>NW_024581124.1:5421058-5476566 GCF_017639235.1 Corvus kubaryi
GGGCGGGCCCAGCGCCGGGGGCCGGGGCCGGCGGGGGCCGTGCCGGGGGTGACAGCGGGGCGGCAGCGGTGGCAATAACGGGGTGGCACAGCCGCGTCAGTGCCTCTGCGGCACACCGCTGTGGCGCTGGCATGGGGTGGCACAGCAATGTCACCGTCACTGGGTCACACTGCTGTGGTGGTGCCGTGGGGTGCCTGTGATGGTGACATGTGGTGGCACAGCAGTGTCACCGTCGGTGAGTTACACAGCTTTGATGGTGACATGTAGTGGCACAGCGGTGTCACCATCACCGGGTGACACAGCTGTGGTGGTATGATGTTACGACCCTCTCCCTGCTGCTGACCCCTCTCCAGTCTGTGCCTTAGCCGGGTGGTGCACGGCATCCATGTCCCATGGATTGTGGCAGCAGGGGAAAGCCTCACCACTAGACCCTGACCCCTGTCCTCCGTGCCACTGGCACCCCCCCAAGCCCCCTGTGCTCATCCTCCCTGGCCCCGCTGGTGGCTCCGACTTCCCACCACTCCCGCTCAGGTGGAGTCTGTGCGCTGGTGTCTTCCCCGGCAGGGCCACCTCCTGCCCCCTCCTCCTGCTGCTCCCACATTTTGGGGTCCCTGCAGCACTGGGCTCACCGGGGCTGAAGGTGGCACCGCGTGGCCCCGTGCACCACGCACCCAGCTGGACTCTGCAGGCTGTCCTGGCTCAGCACTGCCCAGGATGACACGTCCCCAGGGAGGGGTGAACGTCCCCAGGGGCAGCGGGCGGGCCGGGGGATGCGCTACCCCAATTGCGTCACTCCTCTGTGACCCCGGCACAGACGGGGCAGGGGTTTGCTTGGGGGGTCAGCAGGGTCCCAACCCACGGCAGAGCCTCACACTCACCCCCCGCACACTCACCCTCACCACCCTCCACGTTTCACCCCGCAGTGCCACTGCCGGGGCTGCAAACGGCCCCAGTGACAGCCACCCACCACCCCCAGTCTGGGCAGTGCCCAGCCCAAACCAAACACATGCCTGGGTTGGTGGGGGGAGAAGGTGGGGCCGAGGAGGAGCCTCCTGGTCCCGCCGTTATATTAAAAGCCCCGTTCTCTTGCTCTCTTTGCTGCTGTCACATCGCCAAGTCACAAAAATGGTAAGGGGCACCAGATGAGAATTAATTGAAATGTCGGGGGCTCCATGGCCTTGGGAGGTTTAAGCTGTGCTTGAATTTGGATTTTCCAGTGACTGTGCTGGAAGTGGCACAGCAGAGCTGCTCCTCACAGCCTGACCTTTGGATTCAGCTCCCTGGGGGCTGCCGTAGCTGCCCGACCCGCTAATGTCTCTCTTTTTCTCTTTCAGACGTCTTACACAGACAAGGGAGAAAAGGTAAGAGCCGAGTCGTGTCCCTGTCCTGCCCCTCTGCCTGGTGTGAAATATCGGTCCTGTTAGTGCAGATAATATCCATTCCTTGATTACCTGTTGAAATCAGAAGTAAAACTAATTTACATGCTGTAAATTAGTATTAAGAATTGAAATTTCTGTTTTGGGAGGAGAGTGACAAACAGGAGATGATGGGTATTTCCCAGTCAAACCAATCCTTAAGTAGAATCCTCATTCCATGCAACATTTATTTCCAAATGCTGCCTCTTTTTGCCACCTTTTTCACCTTTAAAGTGTTTCCAGTGCTGGGTGCCCTGTGCCAGGCTGGGCAGTGGTGGGGAACAGAGCGAAGGGGGATCTGTCCTGGCCCTGGTGGTTGTGTAAGAGCTTTTGTGGGAGAATTAATCTTTAACACTGTGAGGTTTGTGGGTGGGCAGCCCACTAGGACAGCCACTTATGGGGAGCACTGGGAGAACTGGAAGTGTGGCTGTGGCCCCAGGCAAGCTGAGGCTTTGTACCTTCCAACCTGCAGTGCAGGATCCTGTGGATTTGACTGTAAAGCACTTTGGAAAATCACCATTCGGGGGCTGTTCCACACAGTTAATTCAGATGCATTTGGAGGAAATGCATTTTCAGGGTCATGGCTGCTGCTTCCCCCTGCTCCGGAGCTGAGCTGAAGGAAAGGCAGCAGCAGCAGCTTTCAGCCCTGTTTTCCTTTCCTTTTAGCCCCAACGAGGCCGCTTCATCCATTTCCACTCCATCACCTTCTGGGTCGGCAATGCCAAGCAGGTGAGAGGCTGCGGGCGCCGGGCACGTGTGCCAGGACACAGCCGTGCCAGGGGACACCTCCCACGCCGGGACAGGCCGGGCGCTCTGGGCATTGGCTGCCGGGGGGGTGGTGGTTCATCCCAGCAGCCCCTCGGGCGGGGATGTGCCGATGTCCCAAAGCCCGGCCCTGGCCTGGCGCCGATGGCCTTGGTGGCCCTTGCGCAAGGCGAGGGGCGACTGCCGGGGGCGTGCGCAGGGACATGGCTCATGTGAACCAGCACACGTGGCCGGGCCCAGCCGTGGCCACCAGCCCGCAGAGCTGCACGGCCTCGTGGCAGCTGCTCTCCATCCCTGGGCGAGTTAAAAACCGCTCTGCTTCACACCCGAGCTGCTTTTCACCCAGCCTTGCAGAACAGAGGACAGGCAGAAATGTTTCCTGCTCGATGGCGGCCCTTGCAGAAAGTTCTGGAGGGTGCACTTCCCACTCAATTTGGGCTTTTTCCTCAATCTGGGCCCTTTCTTGCCTCTGCTTTCCCCCCCTGGGCTGCTGGAGGAGGCAGAGAAGCTGCTGCCCGTGCCCACGCACACATACAGACACACACAGGGCAAGTGTGACTTGTACCTGCCATGGTGGCTGTTCTCCACGGGCTGTGGGCCACCAGCACCACAGCTTCAACCAGAGGGACTCTTTCCTGCCCATAGGCTGCATCCTACTACTGCAACAAGCTGGGGTTTGAGGAGCTGGCATACCGGGGGCTGGAGACTGGCAGCAGGGAGGTGGTGTCACACGTCATCAAGCAGGACAAGGTAAGGGAGCCCCTGGCAGAGGTGCCACTGCCAGGGCAGGGAGAGATGAGGTGGTGTCAGACACCTGGGGGCTGCCAAACCCTGTTTGAACCATGAAAACCTTCGCCTGTGCTTCCATCCTCACTGCTCCTCCTCTTCCTCGGCAGATTGTGTTTGTTTTCTCGTCTGCTCTGAACCCAGGCAATGAGGGTAGGTCTCCTTGGGGGGGATGGAGTGGAAAACGGCCGTGGCAGAGCAAAGCAGTTCTGCTCATGCCTGTGGCTGTTCCTGCTCTGGGCAGAGATGGGGGAGCACCTGGTGAAGCATGGTGATGGGGTGAAGGACGTCGCCTTCGAAGTGGAGGACTGTGACTTCATCGTGCAGGTGGGCAGCCCCTCCACCCCCTCCCACACAGCCCCCCAAAACGGTGAGGGGAGGCAGGGAGGGCCTGGGGATGTCTCCCCCTGGCCCAGGGGAGCTGTGGCAGGACAGGATCTCTCTCCTTCCACCCAGAAAGCCAAGGAGCGTGGGGCTGTGGTGGTGAAGGAGCCGTGGGTGGAGCAAGACAAATTTGGGAAGGTGAAGTTTGCAGTGATCCAGACGGTGAGTGGCAGGGCAGGGTGGGGTCCATGGAGCAGGGAGGCCCCCACATAAACGAAGCCACAACACAACCACTTTTCCCCCTTGCAGTACGGTGACACCACCCACACCTTGATAGAAAAGCTCAACTACAAGGGCCTGTTCCTCCCGGGGTACCAACCGCCCCTCTTCAAGGACCCCCTGCTGCCCAAGTTGTGAGTACTTTCCAGAGGGTCCTGCCTGGCTCTTTGCCATCGTGTCCTGGTGGGATATCCCACCAAGGAGCTGGACAGGTCCCCACTGCCTTACCCTGGAGCCCCCCCAAACTGTGGGGTGCCCTTGAGCCTGGCTGAGACCCTCCTTGGTTTCCTCCCACAGACCGAGCACCAAGCTCAGCTTTGTTGATCACGTTGTGGGGAACCAGCCCGACCTCCAGATGGTCCCAGTGGCGGACTGGTAAGAGTGGGGAGAGCTGGTGGGAGGTGGGATGGAGCAGCAGCACAGCTCTGCTGGTCTCACCACTTCTGACGAGGGTGGCTAGGGCTAATGGAGCCAGAGCAGAGCTCCGTTAGTGCAGGGAGGAAGCGAGAGGTTGATTGTGCCCTTTGTGGCCTGGGCAGGTACCAGAAGAACCTGTTCTTCCACCGCTTCTGGTCAGTGGATGACAAGCAGCTGCACACCGAGTTCAGTGCCCTGCGCTCCATCGTGGTCACCAACTACGAGGAGACCATCAAGATGCCCATCAATGAGCCAGCACCTGGCAAGAAGAAATCCCAGATTCAGGTGAGTGGACACTGGTGGTTGAGACATCCGGCTGCCTCCACTTCCAGGGTGGCCTTGATGAAGGAAAAGGGACCAAGGGTCAGTGATTTGGAGCCGGAGCAGACCTGCTGTGCTAAAGTGGCTGCTAGAAAGCAATCCTGGCTCTGCTTGGGTCTGACAAACCCTGGGGAAGCCACTGCGCAGAGCCGGTTTACCCCTGATCTCATCAAGACTGTCTCTGTCATTCCATGGTGCCCCTGGCCTGATCTTGCCTGCATATTTTTAAGCCCACACCCATCCCTTTGAACTTGTAGCTGCACTGTCATTACCATGGTGACATCTTTTCCCTGTAGGAATATATAGATTACTACGGAGGGGCCGGAGTCCAGCACATCGCACTGAACACCCCCGACATCATCTCAGCAGTGAGTGCAGCCCTGGGACCCCCTGCCCTGGGATCCCCCTACCCTGAGAGCTCCCTGGCATGGGAGCCCCCTGCCCCAGCCCGTCCTGCCCCGACTCTGGGCATGGTGCTTGTCACAGACTGTGGTGGACCATGACCCCATCAGGGTACAAGGACACAGAGTGAACAGGCTTTGTGCTGTGGTTGTTTTACAACCAGGATTAACTGCCCAGGGAGTCACTGCAAAGGGACCTTCCTGCACATGTGAGCTGCCTGTCCCTCCAACTTAAAGCAATTGGGGTCTGCAGGGCCCTTGGTGGCACCTTTGTCCTTGCAGGGTGCCTGGTGGGGACTCAGGCAGCCCAGGCTGCAGAGCTGAGCCCCACAGCCCATCACCCACCTTCAACTGGGGCAGGGGCAGGTCTGGGTTGAGCCCAGCTATTGCGGAGCACCTGGGTCTGGGCTCCTCTCCAGACCAAAGGGCCTCCAGAAGTATCAGTAGGTCAGAGCCGGACAAATCCTCCTTGCACAGCTCTCTGCAGTGCCTGGGGAGGGCATCTTGGGCCTGCCCATTCCTGGTGCCAAAGAGAAATGATGAGCCAGGTTCCCATGCTTGACATTAGCCAATGCCACGGGAAAGCATCTGTGCCCCAACACTGCCCATCCCAGGAAATGCTCCTGGCACAAACCACTCCCAAACTGAGCCAAGCTGGGTCTCCCCTGCCTTGCAGATCACCAACCTGAAGCAGCGGGGCATGCAGTTCATGGATGTGCCCTCCACCTACTACCAAGTGCTGCGGGAGAGGCTCAAAACGGCCAAAATCAAAGTGAAGGAGAACATTGACAAGCTGGCGGTGAGTCAGGGAGGGAAAAGGCCTGCCCAGGGCTGGACCAGCTCCCCAGAGTGCTTTGCAGGGATGTGAGTGACACAGAGAGCCCCACTCACTCCACTGTGGGTCTTCAAAGTGTCACCTCATTTCTTTTCTCCAGGAACTGAAAATCCTGGTGGATTTCGATGAAAAAGGCTACTTGCTCCAGATCTTCACCAAACCAGTTCAAGACAGACCCACGGTCTTTTTGGAGGTGATCCAGAGGCACAATCACCAGGTTGGTTTGAGGATCTCCCACTGATCCTGGCCGTGAGCCCTCAGGGCCACCAAGCCCCTGGTCTGTAATGTTGCTGTCTCCACAGGGCTTTGGTGCCGGGAACTTCAAGTCTCTGTTTGAAGCCATAGAAATGGATCAGGATGCCAGAGGAAACCTGACTGTCCTGGAGCCCAACGGGGAGACCAAGCTCATGTAGAGGATGGCAGGAAGTGCCACCCTCACCCCTAAGGAGCTGATTCCAAATAAACTGGGAAACACCCGATGTTTTGGTAAATAGCCCAGACTTGAGTGCCACAAACCCAGGGAAGCCACTGCCAAGTTGGACAATGTCAAAGGACCCAACACCTCTCCCAACCCAGCCCCGGCGCTGCCCTTCCTGGGAGATGGGGTGTGGGAAATAGCAAACACACTCTCAGAAAGCAGCTTAGTCTGATCCAAATCACGGAATTCTTAACAAAGGGCAGATTTAAGGCATGGGCCAAAGACATGCAGCTACAGAGGAAGACAGAAGAAACAACTGGGAATGCTCAAATTTAGTCTATCCAAAGTTTTAATTTTAGCTACACAGGAAACTGCGAAAGCACAGAGGCGTTTGCCTCTCTGCGCATCTCCTTTTCTAAGATTTTGGTTTAATTGCTTTTAGACTCAATCTTGAATTTCAATTTGCTGAGAATAAACACAGTTTTAGGGAATGAGAATTAATCGTATTTATGTATTTCAGCCTTCCCAAGGCAACAGAGTCTTGCTCTAATACCTGTAAATTCCTGCATTAATGATGGGTTGGGGCTTCTCCCATGTTTCAAGCAGTAATTGCTGGCATTGGCAGCGATTCCTTGGCTCAGATCCTGGCTGCATGTGCAAAGTCTCCTCTGGGTGTTGCTCTGGTGTTGTCACTGTCCTTTGCACGGGGAGTTCCTCCCCAACACAATAAATCCCTTTTCTGACATAGCCTGAGTGCCTGGGGAGTCCCTGTGTTCCCCAAGGCTACAAATCCAGCAGACCCCATGTACAACCCTCAGCCCACAGCTGCTGAAGGACACCCTGGGGTCCCCACTGTTGCACAGCCACCCTCCAAAGCCCCCATGTTCCCAGTTTCCCAGCGTGGGAGCTCTCAGACTCTGAGCAGCCCAAGCCCCTGCCGAGCCCTCGGCTCAGGACGAGCTCCTTGGACACGAGTCCTTCCCCCAGCCCCCTCCCAGCCCCTCCAGGCTGAGCCCCCGAGGCGTGGCTGCCCTGCAGCCCTGTCCTGTGCTCACCTGTGGAATCCAGGAGCTGAGCTGGGAAGTCACCTACAGCCTCTGTCCTGTCTCTGCCACCTCCTCCTCCATCAGCCATTCCACTGGTCCCTGCTCCAGGTATTTCTTTTTAAATAAAAGCTCAGAGAGGCCACTGTGACCCCCCCACACTGGGGAGGGGTACATGGGCCAAACCTCAGCGGCCTCCCCAGCTGCCCCCTTCTCTGGATCCCAGGGAGCAGAACTAATCCAGATTTCATAGAATCACAGAATATCCTGAGCTGAAAGGGACCCACAAGGATCATCCAAGTCCAACTCCTGACAATTTGAATAAAATGATTTTAAAAAGAAGGAAACCAAAGAGCCTCTGGCCCCAGCAGCCTCACAGCATCACTGACACCTTGCCTGGTGGTTAAGGGCTTTTGCCTGTCAGGAGGGCTCTGCTTCAGCTCTGCAGCGTTGTCAAGATTTTTAATACTGAGACATTTCTTAAAGTTTATAGACTTGAATCACTCACATATTTCTTTCGTGCAATATAATGTTGCTTAAATTCATTTCCTGCTCACCAGAGTTAATATTTTCAGTAAACTTTGCTGAAAACCAGTTCTTCCCACTGTTCTTGTTCTGGATCTGCCTCCTTGAGCTCTCACAGTTCCCAGCACAGGTCTAAGAGCAAAAAGCTGCCCTGGTAATATATTAAGCACAACATAATTTTTCTGTAAGAAAAGTCAGTATATTTATGGTTTGCTTTATAAAAGTTACTATAATACAATGGTACATAGTATTCAATTCACAAAAATATGAACAAATATATACAGCATGACACATCCACAACAAAAACACTTTCTTCAAAACAAGATACATACTGGTGACAGATTCTATATGCACAAAACATCCCTAAATTTATAAATTTGCTTAACGAAAGAAAAAGCAGAAATCCTAAATCTTCAAAGAAGAGTTGTTGTTTTTTTTAAAGGAACTTAGAAAAAAAATTTTTTTAATTTATTGCAAATCATTTGACCTGCCTACTTTTAAAGGAGGCCCTTGATTTCCACACTGGGAATTAAAACAACCAGAAAACTGCAAGAATTGGGAGCTGGGTGTTCTTCCACTTTGCTTCAAAACTGCCCCATTGATTTAGAGTGTCCTTCTTGATGTGTTTCTTTGCACTTGGACAAATCCTACAGTGGCAATTAAGGAGGAAACTCATAAAAAACAAATATTAAACTGAAAAAATCCAGTTGCAAATTCGCTTAAATACATTTTAGGGTGTCTATTAGACTGTACACATTTCCTCGCTTGAAATAAATAGATTTTGCACATTAGGTTTCAGACTGAGGGAGGGGGGAAAAGAAGAAGCCTTGACTTGGCAATTTTTTGTCTTCAGTTTCTTAATGCTTCTAATTTCATCTATTTATTTGACAAAAAACCCCCGTATTTATACAGAATTTACATTATACAAAGCTTGACACAAGCTGTAAATGCCACCAGCTCCTTTGCTATACTCAGTCCTTCTTCCTCCCCATCTCGACATGATTTAGAGCTGGAATCTGTTTTAAAAGAACTCCAAATTACAATAGTCACTTTTAATAAACTATTTACATGCTCTTGAAGTACAAAGAAATCAGCAAAAAATTTCAACATGTTTCTACAAGAAACAGTGTTTGAAGAGAAGATTCTTGAGTTCACCTATGTACAGAAGATGCATTTTTTTTTATACTTCAAAATCCTTTTTTTCCTTAAATTTTTATTTTGTACAGAAATGCACTGAAATGATCCCTGAAAAAGGTCACAGAAACCGGAACTGAAACTACTGTGTAATTTGCTGGAGTTTAAAAATGATGGTTGCTTTTTTCTTCCTTGTAGAAATAAGCTGCTCTATACAATATAAATAACTGCAAGATGAGCCCCATCCCCTCCCAGACCCCCGAGAGTCACGGACCAGCCTGGGACTGCAGAGAGGTGAGAACCCCATGGATCCCGTGGATGCCAGCAGGGAGGCACCTGCAGCCTGAACTCACACCAGCTGCTAACTGAAGGCTTAAATTCTATTTCCATAATTTTGCTCTGCTCTCTTGGGTCATTCCTCCCAGCGAGATGGAATTTTGCAGGGAGCACAATGTCTCTCTCTTTTCTTGTCTTAGGCTCGAGCTGAAGTGACAATAAATTTGGGGATGGGCTTTTCACTGCACAAAAGCACTGCAGTCCCTGTAAGCAGCACAGGCTGGTGAGGTTCCTCTTTATCCCTGTCACTGTATCCATGGGGTGCTGGGGAGCCTGTGCTGAATGTGAACCACACAGCTCCTGCCCTCCTCTCATCCCACCCCTTGCCAAGTACACGGCAAAGGATTAGAGGCATCCCCAAACCTCATCTGTGGCTGCAGAGCTCCCCTGGCCCAACGAGACCCCGCTGGCTGGCAGGGACAGAGCGCCCATGGAAATCACTGCATCAGACTTGGGAGTCCTCACCCTAAAGTGATTTATTTGGGGGTCAGGCAGCTTCCCAGTCCAAGGCAAAATATCTCCCAGTTAGGACTCTGCAAGCCAAGATTTACGGAGAAAAAAAGAGAAGCCTCAGGTCTGGCTTTGAGACCGGACTAACATGATTTTTCAGAAGTGCTGTGGCTTCAACAGCTCTGTTTCTTCCTGGGGAACTTCTGGGAGCTCAGCTCTTCTAAAAACTCACATTATTTGTCTGGGATCCTGAAAGGGGATGTATTACAGGCAGTTTTAGAAGTACCCAAGTGATTTAGGTGCTCATGGTCTTCGGCACCCAAATCCCTTTGGTGCTCCTAAAAACACACAGTGAATGTGACAGTGACCTTCCTCCCCACCTTCCTCACCAAGGATTAAGGCAAACTGCAGGGGCTAATCCCATCCAGAGCACACAGATATGCTGGGAAACACAGAACTGCCAGCAGGTTCTCAGGGCTGGGCCATTTGGGGTGTCCTCACCCCCACAAATCCACCATTAACACACTGGTTTGATGGAGCAGAGAGGGAGAAGGCCAAGGACAGGGGCTTCAGTTCTGACACACAGGAAACTTCCGTGCATTTCCAAAGCTTTGAAAGTCAAAGGCCAAGCTGCAGAGGTGCCAACTGGAGCATCAACACATTGAACCTCATTCAAAAAAATAACAACTAAACTGAGCAGCTGGTTTAACTCCCAAATGCCACCACTGCAGTTCCAACCAACATTCAGTGACAGAAACTTGTGCTTCTCACAATTTTAGGTTCTGGGTCACCAACACCCAGTTGCTGGAGAGATTTATGGAGAAAGGGGGGAAAACAACAAAACTGAACTGAAACAAAAGCAGAGATGGACCATGGACTGTCCAATCTCAGAGACAATTTGCTCGCCCTCAGACAGAAACACAGGTGGTATTAAGGCAGCTTGTAGCAGTCTGTGTATTCCTGCTCTATCAGACCTTTTGTCTGAAAAAGAAATTCAGAGGCAGAGGTCTAACCTACATTACAAGCTCCACGCTGCAGTGCAGGCCTGGCAACTCCATGGAAGAGCTGAAAAAACTTCCAGGAACCTCCTCTGCAAGGTTGTCACCTCTGCTCGGGGAGGTTTGGAAAGGCTACAAGAACACAGCTGCGCAATTTGTTCTGTGGGGAGAAGGTGTTTAGTTATGCAGATAATCTTCCCATTTCATAATGACATTGCAACTTCCCCTTACAAGCCAATTAAAAAGGGTTTAGTACAACTAATCTCTACTTTTAAAGCAGGAGAAATTAAATGCAAATTGAAAAACTGATCCTGTCTATACCTGAATGGTCGCATAACATTTCCAGATCTCATCCAAAGAGCTGGTTTTTTGGTGTTTTGTCCCATTTTTAAATGGAACCTCTTGAAAAACTGCAACCTTCACCTCAGCATATCTACAAGGACAAAATACATTGAGAAATCATTTTAAAACATGCCTTCCAAATTTAGAGAAGCATTCATTCCCATGCTATAGATGGGGGGGGACAGGATTGCTCTCAGGGACACTTTTACCATGATTTTCTGGAGGGATGGGACCACCCCAGGCCAAGTTACTGAGTAACAGAGGGAGGAGAGCGGGGCACAGCTTGCTCCTATCACAGGAGGCATCTCCCACATCCAAGGACAGAGCAAATACTCCACGTAAAACACTGGAAGGGCAGGGAGATGCAGATGAAAGTGAGAAAAAATGAATACAAGTCACACATCAGCCTGCTTCCCATCCACAGGAAGAAAATCCTGCTACAATGTGGGCCGTAGTCTTTGCTTGCAAGCAGGGCAGGATTTCTACAGCGTAAACAAGGGCTGAGCTGTCCTCTTAATCTCAGCCTCCTCTGCAAGCAAGACAAGCCCATCTCCAAGGAATGGGCATCCCCAAAGGCCACACGATGCTACAGCTGCACAGCTGACTCCACTTCTTCCTAGTGACTGCAGTATCCAAGGGTTTCTCACAGGCAGGTGCAGAGGTTTTGATCCCCCATGGACCAGCATGGCATAGAAAACGAGAGAGGAGCCCAAGGAGGGGAGCTGAGGTCTGGCTGACCTGACTCTGCCCCAGGGGTCTGGCTGAGGGGACTTGTTCAGGCTCATCCCTAATGAAAAGGCAGGACAGTTCAGCTCTAGTCTCACTGTGGACACATCTCCACACACACACACACACACCCCTAAGCACACGCACACACTCATTCACACACCCTCAAGCCTCTGGCTTGCTCTGTAACATCAACCTTACATTTATTTACAGCTTACTCTGAGAAATCTGTGCAATTTCAGCCAATCAAGCTCCCAACAAACCCTATTATGGCATTTTCAGTCTCTGCTTCACATTTAAACGTTGAATGTCTTTTTCAGCCAACGAAACTGATGAGAAAAAGGTAGCAGCATTTATGAAAAGATGAAGGTTTATAACAACAACTAAAAAAAAAGGTACCATTATCCCATTACGGAGCATTACTGTAGGGACTGAACAGAGAAGCTAGTGTTTGGATAGACCATGCCACAAAAGGTAGCCACCTTTTTGTGTGCGTGTTGGATCTGAAAAGGAAAGAGCACCTGAAACATGAACAGTCCTCGTAAGCGTGTGCGCTTTTTGCTTTCACTCGTGATCCTGGCAGAAGTGCGAAACTTGCTTGGTTTTCTTCTCTTTTTCCTTTTTTTTTTTTTTTTTGTAAGTATTTTTTTGCTTTTAAATTTTTTTCTTCCTTTTTTCTGTTGTTTTTTTTTTTTCCTCTTTTTTTGGCAAAGTGCAACCACACCTGGTTACCACAGTTTTGACATGGCCGAAGGTGCAAGTGTGACGAGAAACCTTGAGTTCAGTTCAGGGTTCCCCTGCAGTTCTCAGAGCCACAGAGACACGGGATTTTTACATCCTCAATTGGAAACTTGTAGTCGTAGGTAATTTCCTCGTTCACATTGATGTGCTGCTTGGAGTAGATGACGATCTTCTTCTGAGACTCCACCGTGATCACTTTAGCATAACAATTTGGCTGCAAGAGTGACAGAACAGGTGATGATGGTTCTGAGGGCCATGGCTTCCCAGCCTCCACACAATCATTCCAAGATAAAATAAAATGGGGCCATCCTTTCCCGAGACAGCCCCAGCCATGCTTCCAGAGCCTGGACCCAGGGCAATCCTAGGGAGGGAGGCATAAAGCCAGAAAACAGAGCAGCCCTCCTTGTGCTGCTCCAAAATATCCACATTCTGGTCATTTGTGGCACAAAAGAGCCTGGATGATGCTCCACCAAATTTGTCACAGGTTAAGAGCAGCTCAGTGCTTAATATTTTGGCCAGGCAGGCAAGTCTGAGTGTAGACTGCAGCACAGAGCAGAGGGGGAAAACAGCAGGGAATATTTTCCCATGTGGGCACTAGAAGCTGTTCCCACAGCTGATATTTGGTATGTTTTGAGGAAATATTTGTTAGATTTGCTTGCTCAGTGTCCATCAGGGTCCCCCAAGACAGTCAGGAGGGCTTTTGAGCGCACTCAGTCTCCCTGCATGTTTCATTTCTCAGGTCTCTCCAACCTCTTTACACTACTTTAGACCCTGCTCTGATCTGCTGTGATTCATTAACATTTAATCACAACCCTGCGACCCCCTGCCACTTCTGAGCACCCCAGTCAAGGCTGGCAGGGACTCCCCGGGTTTATCAGCATGTCAGGGAACAGTGACAGGCGAGGACACGGTACTCACATTGCAGCTGTGATTGATAAACCTGGCGAAGTTCCCGCATTTGGTGGCATCGATGATGGTGTCGTGGTCAACTCTGAACATGTAACTGCTGCCGATGCCTTCATCCTCGTATCGCTTCTCACGCATGTCAGCAATGACCTGCAGGAACCCCCAGGCAGGCTCAGGCCACGCTGAGCAACTGACCTGTGAGCAGCCACCTACACAAGGCTCCCCTGAGCTCTCGTGCACCAGGCACTGGGGCTTTATACAACCCCCATCATCCCAAGAGAACACAGTTCAGGATGGGCCTCTTAAGGAGGATTCTCCGGAGTGCTCAGTTTCCATGGGTTGTTGAAAATCCCACCCCTGTACCTCCAAGCCGTATGTCAACCTCTGCCCAGCCCACAGAGCTGATGCCTCCAACCCAGGACTCCAACCCTTGCTGTTATACTCAAGGACTTCTTCCAGGGCTGGTATTTGCTCAGATTTCACACACAGCTTACCTGCCTGATGTTCTGACCCACGTATTCGATCACCATCTCATCAGCTGCAATGGGCTCCATAGCAAAAAGGCCCCAGTCGTGAATGTGACTCTTGCAGAATTTTAGCTTTTTCTTCCGGAACTGCGTGAAGAAAACACCCCAAAACCCCAGCCCTGAATTAGCCACAGCACAGAAAGGGAAAGGATGTCTGTGGGTCCAAAATTTGCAGGGGGTGATCTACCTTGAGCTGGTTGAACTTGAGCAGGTCACTGTCACAGCTACCAGTGAAGGAGGAGAGGAGCCTGCGTTGCTCTGATCGCCTCTCGGAACCAGCCCGGGTGGAAGCATGAGGTTGGGCAGGGATGCTCATACCCTGAGAGGACAAATGGGTGATTCAAAGCTGACCCAACACCCTGCAGGCTCCCTGTGAGCAGCCCCTCATGCTACAACACATCACCACAGAACACCTGACATCAAACATTAACACTTCCCACACAGCCCCAGCACGACAGGAAGCACCTACTGTGTGTGACAGAGCGTAAAACCAAATCCCATTCACACCTGGCACTCGTGGAGCACGATTCCTCACCTGTGTGTCAGCTGGAGGCTCCTCTGCAAAAGCTCGGCTATTGTTGAGGTATTTGAGTTTGTCCTTCTTATCAATTTTGTAATAGCCTTCGCTCCGTGCACAGCCCGTCACGTGCTCCCGCATCCCGTCATCCCGCTTCTTCTTCTTGGGGGTAGAAAAGCTGGTAGGTGTCAAGAAGTTAAGGAGAAACACAGCCAGAGGTGGATATCAGACTAAACTTGCTACAGTTGCACAAAGCTAACACCAGGAGCATGGAAAATTAGGAAGGTTTTGTGGGGTTGCAAAAATAACACTGCGACTGAGATGTCCTCAGCCCAAAGGCCTTGGAGAGATGCTGCTCTCACCAGCCTTGGGAAATCAGCTCCTTCAGACACACATTACAAACCTTCAGGTTTGAAGGCACCTTCAGGGCTTTGGTTCCTGGAAGGACAGTGGAGCTGCACTACTGCCAGCTCACCCCACAGACACAGCCATGAAGGCTACAACTGAGACTGACCCAAAAATGCTCCCTGTGAGGCAAAACATATCTTCAACACCAGAAAATTGAAGCAGAGGGACCATAAAAACCAAGAGGTGACTGCCTCAAAACCGGAGTGCTGAGGGTTTGCTGCAAAGCAGGTGAGCCTGCGGGTACTTTCACACTTGTCATGCAGTATGGCACAGGATGAACTCAAGGTGATTTTTAAGTGGCTTAAAAAGTGAGTGTAATTTTGCTGTTACAATACAATCCTTATCATCAGGGAAACAGATTTATTTTCACTATGGGTTGTTAGTTATCACCGACTGTTTTAGGTGGTTTGGGCTTTTTTGGTTTTGCTTTCCTGTCTTGCAGGAAGCAAGGGATGAAGATATCTGAACTTCACACAATCTCTAGTATATATCTAGACAAACACACAAGGTGGTGTGTTTGTCTTCTTCAACACATAAACCTGTATATCCTTCCTAAAAACACTACAGGAGAGTTCTGAGGTTTTAAGAACAGTCTTTTAGGCTCTGCTCTGGAGATCACTGCTGATGGCTGCACACACACAGAGCCCTGATGTGCCACCTAGAAACCACTGATTTTATCAGTATTTCAAACTCAAAGCAAGTTAAAGCTGCGAGAACCACTAACCCATCATTTTGGGCACAGATGGTGAGATTATTTTTACAGCAAGTTTTAGCTCCAAGTGAAAGCTCTGTACGTGCAGACTAGAAATTCCACAGGCAAACTGGAAAAAAAGTCTGGTTACATGCAGACAGAAGCTTCTCAAACTAGGAAGGAAACCTCCCCAGAAGAGGTGCCTACAGACTGTCCCTGCAGTCCCAGACTGAACGTGCAGCAAGAACAGCCACTTCTGCAGTATTTTTGTATTGCAGCTTCAGAGAATAAAACAGCCTAAAATTCCCTGCTCATCCAAGCAATTGCTATTCCTGTAAGCAACTGGTTCTCCCACCAACAAAGAGCCTTTTGCATTTGAAGTCCTAGCCAGCCACCATCTCATGCATCTCACACGTGTTGCCAATACAGTGAGAAAGGATATAAGGATGGAAAACCCACAGGGTGTCATTGAGCCAGTCCATACCATTGTCCTGCTGTAACAAGCGGTCGTATGTGATACACATGAATTTGATATCCTCCTCATCTATGCCTCCGTTCCAGATATCATACAAAATGGTCATCTCCTCAAACTCGGAGCGCGGCCTGAACTGCGGCCGGGGCGGGGAATACTCGGGGGAAGGGATCACTGGCAGCTCCTCAGATGTCTTCTTCT
Organism: Corvus kubaryi; assembly: GCF_017639235.1. Lineage (NCBI taxonomy): Eukaryota > Metazoa > Chordata > Aves > Passeriformes > Corvidae > Corvus > Corvus kubaryi. The sequence goes on from NW_024581124.1 coordinate 5,437,037, forward strand.
GCCTTCGCCACTGTCTCTTAGGTTTTGCGTGAGCTTCTTCTTCCTTGAAGTCTTCATTCCACTGGTTCTCCAGTTCCTTGAATGGCAGTTTCTCTGCAACTGTCTCAGCTGCTATTTTCTCATGGAAACCGTCATTCCTGAAGTCCAGGGTGACGGCTTCAGGGTCTTTCAGTCCATAGTAGGCATCAGGATGTCCACTCAACAGCTCTTTGCCCATAGCACCTTCCACCAAGGCCACTGGCACGGGAGGAGGTTCTATGGTTTTGCCTGGGTACACATCCAGCGAGAGGACAGAAGGTGGGGACCGCCTCGGCCGACCCGGCCTCCTTTTGGGAAGAACAGAAGGTGGTGGTGGGGGAGGAAGAATAGAAGCCCCAGGGGGTACTTCTGGGGAGAGCAAACCAGGTTTCACTTCTGCCTTGCATTCCTCGATGGGCATTCTTCCATCTCCATGCATGCACGGCAGGGCTGCTACAGGTATTGGCTCATCAGGTGGCAAACCCATGTCCATGTGGAAATCTGCTTGCGGGGGGCTGGCAAAGGGGATAGGGGAAGGAACACTGTTCATGCTGATCGTAAGGGAAGCACCAAGAGGCTCTTTAGAGGGTTTCTCCTCTAGTTCATCCTCTGACTGTTTCTTGCCAGACAGAAGGCAAGGAATGGTAGCACCAGCCTCTGGGAAAGTAGGGGTGAAATTGAAATCTCTCCCAGGAGTCCGAGGAATGCCACTGTTAATGCCAGGAGATTGGGATGGGTAGGAAAAGGGGCTCCCTGGGACTTGAGGGGAACTGAGGGTCAAGCTACTTCCTGTAAGGGGAGCATCACTTCCTGGCGTGGCTGGAACAGTGTCCGTGCTCTGCGACTTCGCGAGGGGGTGTGAAGACTTGGCCAAAATGTCCCGCCCGGGAGTCCTAGGAATCTCTTCTTCCACGGATGTTTTGGTCACCATTAATTGTTCAGGGAACTTTTCTGGAGGGACTAAAGATTCTTCCTTGCCAGGAGCTGATGGCAGGGGAAGCATGGAGGATGGCACCTTGTGGGCTGGAAGCAGAAGAGTCTCAGTCTCCGAGTGGATCATCACCTCCCGTCCAGGCGTACGAGGCAGCCGCTCGTCCTCCTCCGCTGCCGATGGCGGCTTTGCTTTAACTCGGCCTTCCAAAGTGCTGTCCTCAGACTTGCCAAAGAAGCTGCTTTTGCTGGGCAGAGGTTCTCCAAAGACTCCCACTGGAGCAGAGATACAGAGCGTTGCCTCCTCATCTTGAGATGCAGGCTTTGGACCTTCCTGTACCTCTGCCTCCAGCATGGAAGTGGGTTCGGACTCTTCCTCTGAAAGGGGAAAAGAGAGGAGAATCAGGAGCTTTGCCTCCACTTGGTTACTTGCCACTTGCTAGTAAAGGCATGTTTAAGATGCCACAATTACAGAACAGCTCAATTCCACTGGGAGGCTTTAAAACTCCAGTGCTTTACATTTTGGAGGCACAGAGTGTAGAGTAATTAGACACTACCACACACTTTCCTAATGGACCATAAAAAACCCGCACTATTAATTTGAGGATTAGCTACGACACAGACCAGAACGACGGTTTCTCTGCTTTCAAAAGCCCTGACAACCTTTTGTACAGACATTAAAGGAAGGAGAGGATTGTGGGGCGAGGACTTTGGAGGAGAGCTGTCAGAGCCCAGAGCTATCACCTTTTCTAATGTGGGAACTAAACTAATTGCAGGCCAAGGAGCACCCTCAGCTCTCCAAGGAGGGAGCAGTGAAGGGAGGAGCAGAACACTCCTGAACAACACATGAAGGAAATGGGAAGGCCTTGTAATGGATGAGGAGACACTCAGATGGTATCAATGAGGCAATTTATATGCTGCTCTCCCTGCAGCAGCCTCATTTGTCTGGAGTTTATTTACCCACTTAGGGCCAGGTCCAAAAGGAATCAACGGTGAATCTTGTTAGGCAGCTCAAAATAACATTTTCAAGTGGGAGAACGAAAGGAGGTTAAAATGCCCAGGGAGTTGGAAGGGAAGCATTCCCTGTTTGCACTGAACAAACCAGGGCTGCTGGAGAAGGGTCTGAGCCCTGCAACTCCTGTATGACAGGGCTGGGCTGCTCAAGAACAATGTTAGAGCTTGTTTCCACAGCTTACTTGGAAAGCTCCTTACACATGTCATGGTGCTCAAATGCAGGTGTCCTCAATTTTACATCCTTTCTGCATGCTGACCTGCTCTAGAAAGGATTCATGCAAAACCAGTTCTTCTTTGCCCTGCCCAGTTTAACATTTTACTGCTCTGTGACTTTCAGATTTTGCAGCAGCCAAGGAGTGACACCCTGTGCAGGGACTGGATTTTTAGCTCTCCAAGTGGCAAAATACTGCCTAATCCTCAGACACCTCAGTGCTGCCCAAGGCTCCACAGCAGGCCCCACTAGATGTGCCCTCCCTGTTGGCTCCAATTTTAACTTTTAGATTCCCCCTAGTTGCCAAATTTGTCAAGCACTATACATCTCACTCCTGCTCTAGTAAAAGGTTTCCAATTTCCTTGGGTTAAATACAACTCTGTATTGACTGAAAATAATTTCCTTCTTCCAGAAAACTAGAGAGTATCACTCCTTTAAAAGGAGTAAGTGACAAAAACCCCCACAAATAATACTAGGAACCAAACGTAACTCTGAGACTCCCCTCACCTGCCCCATGCAGCTTCCCTGTCATATACTGCTTTGATATTAAATCCAAAAAGAGCCAGTAGTGACATTCCTGCTCTGTTTTAGCAGCCATGGCTTTTCTATCTTGAGCTTCAGCCACCACACCACCCGATCAGTCACCCTCAGATGATGACAACTGTTCAGTTCCGGTAGGACTCCAACTAAACTGGCCCAGGATAAGATTCTGGATACAGTAACCACAGTATTTTTAGTAGCAGATGGCTCATGTAAAGCTCCTTACTAGGAAGGAAAGTTCAGCACAGACCTCTTTCCCTGCACAGATAATCCCCTAGCCTAGAGCCAAGACTGGAGGAAGAAAGAGAACAAGGGAAATACAAACCCATGCATATTGGGCACTGTGAGAAAATTTACTTGGAAACGTAGTAACAAAACTCCAAAGCACATGGAAGGGCATACCTGGCCTACAGATGGGAGAGAGTGCAAGTTTTGTCTCCTGGTCTCTTTCCATAACCAAGTGTTTCAGAGTTTCAGCAGCAAGAGATGCCCCCGGGACTTGGCCACACTCACTTTCCTCTGCCTTGATTTCTTCACTGCCTTCATCTTTCACTGCCAAAGCTGGCTCGGCAAGTCCCAAGCCTGTTGCATCCATGTAGTCATCCACAGGATACAGGTCCAAAATAGTCTCCCTCTCATCCTCAGGAAGCTCATGACCAGCAGGTTCATGCTCTGGCTCAGCAACCATGGCTTCTCTGCCTTGATCTTCAGCCACCTCTTCCTCCACCTCATCTTCATCATCATCATCCTCCTCATCTTCATCATCCGAGTCAGAACTTGATTCGAATTCAGAGGAGTCCTCACTTTCATCAGATGATTCAACTTCAGCCTTGGAAGACGAGGGACTTGCTACATCTACAAGAACAAACTGCCATTAGTTCTGCTTTCTGGCTTTATTAAACAATGAGGGGCAAATATCCCTTCCGCTACAAAAGTGTGGAAACAGTATCAACAGCAGCGTGTGGGTGCGAAGGAGTGGCTCCCAATTTATTTATTTTTGCAGAGATTTATAAATCCTGTCTCTGGCTGCTTACAACAATCACCATACAACAGGCAGTTCCAGGAGCAGTGCTGCCCACGTGGGTCTCTTGGTGCATTGTATCTTTTACTAAGATTTTCTGCTGCCTTTACACATGGTCTTAGAAAGTGGAAACTACCACCTTCCAGGGCAGAAAGTGATTGATAGGACAGAGTTATTAGCAGCCAAATTACCCTTGTCTGAAATCTGGTCCCTTCTCCTCCTGGCCACTCCCGTTTCACAAAACAAGCACACATTTAACTGGCTTTGAGACCTCTGCCCCTCTGCCAGGTTGGGCTGAGATCAGGTAGGGACTGGAGAGCTACTGTAAAGGGACCCACTGACTGAGGGATCATGGAAATCTCACAGGTAATAATTAAAAATACCTCTGTGCATTTTCTTGTGTAAAACTGCCCATCAGTGAAAGGAGGTGCACAAGTAACAAAATCAGCTCACAAAGGCAAAAGGGAGACCACAGCTGACCCTGTGGTGACACTTGCTGCTTCCACTGGAGCTGCTTACCCTCCTCGGAGTCCTGCTCCTCCTCCTTGTCACTTGTGTCTATGCCCGTCTCCTCCTCATCATCTTCATCCTCGTCTTCATCATCATCTTCATCCTCATCATCTTCATCCTCCTCATCCTCCTCTTCCTCCTTTGCAAGAAAGCATTGCCAAAAATGAACAGTGCCTGACCCTGCGACCTGGCTGTCAGTACAGTAACCATCAGGGAGGCTGGTCAGAGAACCTGAAGAGGGAGTGACCTGACAGAGGTTCTGTGAGGACAGGAGCACTCATCTCCTAGAAAAGGGAACTTTAGCATTTGGCATTACCAGGCCCCCTTTTAATGACAAACAGCATTGAAATCGCAGTCACAAACCAACACACCTTGCCAGGTGCTGCTTTCACCAAGCCTCCCTCTTCTTCCTGCTCCTCTTCCTTCTCTGAGGAGGACTCCTCTTCTTTCCCTGATGTCTCATCTCCCTCTTCTCCCTCGCTGTCGAGCTCCAATGGCCTTGCTGGTCGCCGTCGCAGCCCCACTGCCTCTGCATCCTTCTTTGACAGGTCAGATGTTGTATCAGAAGCATCCCTGTCCCTCTCCGACTCTGAGGAGCAAAAGCAACAGAAATTACCATCAAATACCTTGGAAAGGATGGAAAGAGTTAACTACATAAGGGAAATTTCTTTGGGAAGATCAAAGTTAGGAGCAATGTGCCCATGTGGTGTGGGTCCCCAGGCTTACAGGGACTTGCTGATGTCACAGTGAACAGTGCTGATGGCAAAATGTAGGCAGCCAAAGCTGACACTCCCTACGCAGAGCAGACAGCAGACATAGCATGACTGAGGTCAGGACAGGTAACCTGAATTTAATCCTTTTTTTTCCCATTTTTTGGCTTCAAACCCACTTGTTAATCTGAATCAACTTTAAAATGAACTTATGTTTTTATGCAAAACAAAGGGTATTCTAAGCTTTGTCTTCCCTAGTTACAGGAAATAATGTTAAGATATTTTCAGATTTTTCTGGCAAATAACTTTGGTTTCTTTTTCAAATCAAATGCAGAGCAAACTGTTACGTGCTTCCTCCCACCACGTCCCAGTGAGCTGTGAGCACACCCCAAACAGCCCATGAACCCATCTGAGCTCCTTCTGCTGGGGCCCAGCACAGCTAAAATAGGTTATGAGTTATTCTTAAAATGTGGGTCTTAAACTTTCCACCAGTGAATTTCAGATAATTGAACCCAGAGGGGCCATCTCCCAGTTGATCAGAGCTCTGTGAGAAGCAGGGTTTGGCTCAGATCCTTGACTCTGTGTTTAACTGTAAGCGAGCACACTGCTGTGAAGTTTAAAGGGATTCAGCTTGCTCGGGGTTTGCATCTGCTCTTATGTATCAAACAAATGCGCTTTGCAAACCTTCATCTTCATCATCCACAGAAGTAGAAGGCCGGATTCTCTTCTGATCTCCTGCTGAGGCAGCTTCAGGTGGCTCCTTTCTTTTCACCTGAACAAAAGACACAATTAGCATTTCTGAAAGTTTAGAAACAGCAGAAATCAACTTCTTAAGCAAATTGCCACTTCTTTGCTTTGCTGTGGTCACTTACAGCAGAAACCAAGGGCCACTTCCCAGCTCTTGATCTCTTTATTTGCTTGCAAACAGAATTTCACTCTGAATGAAACTCTACCCCTTCAATTTGCATGAAAACACCCCGGGTACCAGCATGGTGCATGTCATCACCAGGTACTTTGAGGATGACAGGGAAAACTCGACAAATCCATGTGTCTGAGATTGTGGCAGAACAGAAAGAGAGCCTAAACCCACGGCATCTTAAAGAACCTCAAAGCAAGTTTTACTCTAAATAAAGACTGCAGAATCTCTCATCCCAAACCTTTACTTGCACCTTCTGTGCATTCAAAAATCCTAATTTCAGGGAAGCCCTCTACACTCCCCTACCCCACACTTCTTTTAAGATACTTTCAATTTTTTTATGCAAATGCTTTTTAAAATGGATACCCTGTGCTTCTGAGGAGACAGAGTTTAAGCAAACTTCAGGTGAGACTCAGCTGCCAAACTATCAGACATTCCAACCAAAACAAGAACTGTGGAAAGCACTATGAGCGTAAGTGTATTTTTTATGATAATGCTGAAACGTTGTGTCCTAAACACAGGCAAATGTCCCCTTTCCCTTGCAGAGCAGGGAGATCCCCTATTGTGTGACAATTCACACAAGTGGAGGATGAAAAGCTAAAGCTGGAACAGAGGGTCCTTGCTCTGGTCCTGGGGGGTCAGAAGCAACTCCCTGAAAGAACACAGAGTGGGGTGAACAGCCTGCGGGCTCTGGGGCACAAACCTAGCGAGGTCTGTCCTCCTAAGGCTCCTCTGGGGGATGTCAGCATAAGGAAGACAGTTTTTTGTTTTCACCTTGAAGGATGGCAGCCGGATGGCCCCTCGTAACCCAATGCCCAAGCCGATTGCCTCATATCCCAGCCCTTCTCCTTTGTTCCAGTTCTCCAAAAGACAAGAGGCGATTCGATCCTTCGGCTTTGGTTTTTCCTCCAATTCTCCTCCAGACTTCACTGGAGTGAGAGATGCCTGCAACAGAGAAGGCACATTTGAGAGGGGAAGTTTCCTGGGAAGGACACAAACTCTGGAAACCATTTAGACAGTCGAGGTTTGGGAAATATCACTGCCCTGCCCGGGCATCAGTTTCTCTGAGGGCATCTGAAGGTGCCCCACACCTGAAAGGAAATAGAGCTGCACATAATAATACAAATAACTGGAGTGTGCTTTAGGCAAGTCAGCCCAACAACGTGTTATTTACCTTTCTTTGCTAACCCACATAACTGAAAGCAATTCCAGACCTTCCAGTTGGGAACACCTTCCTTCTTTTGAGTGTAAGGCCAAATATAGTGCATCAAAAATCACACACATCCTTGTGTTTCCTTAGCAACCACAGCCCAAGTCCACAAAACCTGTCAGAAGGCTCCAGTCCTCGAACAGGAACATCCAAATATTTAGTTGAAACACCAAAGGGTCTACAAAATAGACGCACAGCCTCAACAAATCCTTTTTCACCAGAGCTGAGGTGTGAGGGAAGAGCAGGAATTCAGACCTCTGCAGCTGTGGAGAGGTGGACAAGCTGGGAGAATGTCACACGTGATGGTATGTCATGCTCTGCCCGAGCCAGGGGCACTGGAGGTGACACTCACTTGCATCAGCCCATGGCACAACACTCCCTCTTGCACACCCTAACAGAGCTCACATGCTGAAGTGGGCTGGAATCACCAAAGAGGCAGCACAAGCTCAGCGTTCCCGCTAATAAGGGAACAAGACTAATGGGAATATCAAGCAGAGAATCCAAGCGGCAGCACTCCATGGCCAGGGGTGACTGCTTATCCCTGGCACTCTGCTTAATGCATCTTATTCAGGCTTTCAAACCTGACCCACCACTAGATTTGGGAACAAGGAAAAGCTTTCCCCTAGCTCAGGCAGAAAAGGTTCATGGGATGTGCTGCCTTCCCTAGCAACGTGCTCCTTTCACAGCTTTCACCCCATTTGTTTTCCACCCTGCCTGAGCCAGGACACCAGCTTTATCCTTGAGCCCTCCCATCTTTTACCTAGGCATGATGCCTCTTGGAAGTCAATCAACTGCCAGAGTTGGAATCAATCAATCAGCTGCTTTTGATGGAATATAGCAGCCAGAATCAGTGTGACTGCAGAGCACATGGGGAACTGACCTCCAGCTGCCACCAAGGAGCTCAGTTGCCTCATCCTCACACACACACACAGACACCAGCAATAGGAAGGTACAGCTTAAGCTGAATATTCATATTTTGTTTTCTGCAAAAGCAGGCAGCTTGTGACTGAGAAGGAATCCTGTCCCACCCCAATGCCAGGGGTGCTCAGCCCTAGCAGAAAGGAGGCTCTGGAATCTGTGGGGTTTTTCTGCACACAACAGTAACACATGCCCTGGGGCAGAAATGGTTCTGGCATCTCTGTTCCCGGACAGAAAGCACAGTGGTTTTCCATGCAGCAATTTCATATTTTCAATTACACTGCTCACATCCAACATAACCTGTGGCAAGGACTGTGGTACAGTCAGCTTCCCTTCCCAAAATGGTTTACAAATCCCAGGTGAGGGAAGAACACACCAAATCCAGCCATAGCTCAGGATGTAAAAGAGCCTGAAGATCTGCCTTGACTTGCTTCTGCTTCTTCACAGCAGATGTCTGGTTTAAAACAATTTCTAGAGTATTTCAGTTGCTGTTTTTGCAACTATTTGCTGGATCTGTTTCCTTCATTGCCCTGGAAACTCAGGGGCCTCCTCCAAGACTGTCAGCACACGCTCGCTGGCAGGAGAAAAGCTCTGAGCATTAGTCAGGAGGAGAGGTTTCTGCTGCACGTCACGCCAGCCAGCTCTAAGCCAGAGCAAATTACACTGTCATAAAACAGCTGTTAAGCAGCAGCATTACCAACCTCTCCAGAAAGCCAAGGAGCTCTCCCAGGCACCAGAATTAACACACAATTGGTTTACAAAAACAGGTGGTGAGGATACTGCTCTGAAAACTGACATCTGAAACAGAGGATCTACCTGCAGGTTGTGGTTTGTTTTGTTATTTTTGCAGTAATTCACTGCAACGGTAATTTTGAGGCTTGCATTAACCTTTCTGTAGTGTTAGGTATTTTGGGTAGTGACAAATTCACCATACGTTAAATCACAGAGCTGTTTGCTGGCTGAGGTACACTTCAAATTGGGTGAGAAAAGGATCAGAGGATTCATGCAAAGCTGTTTTCTCAACTAATCCCTGGAATTCTTCATGTATTTGGCCAATGTTCAGCTCTTGAGTTAATTGCTGCTTTGTACATGTGCTGGGGAGGGGGAGAACTGGAAACACCCACAAATCTCATTGCACAAAGTGGGGAAAACAAAATAGAGGCTTGGTGGTTTCAAACGCTTCTCTTGCATCTGACCTTACTTTTTGGAGCTAAACATCAGCTTCCTCTTGTACATAACAACTTAGGGCTGTGGGTTTTTTAAAGTCAGTTCCAAACCCCTGCTGACCCCACATGCTGGCCACAAGCACTAAGAACAGCTCTCCCCAGGACCCAGGACAGAGCACGTGAAAACCCACCTTTGCCAGACGTTCCTTCTTGTCCCACCAGTCATCAAACGCCCGGAATGCCACCACTTCGACCATCTTGCGGTTCAGGTCCCTTTTCATGATGGCCTTTAGTTCCTTCACTATGACCAGGAGGACTCCATCCACAGTGGCTTTGTGGGGATCCTCCTTCTTCGGCTCATAACCCGGGGGTGGAACCGAGGGGTCAAACTTGGGCAGTGGTGGCCACTGCTGCCCGCGGGCAAGAGCGGCTCCCATTGAGAAAGGGCGGTAGGGAGGAAGATTCACAAACTGCATCCGGCCTGTTATGAAAGGAGGATACTGGTACGTGTTCTGTGCCTGCATCATGCGGCTCAGCATCTGAGTTTGCATCTGGAACGACATTGGCATGCCACCCCACTGGTTGCCCAAGACACTGATCATATCCACCTGCATGACGGGGAACATGCCAGGATGGAACGGGGGGAGCGGGGGCAGGATGTGGGGCGGAGGGACCCCGGGCGGGGCGGGCAGCGGCGGCGGGGGGACGGTGACGGCCGGGTGGGTGGGCGGCGGTGGCGGAGGCAGCGGCGGAGGCATCGGGAAGCCCGGCTGTGGAGGTGGCGGAGGAGGAAGAGGAGGGAATCCCGGTGGTGGCAGCGGGGGGATCGACGGGGCCATCACGGCCGTGTTGCTGACGGAGGAGTTCACCACAATGGTTTTGGCACATTCCGCGCTGGTGATGGGCGCAGGGTTGGTCTCGTCGTCAGAGATTTCCATGTCCTCCCCTGAGGAATGCTGACCCTGCCACAAAAGAGGGAGAAAAGGTGACGAGCACATTCTCTTTACATTAAATACCACAGCGCTGGGCTGCTTCAAACAAAAGCTAAGTTTAACACACATTTTAATTGGGAACGGAGAAAAGCGAGCGATGCCCTGAAAAGACAGGGCCCACTGAGCAGCTGGTGCCTATTGAAGCTTTTCTCTTCTGTGTCAGACCTCAGGAATCAGAGAGGTAAAAGCTTTCTAAAAGAGCATCAGCACCAACTGAACAAAACCCTCAGCTTCTATGGAGCAGGAGGAACTGCTCCCATGCTTGGTGAAATTACACACAATCCAAACGTCCTTCACCGCAAGATACATTATCTCTTATTTGCATCTAGTACTCATAGGCACATTACACTGTGAGTTTTTATTCCTTAGTTTCTCCATGCACAAATAATTACCTTGGTTTTTAATTATAATCCCTGGCTCATTTGCTGTCAACTCCTAACCTCTAATTGTGGAAAGACAGTATCTCCACATGGTTGCTGCTACTGAAAGTTGTCGTGACTAGACCACAGCAATTCACATGGGGAAAAAAAGAACCCCAAATCTGGTTAAACTGCTTTTAAACATCAAAGTCATGAATGCTGCGATTCAAAGACATAGCCTATGTTGTGTTTTGGGACAAAATGAATACTTTACTAGCCACAAGAAAGACAGACTTACAGAAAATGCTAAAACTATGTCCTACCTCTGCTGCCAAAGGGATGGAAATTGGACTAAGACAGAGGGTGCCTGCTTGCTCTCAAGTCTCAGAGCTGCCCAACTAGGTCTTGTACAAAAGAAAAGTCTCAGGAACTACCTCCATCCTCAGCAGCATGTGGTCACACCTGCACAGTGTCTGTCCTACAGGCACTTCAGTCCTGGAGGTGTCTCCAGCACCAGGAATCCATATGCATGACTCTCACATCCCTCAGGTATCAAAACCTTGATACAAAATACAGTAACCAAATACTGCTGGAAAACATATCCACACAGTGACAGTTTATCTGGGACACATGAATGGCGCTGATCTTTGACCAGAGTGATGACAGCAGACAGGACAGGGTCCCTTTAATCCCCAAACATGTCTCACATTGCCGACATGAGTAAAGAGCCTCCGCGTGTTCCCCAGCACAGCCCAGGGCACAGCAGGGATGCTCCTCCTGGCCAGAGCCCTCCTGCTGCCCTGGGAGCTTTGGCAGCCCAGCTGAGCCAGGAAGAGATCACCATCAAGTGGTCTGTCAGTGCCTCTCTGTATCACAATCCTGGCAAGAGTTTTGGAACCTGCTGGCTGCCGTCAGCCAAATTTGATGGTGGATCTCAAAGATATTTATTATTTGCTCCACATTTCGTGCCAGCAGGTGCCTCTTCTGTCTGCTCTCCTACCAGTCTTCCCAGTCTGAAAGGAAAGAGCAGTATCAGACACTGGAGAACCTAGAAGTTCTGGGAAGAGCTGCTGAGGAGCAGACTTTGTTGGCAGTTTTCACATTGAAGCTGCTGTGATTTGGTTCTTAACCTGTGAATTTTTTACTGGGGTATGCAAACAAAAGCAGGAGCAGCTGAATTGACTCTGCTACAAACTGTCGCTGTGTGAAACTGAGCAGCCACAACTATCCAAATCACTCCAAATGTTTCCCGTTTTATCAAAGGTCATCTCTGCTACAGCAGCTACCACCAGAGAGCAGGCTGAGCACGACGCTTGCAACAGCAGCTGTGCAAATCCTCCAGTCCTGGCACCTCCCCTCACCCTGGCTTCCCCGCATTCCTCTGCTGCGGCACAAACTCACTGCCTCCCGCAGCACCTGGGTCACCCACAAAAAAACACTCGTAGTTTTAGAGCCCAAAATGCCCAACAAGGAGACACCATTCACCTGGCAAACCCTGAGCAAGAGCTATTGACCCTTGGTAATAGTGATGGAGAGGGGACTCCCCTGTAGTCACAGAGTCACTTCAGCGCATCTGTGCATGCAGGGAGGACTCTGAGGGCTGTTTCGTAAACCCTAAAATGAACAGCTAAAAAAGAAGTAGAGGTGATAACCCATTGCACTCAAGTCTTTCCAAAGCCCAGTTGTATCATGCCCTTGAGCTGCCCACATCTGGCTCACATTTCTCAGTGGGTCTCATACCCTGCATCCTCTCCCCAGCTGCTCTATTGCAGTCATGTCCCACGCCGAGGATGCTGGGGAATGAAAGGACATTCTGCAGTTTCAACTACTGCAGCTCCAGTGAAAGGAGCAGAGGAAGAGCAAAAAGGATGACTGTGGCAGGTGTAAACAAGATTCCTGTGAAACAGACCCCGGTTTTCAGTAAATGAACACAAAAGGCCCTGTTAAAAGCACTGTCTCCAATTGCAAACGCCGGGTGATGCTAAAGATCGGTGCTGGATAGAAAGCCAGGAGCGTTCAGGCTACCAAAGACAGACTAAATCAGCTTCGAGTTCACATTCATCTCATCTGATGGGATATGGAGAAAAGTCACCTCAGGAGGCCTCAGGGAAGCACTAGAACCAAGCAGTGTCAAGCCACAAATTCTTCCCAGTCCCTCCTGCAGGACCCTGCACCCTCCCAGAGCCCTCCCAACCTCCCATCCTGGAGCACCAGCAGCCTCAAACCTGTCCCAGCCAGTCCTGCCTCAGGAGACTCGTGTGCTCTTGCCCATCACTCAGAGCCCGCTGCCATCCACACCAGCCTCTAATCAGCCTCAGTACCAATGAGTCCTGCCTGATAAATTTGGCTGGTTTTCCCTCTTGAAGGAAACATCACATAGAAAAGCCAGTCCTGAAATTGCAGAGAGGTGGCAGGACTAGCAGGATTCCATGCTTTAGGGCACAGAGCTTCCTTCATCCATACATGCATTAATTTTATTTAAGCTGAAATGAGAATTGCTAAAGCAATAACCAGCATGTTTGAAAGACTGAAAGATTTTTCTCTTTTTTTTTCACTGGTGCTCAGATGGATCTACAGGAAGCAACAACAGATTCCCTGCTTCCTACAATGCTGGGCTGACAACTCACCTCCACTTGCACAGTGCACAGAGTCTGTGCTCCAGTTTTATCCCAAGCAAGATGGACAGAGAGAGAGAACGAGATTAAATGGCAGGGAGAAAAGGATCAGAAAAGGCACAGGGGGTAGGGGGAAAGAATCACAAGGTTAGGAAAGAGGTCAAACCAAAAGAAGATCATCTACAAGGAAGTCTTTAAAGAAAGTTAAGCGTAACAAATATTTAAAGCGGATGACTTTCCTGTAACTGCTCATATCTAAGGGGGAAAAATGTAGGCACCAAGTGAAAGAGATCAAGGTACAGATAGAAAAACCAAGGAGAGACATAGAAAGATCTTGTGTTATTTGAATTTCTTTTCATTCACCTGTCTGAACCTGGATTTACTATGGTTGCTACCAAATACCTCTCAGGGTAGAGCTGAAAAGCACCTGTGCTGTACTCTCAAAGAAACTGCCTTCTAGCTGGCCTCCCTCTTTGCTCTCACAAGCAGAAAAAAGTGAGCTGATGGATGACATACATACTGCTATGAGAATGTCACGGCCATCACTGTCAAAAAAACCTGTGTCAATCAGTCCCGGAGTTCACCTGCCTGTTTCTGAGGTCATCTGGTACAATGCCACCAGAAAACCTCCCTTCAGCCCACTGAGAGAAAAGCCATTTCCAGCTAAATTAATTTGTGCTGCCATCTTTACTTTGGATTAATTAAATTAAGAGTTAGCAAAACAGGTATTTAATTATACGCATGACACATTTTTCCAAAGGTTCTTTAATGATGCAAATTTGTTGGGAGAGATTCATGTCAGCGTAACTGGTTATAAATGGCCTCATTCACTGTTCACCCAAAATGTTAATTGCCACCTTTAACACCAGCACAGTGTGCAGAGACTCTTAAGTTAAATGAGGGAACATCCTGGGATGCCACTCCTGCATCAGCTGGAATAGTGACAGGGTAGGGCCACTGGCTGCGGGGTATCGATCCCACCTCAGAGCCATACCCAGCACTTTGCAAGCAAATGTTAGTACCTCCAAAGAAACTAAATCCTAATATTTGCATGCAGAACTGGCAGCTTCCAGATGTGAGGAGGCTGTTCCATCCCCTGACCCAGAGGAGCACTGACACTGTGGCAGCAATTGGGACCTTCACTGTACACATTGTTCAGTACCTTTCTTACAGGCAGAGACACTTCACATCCTTCCATTTCCTTCTAAAAGGCCATCTGAGAAAGAATCTACTCAGAATTTCAGAACACATTGTGAATACCATCAGCTTACAGCTCATTTTGCTTAAACATTCTGCTGGGTACTAAGTTACTTATATTTGAGGCAGGGAATTGTACCACTGAACATAGCAACTACTCTGGCATTACCTGGCTGAGCTCTGGTGCATCAAAATAATGAAATGCAGGATCGATGGCATTCAGCACAGTACAAGGGCACCAGCCTTCATGTTTTTCAATAAAGCTAGAACTAAAATCAGAAGGGACTCTTGGACAAAAAAGTTTTCCTACCCTGGTTAAACAGTCATCACTTGGTTTTGGATTAAGTCCAACCAAGCATTGAAAAAACTTCACAAGTGCTCATCTCACACTTTATCCTTACAAAAAAGCAGGGAAAGAAAAGCCTTCAGAGGTGAGGAGGAGAGGACAACTGACTGAAGAGGGTCATACACCATGTTGCTGACAGAGTCAAGAACAGACTCCAGGTCTCTCTGACCTCCTATACCCCAACTCCAGTTGCCTCCCCACACTGGGCTCACACCAGGCTCCTCACTGCCTGTGCTCTGTGTTTGACAAGGGAAACAGCCCTAGTGCCGTGATCCCTGGGTGAAACTAGCTCAAGTTCTCTATCACACAATTCTCTCCCCAGACTCCTTCAGCAGAGCATGTTAAAGAGAATGAGACATTTCAAACCTGCCACATTTCTTATGCTACCATCCGGAACAAAAATGAAGCCTGAGGCCACCAACCAGCCACCCGCAACTCTTCCTCCAAGACAACTTCACTGAAAAACTCCTTTCAAGTTCAGCCCAGAGAATCCCACCATTCACTCTGCTAACAGAGTGAATATCAAATACCTCTTGCAGCCCAAAATCTGCAAGCCCAGCGAGGGCTTCAGAGAGTATTGCTTTGTTCATCTTTAATCTGCTTTTAGCTTGCAGGTTCAACGTTCCTGGCAAAGCACATGAGGAGGAGCCATGGCTCTGAACTGCCCTCTTGTCTTGCTGGGAGGGCACAATGACATGGTAGAGGGACTGCGCTGAGCATTCACACCTCGCCGTGTCAGGCGTGAACAAGGCAGACTCGGCACCTTATTTACAATGCACACCAGTATTTTTACTTTGCTAACCATAATTATAGCCCTGCCTCGGGAGGAACACACACAAGGGCGGTGCTTCACTGGTGTTGCAGACGTGGAGTACAAGAGGGCAGAGCCACTCCAGGTGGTTTGCCAGCAGTCCAGCAGCAAAAACACGGAGCAAACACTGCCTACACTTTCCTGGGTGAGCTTTCCAACTTGGTCAGGTCACTGTGCTGTCCCCAGCGCCCGTGGTGGCTCATGGTGGCCAACCCACCACCACCACAGCCTGGATTGATACTGGAATTAGGTTGCTGCCTCCTCCCCATGGGTTAGTCAGGTCTTTCAACCTCCTCTGGGCAGCTGAGAGAGCTCCTGTCCTCCTGCTGCAGTCAGAGCCCGCGAGGGCAACCACACCAGCTTTTAATTGGGACAACTTTCTGGTGTTTGCGCTGTAACAAAATGCTCAGCTCAGTAATTGGCAAATGGAAAGATTTACATATTACAAATCAGTGATTATAAAATATCTCCAGCAACATGTGATTCTACCTCTAGAAAAGAAGACTGCAAGGTTTTTATATAGTTATATATTTATACAGCACTTCATAAATGAACTCACAAGCAAAGGCTGCAAACACACAGATCAGAGCAATGGACTCAATGTTGTATCCCACAAAAAGGGACACCAAAAAGGCCCTAATGGAACTGGGATTTCTCACAGAAGGAGGGACATTCCTTGGCTGTTTTGGTTTCTCTATTACCAATCGCCAAAGTACCTCTCACTACCTGAAAAAGAGAATTCAAGCTCTCTATGATGACAATATCCCACCTGACACACACTCTGTGTTGGCTCAGGTTGTGTTTTGGTCTGGTGCTTACTTGCAGCACTTCTTTGGCACACACAGTGCTCCCCACACCTACAGGGCTGCCCAACGAGTAAAACAAGTGACAATAATATCCAAGTGCTCATTGTAAACAAACAGCACTGCAAACACCAGCCCAATTTACGCCACTTACTTTCCTTCCTAAAGCCAAGAGGGAACTTTGAGTTGATATCTCAAACCACAGAAGGACAGAGGGAGAATTCCCTAGAAGACCCTGCTGGTCCCAGAAGAGGGGAACAGGGGTGAGGAAATGCCACGTGCTTGTTTGTGGCTCACAATGTGCTCCATCAGGTGCTGGTCCCTAATTAGACCATCCTGCACATGGGGAGATGCCACAAGTACGGATTTGGAAGGATGCAGGGAAGCAGCTCAACTGGGCTGCAAGAGTAGGGCAGGAAGGGCTCTTGAGAGGGGGAGGTACATGGGGCTAATGTTTACAAAGGGAAAAGGTCTCCTCAGTCACTTCCAGTATTTCCTGACACCAGGAACAGAAGTAAATTGACTTATGTTTTAAGGACAGCAGGAGAGCTGGACAGCTGCCCAACAGTCCATGCCATCATCAGAAAATCTAGTGAATCAAGATGACAAAACAAGCTAAAATGACTCCTGTAGGATGGACAGCAGTGGCAAAGAGCATCCCAGCCTTGTGCAAATCCACACCACACTTCCTACAGGCCCTCACATGCACTGAGCAGCTGAAATGGGTCTCGACACTTCAAGGCCCCATTTCAGACTCCAGAGAGGATTATCTTGTCTCCCTGCAGGACAGTGGAATAACATCAACATCTCCAAGGAAAGGAACTGAGCAGTAGCTTAAATCAGTATTTCCCAAACCAAAGCCCCTGATGTGACACAGGGCATGAAATGGTCCACACAAAAACCACACAAAAAATAGGAGAAAATTAATGCAATGATTGAACAGGAGGGATTCAGGCTGTTTTTACTTGACTGTACATCGGTGCTCCAGTGGCTGTAGGAAATGATGTATGGATTCTTCCTTCCAGAAATCGAAATGGATTCTGGAGTAAGAAACACCCACTCAGGCAGCCTCCAGGCATTTCCACGAGACTAAAAACTTCTTTCATTCAGCAAGTGATGCAGGGAAGGACAGACAATTCTAGGTGAAGCAAGAGGACAGAGAAGGGAAGCCCATGTGGTGCAGTCTGAGGTAAACAGATCTTTACTGATCCAGAAAAAAGACAACTTGAGGAATGTGATCCCAAGGGGAGAACACTTAATCATCATTCAGTACTTTCAAAAATCCATTCTCTTGGCAAGACAGCACAACAGTCCAGTTTTCAATGTGGATTTCAAGAGCCCACTGCAAGAGCTTCCGAGGACAGAAATCCTCAGAGCGAGGAATTAAACCAGTGGGAAAACAACTGCCAGATCTGCCTCAGCAGAAATCCTGAAGAGATGAACTGGCAAAGAGAGCTAGGTTGAGGGGGTTGCTCTGTATGTTAGTAAGTGCATCACCTTCCACAAAGGGGATGGCTAAATTCAGGTCTTTCTCCCTTCCAAAAGGAGGAGGCTCTGAATTGCAAATCTCACGGCATATGATGTGGTTACACTGCTCCTGTCGGCAAGATCATCGAAGAAGGGATATTTGGAGAAGGCAGACACTGTCTCTGGGCTTCCCAAGCACAAGAGACTCTCCAGTGTCTGCAAGGAGAGGCCAACATAGCATCCTTGGGGTCCACACTCAGCAATGCCGAGACTGGAAACTTCCAGACTCCCCGACCGCGCAGATCTGAGCAGAGACCGCCATGAACATCCAACTGGGTAGGTCACAAAATACAGTGAGAGTATGAGATGGGGAGTCCCTGGCTCCCAGCCCAAGCTCAGGGAGGCCTGGGCAGCCTGTGCGTGCCCCCATGTGAGGCTGGCCTGGACAGTCGCCCCTCCTGCATTATGTGGACAAATCCGAACTGGCAGGGCGAATGTGTGCCAATTCAGGGGCAGCATCATGTGGCCACAGTGTTTTTCATCACATATGAAACACCCTAAAATTGGATTTACCATCTCATGGAACCATGGCCTTTTCCCTCAAGTCTTAAGTAGATCTTATTAAGGGAAAAAAAGGGTTTCTTTATGGGGGGAGGAGGAGGTAGGGAAAAGGAAGGAGGAAAAGAGAGGGGTGTTAACATTGGGAAGCCATGTAACAAGGCAGGCTCTTTCCACAGCAATGGTTGTTCTGGTTTCCCTATTTTAGATGGGGGGAAGGGACAACTGAAGAGCTATTTGCAATCTAACTTCAAAGGCTTTAGTCGGCTGGGAAGCTAAGTCATGCATAAAAGGATGGTAGAGTGGCAAGAAAATACCCCCTACAGATAAATTAGTCAGGGAATGTTCTCTGCTTCTCCCAAAGACTTTCATACAGCCAGACCGACTTTACCCAGTCAGGTAAAGCCCTTTTCAGACACCAGGTTCAGTGATGCAGAGTTCTGGGAACTAACCAGCCAAATCCAACAGGGGAACTGAACAGTCTCTCTGAAAAACAGAAAGGCAGTGGCATGCATGCAATGGCCTCCTCTGTCATTTTCTGCCACCTCAGCTATTATTTTATTCTAAGGTCTGTCCACACAAAAAAAATGCGGAGCTCGAGGCAGCATCTGCTTCTCTAAAGATGCAAAGAAAAGCAATGAATTCAGAAGAAATCCCACTGTACACAGAGAACTCATTTCCCAAATAATTCTGTAATGCTCTCTTGCTCTTCACACTGGTGTGCAGAAATGTACCCACATTTCTAAAGAAGGTACTTTGCAATCGAAGATAAAAGGAACTGGCAACATTAGATCAGAGTCCACCTATAAGTAAAAAAAACCACCACCCTGCAATAACTGCATGTGCAGAGTACACAGATCCCTCACAGTTCAGTGCCAGGCAGGAGCTCACATGCCAGCCCCTGACCTCACCCTCATACTTAAACCTTGGGTCAAATGGAGCCATGAATTCAGATCTTGCTACCAAGAGGGTGATAAGAAAGGAGATAAGCATGGAAAACAGTCTAGCTTCCCAG
The DNA here is from genome assembly GCF_017639235.1 of Corvus kubaryi. Taxonomy (NCBI): domain Eukaryota; kingdom Metazoa; phylum Chordata; class Aves; order Passeriformes; family Corvidae; genus Corvus; species Corvus kubaryi. Next base: position 5,456,364 of record NW_024581124.1, read on the forward strand.
CTGATAGCAGCCTGTTGAAGAATAGGTTGTACACATGCTGTATTTAAACAGTTCTAATCAGCACAACTAGGCCAGTTTGATACTCCTCCCCTTTTACATAGTACTAGTGTACCCTTGAGTATCTGAAATCACGTGGCTATCACAATTATGGCAGCATTTTCAGTGTCCTGTTCAGGCTCAGGAGACACAAACCCTCCCCGACTGTGGCCAGGCTGTGAGTCCCTCGCAGCAGTGGCCACAAATGATGAGCGGCACCCTAATGAGCTTAGCAGCTCCTTATTTTCTGAGCATTACAACACAAACCTAACAAGTCCTTCCCAGCAAAGCTGTAGATGCATTAAAACCCAGCTAGGCCATGGGAGATGCTTCACTCTGAGGAGCCTATTCCCAGCAGCTGAGTAGATGTTCTTCCTCAAAAGTAAGGGTAAGGCCAGCAAGAAACAGTTCCCCTTTGGTAACATTTCTCTTCTCTTTTGAGGCATCTTGAATTTTTCACTGCTTTATTTCCTGCTTAGATTTTCCTTCTCTTGCTGTGCTCAGATTTAACTAAGTGCACGCAGTTAGAGAGGACAGCATCAGGCACAACAACTGAGGAATGTAACATATTAATTAAAACAATATAAATCTTTTTTCTAATACAAAGAGCAAGAAATATCTCCAAACTGTCCTTTTTCAAAACCTGCCTAATGAGGGAAATGCAACTTTGCCCCCCCTACCACTCCCTTTGGGAGACAGAAACATAACCCTTGTGGCTGTCAACTGCTGACTGATCCCTTAACAAAAATAATCCCTGCGCAGGACATAACATTTCTCATGGCCTTCAAGAAGATACCAAACTTTTACTATCAAACTATCCCCACTATATGCAAAATAAATTGTATAACCACAAGTGTTCTAAAGCACCAGAGTGGAAATACCCCCCAGCTGGGCTGCATTCCCACTGCCATTTGTGCAGGCATAAAATATGCAAAGAAGAGAGGAGAGGTAAAGTGTGCTGATTTCCCCACCTGTCCCCTAATTAGCAAGCAGGAGGTTTAAACAAACACACGGAAACACTTTTCACCTAGAACAAAATTCAGCTGTGTATCTCACTGTCACAGGATACTGCACAGGCTCAGGGGTGCAGATGGGTTGAAAAATGGATTAGATGTTTGTGGTAGACAGGTCCAGCAGCAGCTACTGAGCTGAGCATTGCTAATCTGCTGGTCAGGAGGGACCCCAGGGGAGCTGCTGAGGGCCTGCTGCATGGCAGCCACTGCAGACCCAAAGGAAATAACTCCCAACAAAACAGCCAAGAAAAGGTAAAGATGTGCCTTTTCCTTGTTTACTCATGAGTTAGTCTGAAATCTCTCCTGCTGTCTCTTGCAGCAGAGCTGTAATCAAGCTCTCCCACGGGTGACTGCTCAAGTGGAAGGGCAGCGTGTCCACGGCAGAGCCTTTCAGCAGCAGCCAGCACCAGGTGGTCCATGTTCTGCTCCTCAGACCCACCACTCCGACCCTCAGGCTCTTTTAGGCCTCCCCATGTTGGTGACTCTTACTTTACTCACTTCTTTACTACCTGCTTTAAAGAGCTTTGCGAAAATGCTCGAGGATGAGTGAAGCCCTGCAGAAGCTCACAGCAGTACAGCATCACCACAGCCCATCCTTGAGCAGACACAGCTAAACCCCTCTCCATCACACAGCTCTTTATTTGTATTTTTAAAGCAGCATTCCTATTAGACTGGTTCATTAGTTTGAAGTCTTAAAAAGGCAGGTTACTTACTTAAGGAGTTATGTGAAACAGTTGTGAGAAAGGCACAAAACCAGGTGAACACTGCTCTGTGCTCATGCATTCCATGCCCTGTTCACTGATCCAGGTGCCCAGCTGGAAGGCACGGGCATCTTTTTATTTTTTAAGCAGTTCTGCAGGAACAGCTGCCGTGGTGGTTTGCAGCTCATCATTTATTACTTAGCACCATTTGGCCTCAGCACCTTTTGAAGCACCAGAGCTGCACAGTGGTCCTTATATCACAGACCACCATCAATACATCTCACTGGACATGATACTAAGGTTGTGCTTCACTAGAACAATTACACTGTGCAGTGTTCTTGATACCAGAGCTCAGTTAAAACAGTAAAAATACTGCATGAACTGCCACTTCTCTGACTGCAGCATGTGTGCCCCAGCAATGACCCAAGACAAAGCCATGCAACAAGACTTCCTCAAGCTGAAGCCTGAGCATCCAACCCAGCAGGGTTCACAGCTCCCTTGCAGCCAGGCCAGGTGCCCCCAGCATGATGCCAGCTCCCAGGGAATTTAAAAGCAACCCCAGCATCAGGACAACACCCTCCCATCAGGGCTCTGCTAGGGCCAGGCTGCCCCTTGCCACCAAACCCTCACCACCTGCGTGCCTCTCACTGACCTGGAACACACCTTAGCTTTGCAAACCCATCTGCTGTTACCACTTTTCTGAGGTAATTTGGGAGATACCTGACACTATATTAACAAGCAAATAAATTTGTTGAGATTCCCTTGTCAAAATTCATCCTTTCACACACGTCTCCATGGCATACATTCCACTGGTAGACTGCCCTTTACGTCTTACTGCAATTTGAATAATTTCATGCAGTATGAAGGATTTTCATATTTTCCAAGTATTTCTTTCTCCTGACAATAGCAAAATGCTTGTAGCACCATGATAACAGTTGCTCACATTTATCTGCATCCTTCAAAGACAATATTTCAATTATCTGCACTGGAAACTCTGAGCCACATCTGCCGACCAAAATGCCACGTTTGGCAACTGCTTAGCAACAAGGACTGGATTGGGAAACAGCCCCCAGAGCCACGTGCCAACATCACACCAGCTCCTGCTTCCACCAAACAACATTGCCATCACCTCAAATAGGTATATTTTGCTCTGCCTGGGATACACAAGACACCAGAAATAACAAGCTCCCTTGGGAAAAGGGAAACCTGGAAAAAAGCCACCTACTTCAGCAATCCCTCCCCAGGCTCCACTGGGAATGTCTTCCTGGTGTGTGCAACACATGTTGATGCTGCACCACGGGAGGAGGACACGCCACTTGGACACAAGCACAAAACTGTATCTGCTCACCGCCAAACACAGTTCTTTTGGAAAAAATCTGGATGTAAGAGAGCAACTCCAACTTCACACCACCCACAAAAGCAGCAAACATCAGATTCCTTGATCAGGACAGCAAAAGGCCCAGGAAAAACAAACACCATCTGTCCTTGATGTCACCCAACCTGCACCATCAGCCCTCTTCTTCCTAAGGCTCCGTGCCACCACACCCAGTGGCACAGGGACTCTGGGCAGTGGTGAGCCTGAGGACATCCCACCTTGAATGCTTGAAGTTGCAGGCAAGGAGGAAAGACAGGAAAGACTGGACCCTAGCGAGACCATCTTTGTTTCTCCTCTTCTTCCCCTCCTCACCATTCTCAGAGCCTTTTCCTAACTATCTCCCTGACTTACTGCCTGATACAGAGAAAGAGATTGAGCAAAACACAGGTGAGCTGGTCAAAGGTGTGTGATAATTGCACTTAGCACACTGCTATCAACTCCACATAAATACACAGTCCAAACACAGCATTCAGAGCAGTCAGCAATTCCAAACACCAACAGGAAGTGCCAAAGTTGAGGCAAAACTGGAAGTTGAGCTCCAGCTGTCTGACCCCTTTGCAGGCAAGCCTCCCAAGCACAGGCACTGCTGCCAGCTCCGCGCCTGGGCGGTTTTGGTTCCGGCGCAGGCTGTGCCGCGCAGGCTCGCGGTGCCCTCCGTGCACAGAGCCATTGCCGGAGCCCAAGCCACCAACAACTTCCTCTACTCAAACTGCTTCTAGAGCAACACTCTTGCAGCAGCCAGAGGAGCAAACCTATTCCACCTATTCCCGCCTGGAGAGAAATGAGAAAGTCCAATTTGCTGCCTTGCTATTTCCACCTCATGAGTCCTGTCTGCACTGCTGGAGATGTGTGAATGCAGACACTGACTTTATTTCAGCACTATGCAAAAAACCCCCCACATTTTAAACTTCTTTTTTTTTTCCTTTACCATTTTCTTTCTTCTTTGTTTTTTAAAATATTTTGCTTTTAGGAACACAAAATTTGAGCAATCTTTTTGTCATGATGAATGAGCATTTCCAAAAGCAAGCACTGCACTTTCATAATAAATCCTGAGACAGCAGTAACACGTCTGGGTCAAAGGAGCCCTTGTGGGCAGGTACATGATACACAGAGTTAACAATCTCACAAGTTTCATTTTGAGTTCTGCCCTGTCTTCACTAGGTACAAACAAGTACCCCAAACTGAAAATTAAAATTAACAGAAGGGGGGTGGCAAAGTCATGGGCCTCAAAATTAATGCAACATGGAAAAAACATTCAACTGATGAACTGTATCTATTTAGAGGACTCCAGGAAAGGCACCAGCCAGCAGAAATTTGAATAAGAGCTCGTCTGCTCAGTGCTCTGTGTCAGACACAGACACATATAGAACACAGCCGCTGCTCCGGCATCTTCATAACCAGACCCAGAAATTAGTGCTGTTCTGGCGGCTGCTAGCACAATATGTTAACAGCAATTATTTTCTCAATATTTCTACTGATTACCTAACACACTGGCACGTTTTCTCAGTGTCACTGCATGTTGCAACACACGCCGCCATCCAGTAACTTGTCTGCATTCCCTTGGTCACTTTTCACAGCCATCAGATGCGAAATGCAACTGGAATGATAATGGGTTGGAGAAACTGTGAGGAAAATGTGTCACTTCAATGTGAGGCTTCACAGCCTGCATTTATGACATCTGAACATTCAATATCGTCACTGCTAAATCCTCAGAATAGGAATAACTCTGCAAGCAGCAAAAGGAAGATGCCAAAGGCTGTCTAACTGTGGATGGTCTGCAGAGCTCAGATTTGCAGATGTTATTCCACCATAAGTTATGTGCTACGGTTAAACACTGTAATTTGGATCTAACTTCACAGTGTGGGAGCATCTGCAGATTACACAAACACAAAATAAGCAATGCTCTACCTATTAACAAGCAGTTCAAGTATACACAGCCAGTCCACCAGGAACTGAAAATTTACAGAAAGTCACTGGTGGGGAAACAGAACAAACTGAGCTAGTGGTGAGAGTATTGTCAGCAACAGTGATTTATAAAAAGGAATGGCAATGTCAATTCTATCAGGTATGCAAAATGCAAAAGCCTCAAAGCCTTGGCCTGGTGTGAGAGCAAAAGAACCACTCAGCCTCCCAACCACAGCCTGCTTTCTATTTTTCAGTTACACTCCAGAGCATTTCACCATTTCCAGCTCTGTTATCAACCAGAGACACGTTCTCTCACTGTACTGGAGTTGTTTGTATCCAAAAAAATCAAACCACAAACAGTCAAATATTTTTCCATTCAGGTTTCCTTCCCCCCACAAGCATACACGTATGAGGGGTGTATCATCAGGAACACCAGGTGAATCCTACGCAATCCTGCTCTAAAAATGTGACTGTAAAAACCAACACTGGGCTTGTTACCTCTTGCTGCTTCCTCTATTGAACATTTGTCTGGTCAAGCCCTCTGCTCTGCTAACCACTCTGCAAGCACTCCAAGAATCAAATGAGAGCCAAATACAAAAAGTGAAATACAACTTAGCAAAAACGAACAGACTCCTCTGCTTCATATAAATTTTTGTAGGAGCAGTAGGTTGTCATGTGGTAAATGAATCAGTGTACAAGGAAGCAGTCCCTGCCTGTGGTCTTCCAGCATCAGTTCTGAAAAAAAAGGTAAGATAACAACCTGCACCTCCACTGCTCTGGGAACCTGGACATCCTTGCCTTGGTCAGGTTATTTAGGAACTGACCCTCAGCATCCCCGGGAGGATGCAGGGCTGCAGTCCTGCCCCAGCCGGCTCCCTCCTCAGGACTCAGAGGCTGAACCGATCCCTGAGCTCTCAAAGGGCCCAGTGTAGAGTCACATTTAAATCACCTTTTGAGGGATTTGTGTGCTGCCTTTCTTTTCTGAACAAGCCTAAAGTCCACAAGATCCCCTGAAGTCCCTGTGGCTTCTCACTGCTGCTGTACATGGGTCAGGGAGGGCAGAACTGAACCCACAGCTTAAGCAGTTCACTCTCATTTTAATTTCACAGGTTTAGCATGGCTAGTGTAATTCACATGTAAAACCACAGCAGCCATCCAAATCTCTGCTGCCTGGGCATTGGCTGGCTGCATTTCTGGAAATTCATGGTCATAATATGATACCTATTTTTTGAGTTTCCATTAGGAACCGGTTCTGTCAGGCATGATCACATTTGCAAGAGCTCAGGAGGCAGGAAAATTTGAAAAAGTGTTTATGAGACTGGGCATAAATCACAGCTCTTAGGTTTTTCTCTCTTCTTCAATTAAAAGACTACATTCAGAGCAACCATTTCCCCCATTTACTCTCCCCATCTCCCTCCAGAAATGATGAATCCCACTCCAGCTGTAAACTGGATCCCAGGTGTATCCATATATTATATATACATAACAGCTACTTATGGGCACAAGGACTCATGCACAGTTACTGTGGAAACGAAGGTATCAAATTTCCTGGCTCTTAAGGATCTACCTTCTCAACCTTATGTGCATTTACCTTGAATAAATCACTTCTGAGCTCTTCAGCCCAGAAACATCCCTCAGTAGAGTGAGATTGGGTTCATCTTTAGGAGGCTCCATGTAACTCATCACCAATGTCCCAGGGGCTGCCTCCAACCCACACAATCCATGGAGAAGAACATCCTCCTGCATGCACAGATGGACTTGCTCTGCTCAGCTCCAAGGGACATCAACTGCCCCTGGGGCAACCACTGCAGGTACTGCTAGCACCAAAACCTTCAACAGCTCCTCTCATTGCCTGGACAACACCTGGGCTCTGTTTTGTCTCACAAGAGTTTGAACATCTAAAGGCTGAATTTGGCTCTGCAGGAATGGGGAATCATTTACCAGTTACTGAAACAATGCCCAGTCTGGATGGGGATGCAGCAGCATGGAGCCACACAAGACACGAGGCAGTGTCTTGAGGGGAATGTCATCACATCCTGCTAAGGCTCCAGAGGGGCAATATGACACTTCAACAAAAATTTCTTCCAGTTCTGGCCGTGACCACACAAGAACCCAAAGACACTTCAACACGAAGGGCAAATTCAGCCCAGATGTAACCTCAGGGACTTCAGCAGAGCTTGTTGTAGGGCTGAGCCTGACCCACCTCGTCTGTGTGTAAGCGCAGCTGGGAAATTCTCCCTGGGTAGCTGCAAGAGGACCCACTGCATCCACACAGCTTGTCCCAGGGATGCTGATGCTGTCCTGCAAGATGCACCTCAGCAACCAGCACGGCATTCAAAGCACGCACAACAGCCGGGTGAGACAGCTGGTGACAGCGGTGGCTTTCAGGGTCTCTAGGGCTGTTGGGCACTGTGTAACTTCCAGTTCACTCCCCAAACCATTTGCTAAAATTCCCAGCAAGCAGCAGAACTGCGCTCGCCTCATTCATGCTTCAGGATCTTTATGATGATCTTTGGCGTTTTTAAGGCACCCCTCCCATCTCAATAAGTCAGTGTTTAGCCAAACTACCAGGAGAACAGGAGACTGCTGATCCCTCAATTAAAAAGTGCTTTTGTACTTATAAATCTGGAAAAACACCATTGTCAACTATACAGTCTTCCTATTACACACTGGCTATGCATACAAACTGATACATTCATAAGCTGAAACATGAAAGGCATCATCAATATACAACGAAGTGACTCCTTGCAATCCTGTCACCCTCCCCAGCACAAAGGCAGGGCCTCTTCCCGTCACAAGCCAAGCCAAAACAAGACCTGGCTCAGATGGGATGTCAAAACGTCAAACTGTACATACTTAACCTTTGCACTTCCGAAACAGCAAAGATCCTGTGAAAAAAAAAATTATTACAATTCTTTCCTTTTTATCTTCTCAAGCACATAGGAAAGAAAGTTTGAACATTGCTCCCTCAAAAATTTCCTTCATATAACAATGCAGCTCAGCTTTTTTTCTTTCCTTTTTTCTTTGTCATCTCCTAGTTTCTTGAAAAAGCCCTCTCTGCCCTGCCTTCCTGTCTGGCAGGTTGTGCTGTTTGGAAAGGATCCTTTTCCTCCCCTTACCTCGTACTGCCCACATCCCACTGTTCCACCTCTCAGCCTGCTCCCTTGGCTAAGCTTAGCTGGACTTTCTCTGCAGACCTTAATCACTGCTCTGAGATTAGCAGGGTTAGGTGTTGCAGACAGATGTAGAGCCCTTCCTCTCCCACACCCCAAATCCCTGCCACACTCTGGCTTAGGAGCATCATACTGGATCTTGAAATCAAACTCCAGGCTCTTGCATGATAAATCAGAGCATTTGCTGGGCTTGGCTGTACCTCCTTTACTTACGGCAAGTCTGGGTGGGTTAATCTGCCTGATGATTTGACAGCACTTCACCTATAGAACCAATGTTACTGTATCAGCAATCATTGACAAAAACCGTGCTTGTTTTGATGGGAAACAGGAGGTCCTTCAAAAGCACTGATCACCTCAGGAAAAACTTCCCTGTGACTTTGCTGGCATCCTCATGAATCCTGAGATTTTCCCAGCTACAGCACCTACCCAAAGAGAGCTGGCCTGGGGCTGCTCTGACCCTTGAAGAGCCAAGTATTAAGTCAGTAAGTTCAAACTCTCTGCCCTTTATTGCTTCCTTATGATACTTAATGAGCCTTCCCTATGCTAAGATATCACTCCTGCTCTGCTCCCCAAGCCACACAGTCACTAGAAATATTCGTGTCTGCCTTCTCTCTGTTTTGCCGGAGGATTCTCTGAAGGACTGGAGTTGAATAGTGGTATCACAATAGGCTGAAGCCGGAGGTTTAGCTTTCCAGCCCTTACACAGACTCAATGCCTCTCTCTAACTCAGCTGGAAAGCTACAGCTCAAATTTCAGCCTATGTTAAGTCACTGTTCAGCTCTGCTCCTTCAGCAAAAGAGAGGGAAGCCAGAAGAGCCTTTTTCTAAAGCAAAAAACTGTGTGGGGAGAAGGGTGGGGAAAGGAACCAAAAACACATGGAGATCATTTTTATGCATCACAAGGAGCAATGAAAGGCGCAGGCAACTTTTCAAACATGTCAGAATAGCTTAGTGTGATTTGTAACCAAGAGGAAGTTTGAATAAACAGCTCCAACAACAAACATCAACTTTTTTGGGGGAAGGAGACGAATAAGGCAGCGATGACCTGCATGGAGACCCTGCTATCAACCTTCGGACTTCTGCAGAGGATTGAGGCACTTACATCATTCTGTATCATAGAACCATCGACGTGAACTTCTGACACCAGCATCTCATTAAGGAGAAACAAAGACTTACCATGGGCTTAAACGTCAGCACGCTGCTGCCCCGTATCACATCCCAGCCAGTCCCCCAACCCCAGCGTCTGCTACGGAAGTGCCTGACCCCACACACCAAGCTGGCACCTACCCATCTTCCTAAACACACTCATAATTGGCTGCAACCCACTCACATGAGAGCAAGGACAGCAGATACAAACCCAGAAAGGCAAGGAGACGAGGGATGTCTTCCTCGCTGGCTTTTAGGCAAACTAAGAGTATCCTCTCTTAAGCCTGCCAGACCGGAGCTCAAGGAATCAAAACTCCATTCCTAATTAACACATCATCAGGCCCCACCAGCCAGGGACTTGCCTCCCAAGAGGGGGGCCTGGGCCAGCCTGGATGATGAATGGAGATACTCAAGCAGCTGAATTGTTTCAAAGGCTAAACTGGCAACTGCAAGGACAAGCAGGTTTGGAAAGGCATGCAGCAAAAACAAAATATCCAGCACAGTCACATTGTTTTCACTATTTAGCACCCAGACCTGCACTGCTGTTACTGCTGCAGAGCTTTCCCTCCAGTGAAGCACCAGGCAAAGCCCATGGCTAGGGGAGCAGCTCCTCCTCTCCCGAAATGCAGCCGCTTCTCTGGTGAAAACCTCACAACTGCAAACCACTGGAGAGAAATCCATTCTGCCTGCTTAACCCCAGTAAACTTTAATGAGTAAATTAAATTGATCTATCACACTCGGGACATTTACACAAGACCAGCCCTCTTGACTGCAGCATTCTTGCACACCAGGGACAGCAGTTTCACCTGCTAGCATGACCATTCTAAACACTGAGGAGAAAGGTCTGGCATTTGCAAAGATCTGTATTTTGACTGTTCCTTGACACAGTACAATAGGACCAACAAGTCCACTGCAGTGATACTCACATTTGTTGCAACAGACTTCCCAAACAGACATGCCATGCAACATAATTCCTGTCTGCTGGCACCACGCCACTCTCTTCAGCTCTCTCTCCCCCCCTTCAGCCACAAATGCCCCGGCAGAGGCAACAAGCTCCACTCTATTATTGGAAGACTCAGTGGAGCACATCCCCCACAAGTCAACTGCCTCCCCCTTTCAAATACTCCCTCCCTCCGGAGCAAAGTGAGTACTAAAACCCAGCAACTGTCTCCTGTTGGAACCAGACGGCAGGAATAGCTGGAGAGCTTTCAAACACCCCATACACTCAATACTTCAGTGCAACATGAAAGCCCCGTTAAGCAAGTGTGTGCTTGCATACACAGCCCTGCTCAGGGACCACAGCAATGGCAGAAAGTGCTCCATTAACTCCTCTAGTGGCTTAAGTGCTTGTCAACACTCAGGACGTTCACACAGCCTAAATACTGGCCAAACTTTGGCGGCTTCTGCAGTCCTTGAGCTCTCCTGAAGCTATAAATTGCAGCAGGCTGATATTATAAATAAGGAAAGCTGGAGACTGCAAATTGATTAAGACCATTACTTTGTGTCACATCTAACTCATATCCAGCTGGCTTGAGTGAAAGGAAAAGCCACCAGAAACCCCACGCTCTGACAACACAAAGTGCAATTCCCCACCTTGTCCAGCTCTGAGGACACGTGCAAAGCTTCGTAACTCAGTTCCAGCTCACTTACCTCGTCCATTTTTTCTGATGTTGGAGTCTGATCACCAGGCACCATTTCTTTAGCCTCCAAGATTTCAGTTTTGGAGGTCCTGCTCAGCTGATCAATGGGAGTCATGCTGGCCTCTGATGTCCCCCGGGAATTCTGACTCAGAGAAGCTGTCCCAGGGATGGGCTCATCATCATCAGAGTCAGGTAACGGTGTGGGGCTGATGTCCTCCAAGCCTGTGCTGGAAGGGCGCGAGGAAGGCGTCTGACCCCTGAAACCGGGCTGAGAGTTCGAACCATATGTTGGGATGGGGGAGAGCTGGGAAGAAGAGGAGGAAATAGGGCTACCTTCCATTCGGACCTCATTATCCGAGTCATGCTCATTAAGAAAGGGTAACTTTGTTCTCTGCTCTTTTAAGAGCATCTCAATCCTTGAGTCCAAACTGTTATGTTGCATTTCAGACTCCATGGTGGGGGTGCCAGGGGTCTCACTCCTCTCTGGAGTCTGAGAGAAGGATGCTGTGCTCGGTTCAGGAACAGAGTTCGAGTCGGGCAAGGGCGGAGGCTCCTCCGGCTTCTCCTTCACTGGGACAAAATCGATGCTTGGGGCAGCACTGCTCTCCACAACCATCTCAGTGGGAGGTGGAGCAGGTCTCCGGTACTCTGTCTCCCTGGAAGTTTGGGGAAACGGCTGCTCATCAGATTGGGGAAATACAGCTGGTGCTTGGTAGGGAGAGAAGGCAGATTTATAGCTCGAAGAACTAGAGTGGCTCAGGGGAGGAGTGTGAGAGAACTGAACTGGCTCCTGCTGATGGGATTTGAATGTACTAAACTGATGCTCCGTGCCTCGGAACACCCCCGCCGAGTTGTGCACGTAGTGGTGTCCCGGGCGACGGTTGTACGCATCCGTAAATTTCGTCTCGTGCCTCCGGGGTTTGTACCCACTGTCCTGCCCAAAATGGTACACGGGCGTTGTCTGACGGCTGGAATAGGTGGAATCCTGGGAGAACGGCGTCCCCAAGCGTGGGGTGTGGGGCGTTCCTTGGGACTGCGGGGTGAATTGGCTGTACGAGTTTGGGGTGTCTTGCCGACAGCTGGAATAGGCTGTGTCATGGGAAAAGGGCGTGCTGCTGTTTGGGGTAACGGAGGATCCCGCGGAAGAAAGGGAACTGTCCTTCATGCGCTTCAGGGAATCCGTCAACTGTAACGACAGAAGAGAGAAAGGCACCTAAACACACACTTTTATAAAGATATTTGTCTAATCTGTTTGGTTTTCAGAGGAGTTGAGCACCCAAGAGTTCGTGCTGATTTCCATGGCAAAAAAATAAATAGGTTACAGCATCCCTGAAAACACAAACCATTATCCATTATTAACAGTCCCCTTTGATTTAAAAGAAAAAGTCAGGCAAAGAGGAACTGGTCTGCAAGAGGAGGAAGAAGAAAGCAGATACAAGTTTTTCTTCTAAGCCACCCCCCAAGAGCATCAGGTGAACAGCAGACTTGCACACCACTTCTAGCTGAAACAGTTCCAGTTTCTAGCAACTATGTAATGCTTGTCTAAACTGCAAACACAGAGGAAAATAAGAAAAGCCTTGAGATGTGAAATTGTCAATTTATCTTTTTTGTGAACAAATCAAAACATACAAATGAGTGAACTGCCAGCCTGCAGCCAAACTCATGCAGCAGAGGTGACCCAACATCCTCCCTACCGCTCATCTGTAACAAGGGAGAAGGCTACACAAACAAAAAGTACAAAAAGTTCTCAACCGCCAGAAAGACCATTTTAAAGCTTTTCACAAAGACAAATGCTCAGAGAGCTACTGATTGTGGCATTTGAAACTGAAACCCTGCAAAACTACAGAATAGCCAAGTAATTGCTCTGCAACTCACTTCACGGGCACGTTCAGGGGGTTTCTAGGAGCAGCCCTGCTCCAGTTATGACTCTGCTGAGTCATAACAGTGCCATACTAATCATCAGCTCCCGAATCAATTTTCCATAATGCAAAGCAGGAGCTCAATGAGAATCCTCCTAGTAGCAACAGAGGATGGACTGAGCTCCAGCTCCTCAAGAGCACACCAGGACAGTCAACTGGTGAGACCACAGGCTGGCTGCTCCTCTCTCAAGCACAGGTAGACAGAGACCTGTAAAATTACCTACTTGGAACACGCCAGCACCATCAAACTCAAGCTGAACTCTCACCTAGCTGCTATGTGCACACATCTCACCCACTCAGTAGCGTGGACTTGCTCTCAGTTTGACCCCCTGGACACCATGACCACAGAGGCACCAGTAAAGTTTCTTCCTCAACTGTTCTAAACCCACAGAAAGGAGCAGGAAGCATGTGGCTGGTTCTTAACAACATCCACACCTCTGCACCTTTAGTGTAGATGTGCTGTGGACTGTTTTTCAGTGGGGTTTGTGTATGGCCTGGCAGCAGGGATTGCAGAACTGTCAGGTCTTTGCTGCTCTGCATGAGGGGAGGAGCAAATGCCAGGAGTAATTTACTAAACTAAAACAGCAAACAAGTTTGTTGGCAGATTGTAGTGTCAAAACCACGATGCAAACAGTTAAAAGTTACTCACAAGGCAGTAATTCTGGTGGTAATTGGGAAAAAAATCAATTCAGGACAATAAATAACACATATGAACACAACATCTAGAGAAAGAATCTTAAGGATAATTACAGCAGGGACTGCTTTGGGCGATACCATCAACTAAGTGTTTTGCTGTTAACCCTGAAAAAAGACTAAGAACAAATCTGCCCATTTTTATTTGAGATGTGGAAGCAGCAGAAATGAGCAGTCAGGGTCTACTCATAGCAGGGCTCCCAGCAAAATCATTACTTGCCTCCCTTCTGCCTTTAAAAGCACCTTGCTGGGAGGTCAGGAAGAACCAACCTCTTTATGATTTTGTTAAAAGGATACCGGAGTTTTGCCTTGGTGCTGTTGGGGTGCTTTGTGGGAGGAGATATTTAGTTTTTCAGATCAATAGGATTTTCATGTTCAATGTACAGCTATTACCTGTCCTGAGAACACCTGATCACAGAATTAATGAAATCATGGCATTTTAAGAAGTTGTAGAGAAGCAGAGAGAAAGAAAAAAAAAAAATCTCTGCCAAATCTCTTTCAAATTTGATGTCTTAAAATGAGTTCTTAAGTCACAATGAGGAGCCAAAGTACATTTAGACAAGCCAAAGAGGCTGATGACTTCACACAAACAGGCTTCCCTTCCCCTGGCCCTCTCATCCCAGTGGGATTCACAGGGAAGCAGGTAACTGTGCAAAGCCACATAGAGAATTGTGCCCTAAATATCGAGGGACCCCTGGAAGCACGCAGGAATTCTGTCCAGTGCTTTTATGAAAAGCTGATTCCAGCAACTAATTAAGATTCTGGAAAATTGATGCCACTATTGAAGCTCAGACACCTTCCACCTCTTAGCCTTTAAGCAAGGCTGAAGTCCGTGCGCGCTGAGGATTACACACCGCAGACGCCAGGCCAAATATACCACTGTAAATCATTCCCCTGACTTCAAGGGAATAATCTCATCTCAGGGACAGATCTGATCCAGTCCTAACTGCAGGAATTTCTAATGTTAATAGGGCACGTTCTGTCGGTTCTGTAGGCATTTTTCACTCAGAAAGACAAAAAGCACTTCCCGTGCAAAGCAGGCACAGATGAGCCACATGCTCTACATTCAGAAGTACATTTGCTACGGCAATTATGAGCAAGTTCTATTTAAATGTGAATTAGTAACATCCACTGGAACTACAGCAAGACAAAGAAAAGAAGCTAAATTAAAAATGTTAAAATGCTTATGTTAATGTTTGGGATTTTCTAGAAAGTTATTCTTAAAAAAAAAAAGCCAAGCACACCTACCTGGAGAGCTTCGTTCCCACTCGGGGACACGTCCTGTTCGGTGCCTACAGGGAGGGTCTGAGGAGTGTAAAGACCACTAACGAGCAGTTCATAGAATCTCATGCGGGTTTCACCTGCACAGACCACAATGCAAGAGTTGATTAAACTGAAATATCACAGTCTATGTAAAAATACACATTCTTGACACTCACATGACCCTGCTACCACTCCCGGCCCACTGCATCCACACAAGAGAGGAGCATTTATCACCTCTGAGCTCGCAGGGATCATTTTTAAATAATCTGCTGGACAAGTGAAGTCAGACACTCCCTTCTCCAGCCAAGACAAGGAGGTTTCTAAATCCTTTTTCCTCTCTCAGCCTCCTTGGCAGCTCTGCTCTCTACCATGCTTTCTGGAGCGCAGCCGTTTCCCTCCTCTCCAAAGTGCCAAGCAAATAGCTTGCAGATTTGAGAAGTGAAACTCTCACCCAAGGGAGAAGCCTCTGCCAACACCCAGAGCCACTTCAGAAAGCTCTCCCCACACACCTTGCTCATAGAAACTGCCTGTTACTAATGCAAACACAATATATGGGAATGCTGAGGGCAAAACCTTGAATGCTGTCTTTCCAAAAAGACACCAATTAATTCTTTTTTTCCCCCCTAGTTTAAGGGGAACTCAGTGGCATCCTTCGAAGAATAAAAGCAGAGAAGCAAACTGTCCCATATAGTGTTACTGAGCCTCAGCCTTTTCATTCCTAAAGTCTACAAAGACCCAGTTTCTTACTATTGAATTTTTCATTGCTACAAAAACTTAATCCTACTTATTTTGCAGCCTGTAAGAAATCTGTCATCAGCTTCAAAGGCAACAGAATCAGACCCTGAAACTGTCTGAATTTTGCTCTGAAAGATAAAGAATACATAGAAAAATGGACAGACCCAGCACCTGAGCCTAGAAAACGAATTCAGGCAATATCTCCCCAAAACCAGGACTACTTTCATGAGAAAGCCCTGCAGGATCAAACCCCAAACTCCCTGTGAATCACCCTGCTCAATTCAAAAACAAAGCACCCCTCAGCACAATTTTGTCCTGAAAAAGACTTATTTATCTTGAACAAACGCTGCAGATGGAGTTATTTGGGTATCAAATCTCATTTCACAAAGTCCTGAGCCACATCCCCAACTATGTAAACTGTTTTAGTTTAACCGAAGTCATGACAAAATAGATCTCTTCACTGCAAGAGTTTGAAGATAAGCTTGAAATATTAACACACACCACCCACACATGACACTACAATGCCACAGATATGGAAGTGTTAGGCTTACTTTCACTTGCTCTTAAAAAAAATATAAAGTAATTGTTACAGTTTCATAGTCCTTCCTGGATCCCAAACAGAATGCAGGAAAAGTTACAATTTCAAAGAGGTTCATGAATGTGAAATGATTCCTAGCTATTGCTCTAAGACAGGTAATTACTAATTGTGTCCAGTCTGTAGATGGATAAACTGAGCCAGAAGAGTTTCTTTAAACAACCCTGTCTCAGATGAGGAGACTGGATTTATTAGTTTGAGATTCCCAGGCCTATGCTCACGCCAGACAGATAAAAATGACACTTTCACTCCTAATATTTATTTTGCTACACTGTGAAAACAAAGTTTTTAACCAACCTTTCATTGTCTTGCAAAGTAGAATACTAGAAAGAAATGCTGAAAATGACACATACGTATTTTAAGTATGTCCTAACCTGCTAATGCTATTTTAGGATCACCATTTTTACTTGATTCTGACAGATTATAGCACACTGACAATCCTACCCTTTTAGAACGAAAGAGAAGCAACTGCGTGAAAAAAAAATACATTGGGAGCATAAAGATGGCAAACAAAACAGCAATGCAATTTGAAACTGACTTCAGCATTTTCTCCCAGGAAACAGAAGCATAACCCCCCCTCCCCTCATTTTCCTGATGTGCTACAAACTTTCTGGAACAGCTGCCTGGTCAAGACTTGCAGTGTAGTTTATAAACGGAGGAGAACAAGGAGAAAGGTAGTATAATCAGCTTGTTTAAAATGATTGTCATTAAGACATCCATCACTTACAAAACAGCTTTAGCTTATATTATTAAATCTGCAAGTGGTTAATTTGTCCTTGAACGTGATTTTTACCTTCAAATTTCAAAACAAGGGAAGGAACCCGTCTGTAAAAATTATTGATACTAGAATTTCAAAGTATACATATGTAAGGCCAAGCCTAGCTCCCAACAGAAAATATTATACTACTACTGTGATTTTCTTCTAACAGTGGTCAGTAATGTCAATAAACATCCTGTTCTACTCTATCACATGTGGCACACCAACTGCTGTGTTGGTTGTGCACTAAACTGTTGAAACCTTTTAATACAGAACAAAAACATCAGCATTTTTAAGAAAATGGTGTTAGCAATGTCTTTTTCCCAATAAAGAGTGCAGCAAGTAAGTTTTAAGCTAGAAATGCCGCCTTTGGAACGTAGAAATACAATCAGCAACTGATGCACACCTCCTCAGTTTTAGACATTTTCTAAAATTCAGGCAGATTTCAGCAAAGCCCTTTCACTAGCACGCTTGGAGGAGAGAGAACAGACCAAACGCAATGCCTTCACACTTCCAGAAACTTTGTTGGGCTTCTGAGGGCTCAGTGTGGGGCTGGGAGCTGGCTCCTCCAGGACAGGGAGCTGCTGTCACTTTAAGAGCCAGTCTCACACTTACACACTTGCACACACCGACAAGTGCTGCGTGTGCACTCTGCTGTGCCAGCCCCCGGTCCGCTCTAAGTATCAATGAAATGCCAGGCACGCAGAGGACAGCACCCAGCCCCGCTGCTGCCGCTGGAATCCACACATTTGGGTCCCAGGAACAACCAGGACTTGCCCAAAAATCCCAAGTTTGCGAAAGGCAGGTGCCACCGGGTCCAGCAGCCCTGGCAGGTGGCTGAGAGGGACCAGCCTGGGGCAAGGAGATGGGGGACACGGGAGGGCAGCGAGCAGGGACAGGGACGGGCAGGGGAGAGGCAGGATGGCAGCATTTTGCAAATTACAGGGCTGTCTCTTAGCAACAGACAACACATTTGGCTCCACGTGACTCGCCCAGGCCCCAGACACCAGACCCGCTGCCGGCTCCCTTCGTATTTTTAATCACCAGGTCCCTGCCCTCTGCAACAGCCTCTGCGGTGGGAGTGGGACAGGCAGGGGCTCTGCAAACCTCAAACGCATGAGGCCCGAATGTGCCCCCTCACCTTTTGTATCCAGCTCCACGTGGATGATGTTACCCATGACAGAGGTGTTGTGAAGGTGCTGCACAGCCTCCCGGGCACCCTTGACAGTGGCAAAGACGACTTTGGCAATGCCCAGGTGCTTCTTGTTCTTGGGGTTGTAGAGAATCTCCACCTCTTCCACTTCGCCGTATTTCTTGCACATGTCGGCCAAAAAGTTTTCACGGATGTTGTCGTTCAGCTTGGCAAAGGTGACCTGCTTGGGAGGCACTGGCCCCACGTAAAATTCATCAATCTGGAAACGGGCACAAGGTGGGGAACAATAAAAATAATTGGCATTGTTAATGAGTGTGGGGGAGGACCTAAGCATGGCACGGGAGGGAGGGGGTTAAAGCATCCTGCAAACTTCGGGGGGAAAAAAAGCCTCTGAGGCTCTGGATGAACCTCAGAGCTAAACAGAGGCTCTGCCGCTGCAGCCATTCATTGGAACCGGCTCCTTTCTGGGCTACAAAGATGCATTTTGAGCCGTACTGTCAGTGGAGAGTCCCCCCTCACTGCCCCCCACTCGAGAAGCCCCAGCTCCAAAACCTTCAAGTGATCTCGTTAGACAGATGCATTGATTTCTTGTTATCCTCATAGAAGAGGATTATTGTTAAACAGTTTACTAAATAACAATGTTAATAGGAATATGACTATCATTTAAACGGTCCATTAAACTATTTGGAACTCAGGCTTCACTCCCAGATAAACAAGTATACAGAGCTAAAGCCAAAAGTCAGGGCAGTACCTTGAATTTGGGGACAGACAACTCCAACTCCTTAGTTTTGGTCCATATTCGCCCTATTCTGGGATCCCTGACACAATCCACAGGAGCGATTCCCGAGTTCTGGGAGGAGGAGGAAGAGGAGAGAAAACACAGAAACAGCAACAACAAGGCTTGAAATTTAAGACAAAAATAAAAGAAAAAATAAACCCCAAGGAAGCACGGGCTGTCTCAAGGGAAGGGGAAAGCGCGCACACACACACACGTGTCAAATTGCAATACTGCTGGGAAATGCACAGAGATTGGAAACACAGAAAAAAGCCGCAGGTTTGGGCTCCTGACAGTTGAATACACAGTGTCAGGTGGCTGTAACTTTGGTGGCTGTGCGTGTCCCCCCCAGACCCCCCTCCCGCACACATGTGCTACGGCGGGGATCACCACGACCCGGAGGGACCCCCAGCCCCCAAAACGCCGGTAAGACGGAGGCTGGCAGGGGGAGACACGACACAATGGGGGAAACCCAGGAGCCCCCCACTCACAGGCATGCTGAAATGTTGCCCATCGTAACGGTAGAGTTTGTGCTGTCCTTTTTTCAGAGCCGGGTCAATAATCAACTTGTAACTTCTCCAATGGTGATTTCTTTTCTCGACAGAAGTGCTGGCTTGCGTGCTGTTCTCCATTCCGTTGATCCAACCTGAACGCGGGGCGGGGGGGGGGGTAGAGGGGGGGGGGCGAGCGCGAAAGGGGGAAGGGGAAAAAAAAAAAAAACACACGAAAAACCATAAATTTAAAAAAAATATTCAACAAAGACCTCTTCGTTTCGGTGTGGTTTTTTTTTTTTTTTAACGAGCCGCCCGCTCTACACACCCAGGCAGGGAGGAAATCCACCGCGAAGCGAGCCCCAAAATGGGGGAATTACCAACCGGGTCCCCCCCTCCACCCCAGCCAGACAAGAGGCAGAGAGGGAGGAGGAGGAGAGGAGGAGGGAAAAAAAAAAAAAAAAAAAAAAAAAGAAGAAGAAAAAAAAGACCCAATCTCACTTGAACTCTGCTTTTTGCCATGATCTTCAGGGTGCTTGGCTTTTTCCCCCGCCTTGGTCTCTCGGAAAGACATCGCGCTGGGCGGCCGATCGTCTCCGGGCGGCGAAAGGCGAGCTCCCGTCTCACATGGGGCCGGTTACCGGCGCGGGCTGCCCGCCAGGCTCCTGCCTCCCGTTTTCGCGAGCCACCACATATTGTGTGTGCTCGCTGCTGGCGGCGGCCGGGATCCCACAATACACCGCTGCGAGCGCCGCGAACGCCTAACCGCGCTCCGCCGCCTGCACATTCACGGCGGCCGCGCCGCGCAGCCCCCGGCCCGCGGCCGCCCGCCGC
>NW_024581124.1:5481566-5518939 GCF_017639235.1 Corvus kubaryi
GGCTGGGGCGGCGGCAGCGCGGCGGGCGCAGCCAATGGGAGCGCGGCTTCCATGGGGCTTGAGTTATTAGACGGCGGGGTAAAAGCACCGCGCGGCAGAAGCCAAGGAGAGGCCGCGGGACCCGCAGCCATTTTTCTGCAGTGGAGCGAAATGGCCAACTGGGCTTTTCCTTTGTTCCATAAAGGGGGATCCGCCATGTGAATCCACACCACGCGGGGTGGTGGGAGCCTCTAGCACGGTGCCAGACGACTCACTGAAGAAGGAAGATATAAAAATATATATATATATCAAGCCCTTAACAAAAAAAAAAAAAAGAGTAATGCGGATTTTTTTTTTTTCTCCCTTATGATTCGGGATCCATCTTTGTCTTGTGTAACTAGGTCATGGCACACCCTATGTCAGCAGTTAACAATTTCGAATGCCAACAAAAAAAGAGTAAATACATTCTTTTTATATTTTTTCGTTGTTTTGGGGGTTTTTAAGCTTTAAGCAGCTCTGATGACTGAACAATAAATTTGAGAGACTTCTCTCCTGTATTAAACACTTGCTTACTGGCCATTTTTATTAACTCCTTTGGTGCTTAAAAGGTAATGTTTTAAATATAGGTATAGGAATAGTGAATTCTGGCAAAAATAAGGCAATTTTACTATGATAAGCTTTTTTTCTTTCTTTCCTCTTACATTGTAAGTACCCAATCCATTCTGTCCTTGCTAAGTGTAGTTTTCATGTTAATGTTACTGAAGTGGTCCTTATTGCTAAGCCTTCATTTGCATGTCTTATGTTTTTGTCTGTTTAAACCAATTTATGCTTTTTGAAATATTTTACTTATAAAGCAATATATCTGGCTAAGATACGCTTAAAAGTTAGAACCAGTAAATGTTAACTAGGTGTTTTCACACTGACATGTGCAACCTAAAACTATTGAGGAGAATATTTTTAGTGTCTGCGTGCTCTGTGGAAAAACACTGAACGTCCTTTTTATGTACAGAGTAAATCTGCCACAGGAAGGTAGATTTAAGCCTCGAGCAGGAGTCCTCGCCTGTGTACGGTCAGTCAACATAGCTGGACTTTTTCTATAGCTTTTTTCCCCCTTTTTTTTCCTCTTTTTTTGATGCTAGACCAATGCCATACAAAGATCCGTAACTTATCTTAACAAGATCCGCTTTGGCTTGCAAACTTACAAGAGAAGTGGTGATACAGATCATATATATATTTATAGCCATTATTTTAAAAAAGAGTAACAACTTCACCTTCAGAGCTGCATTCAACTATGGTGTGCGGGTAAGTAAACCCTTTTGCCCTTGCAGAGGAACAAATAGCCCAGGCCTGTAGCTAATGGTATTGTCCTGGGTGGAAAGATCCCAATGGTCGTCTGAAAGCGGTGGCGATCTCCTTCTCCTCAGAAACCTCTAACAGTGCCTCTGAAACGTCTGTTTTCAGGGAGGGATTTGATTTCTTTTTCTGCACAAAGCTCTTGGTCGTCCTCAGCCCTGGGTGGGTTGGTTTTTTTTTTGTGCGGAGAGACGCTGTGAATCCATTGCAGGCGTTACTTGGCTGTTAAATTGAAAGCACCAAAAAAATAAAAGTATCTGCCTGTGGACAGTAAGATGTTAGTGCGCTTGATGTTAAAAAAAGGCGAGAAGGTGGTGGTGGTAGTAGGGATCCCTTACATGTTTTATCCGTCTAATTACAGAAGCTCGACAAAAAACAGGCAACAAACTGGGGGGGGGGGGGCCGGGGGATGTTTTTCACGACGGTGAATCTTAATGGCGGATATCTCCCTAGAAAGCACTGTAAAATCCTTCATACCGAGAGGTAGTAGTGACTTGGAGAGAGGGGGGAAAAAGGAGGTCTGGAAGTATATCCAAAATGAGGGAGTTTCCTTCCAAGTGAGGGACCCTTTGCAGCCTGAGTGTTACAGATGGAGAGCCGTGACGCAGTTGATATTCACAGCAGTTGTGCTTTAGTGCCGCCACCCAGCCCACGAAATGGCCTCCCCGCCGAATTCTGGTGGGTTTATTATGTGAAAGGCTGCAGCAGCACCGTGTCCCGGGCGGCGGGAGGGGCGGCCGGCGGTGGGCACGGCGCTCCCGGTCGCGCTCCGTGTTGTGTGAGGGCAGCCGCCATCATGGCTTCTCCTTCCATTCGGCGCCGCGTTGTCCTCAGTGCTGGGCGGTGGCGCGGCGGGCTCTCCCCCGCTGCCTCCCGGCGCTCCCCGTCTCGGGCGCTGCAGGGAAATGGTGGGTTTGGGGTGGGTTTTTTTTTCTTTCCCCTTTCTCTCCCCTTTCCCGCCCCCCCCCCCCCCCGTTTCCCCAGCGCTTTGTGAGGGGCTGTGGAAGAGTGAAGCCGGGCAGGGAGTGGCGGCTTTTTCTCCCCGCGCACAACATGGCGGGAGCGCCCTGCGGCAGCGGGGCTGGCGGCGCTCCAGCCGGGCCGGGCGGGGGGGCGGCCGGCCGGGAGGACAAAGGCAGCTCGGATAATGCCGGCGCAGCCCTGGCTGCTATAAATAACACCGCCCTTCCCCCGCCGCAGCCTCCAGCTCGCTTTAAAAACATCAAGCCATGGAACTCGCCTAATGCAGAGGGGGAAAAAAGAGGAACAAACAACACCATCCCCCTTCTCCACACACACATAAAGGAAAAACTAAAATGCACAAAAAAATTAAAGCCCGGGCCGTGTGGGGGACGGGGGGAACAAAAAGCGCTGGCCGCGGGAGGGGCCGGGCGCCGCCACCACCTCCCCGCCCGGAGCGGGTGCGCCGGGGGGAGCGCGGCCGCCGCTCCCCGTCACATGGCTCTTTGTTGTTTTCCTTCTCTGCCTCTCCTGGGCTGTTCCCCCTCCGCCATCACCCAGCCGGGGCAGCGCTGCCCTGCCTCCTTCGGCCTGCAGCGCCGAGCTCCCCGGGCCCGCACGGGCAGGGCTGGCGCGGAGCCGGTGCCGCGCTGCAGTGGAGCCGCCATGACCCCATGAGGTGTTACATGTGGCGTCTTTTTTTTTTTTTTTCCTTTTTTTTTTTTTTTCTCCGTGTGGTTTGTTGGGTTTTTTTTTTCCCCCGAGCAGATTCTGCTGCAGCTCGCTTTGGGTGGAGGCTGGGGGTTATCTCGGAACTTCACAAGCCTCGCTGTGCTCTGCGGGGAATTGCAGCTTGTGCTCACTGCAGACCCAGAGTAGGTGAGCCAGGAAAGCCTGGCTTGAGCAACCACTTCAGAGGGCAGGACAGGGAGGAAAAGCAAACACTGTAGAGAGGTGGCCTCCCTGGTAAGGCTAGAGCAGGACCGTCCTGCGGACCCTGAGGGAGGGAGAAGGTAAGTGGCTGCTTGGCAGAGGCTGCCTGCGGGAGCGGCATGTGCCGGGCAGGGTACGCCCTGCCCGCAGTTCCTTCGGCTCAGCACCAGCCGCTCCGTGGGTTTGTACAACCTGTGCTGTGGTATGTGCCGAGGCTCAGGGCTGTTTCCCTGCGAGGGAGCAGGGTGCTACCGCGAAGGAGGCACCGCAGCCCGCGCCTTTCGCAACGACTGCGCTCATCGCTCCATTCCTCGCTTCCCCCTCGCTCCTCACCGGGTCAGGCTCTATGTCGAGAACAAGCGACAAACCGTCTGCACAAAACAGAACACGTTCCTATGGAGGGGGAGAAAACCAAACAAACCAACAACAAAACCAAAGTGTTTACGCAGTGCCAGGCTGGCGTTGTAGCGCTGCGAGCCCTGTCGGGGGCTGCGGCGCTCGGAGCCGTGGCCGCCCGAGCCGCCGCTCGGTCCCTGCCCGGCCAGGAGCGCCGGGCCCACGCTGGAGCTAGCGCTGAGCACCCGGCCCGGTCACGGCGGCTCTCAGTGACCGTCTGCTGGCAAAATCGGAAGGAACGGTGACGTTGTTCTTAGCTGAACACCATTAAAATGCTCCTGTGGTATCTCTCAATAGAGGTGAAAAGCATTTCAGCTTCCTGGAAATGGCCGAAAGAGGCGGCGTGTAGATCAAAGTACGGCGCAGAGCTGGGCTCGTGTTTGCAGGGGTTTTTGAACTGTAGTGAAAACGTTTCTGCAGCTTGCATCGTAATGAGTTAAGTCAGCACGTGAAGCGACTAAAAAAGGCATATTTAAACAGCATCGGGCTATTAACTTTCCTGGGATTTAAGATTTATGTTTAAATATATATTTGGCTGTTAGCAATACCAGCATTTAAACCGTAACGTTGATGTGTTCAACCCTGAAGCAAACCAGCTCTGCCTAACGCAGCTTTGAAGCGACACAGCCAGACCATAATACTGTGGGAGCTTAGACAGCTTTGTCTGTACTTGCATCTCTCTGCATATTTTTCCAGGACTCTGATCTATGTCTGCGATTAATCACTGTCCAGGACGGCTGTTCCCGGTGGTAGAATCCATGAAGTGCTCCAGCTGGGAGAGGTCCTAACGCGTGTGCCTGGCGCTGCGTACGTGCAAACCAGGGCCAGAAATTGCTGGGGCAGCAGGCTCTGGACAGCGAGCCTGCCGTGCCGCCCCAGTGAGTTGTGTGGGTCCTCAGCACTTCTGGAAGTTGTTTTTGTAAGTCTGAGCCGAAAATTTCTTTCCGTTTTTAGAGTTTCTAAATGACTATAATGTTCAGTGTAGTTTAAAAGTCACCAAGGCAGTTGAGACCGGTTGTGCTCTCAGAGTGGGTGGTTTCATGGCTGAACCTCGTATCTGAAAAGCGAAATGTTCTGGTACAGTGTGTTTAAATCCCAGAAAGGTCAAACCAGACTTTCATACTTCAGTTAGATTGACCCTGGTTTGCTGCATGAGACTCTTTAGATAAAGAGGTCTTTCAGGGAAAAGGGGAAAACAAAAATTTTTTTTTCTGAACAGCTTGTGGTGACTCTGTGCACATTCTTGAAGCAAAGGAGATTGTTCTTGCCCACAGCGTCCCTCCCCGGCATTGTTGAGTGGAAAACTCTTATGCTAATTATATCACTGTCTGTTATCAATAAGAAGTGATTTAATTTCTTTGGCAAAGTGTTGCAACAAGAGCAAATTAGATTGAGAGGCAAAGTGAAATAAAAAATATGCAGCTGTTCTGCCAAACAATGATCCTGACTGTTCACAACATTTTGTTTTAGACTGCCTTGTACACAGAATCCTTTATATTGAAGGTTTTCAAGTCACAATCCACTGCTTGTGCAAGGAAACTAGATTAATAGATTATAAGAGACAAAAGAGACCAAGGTTCATCTGGTTCAGCTTCCTGCATTATGCAGGTCTCTGGATTTTTGTGAATATTTTGCTTTTTCTCATTTGAAAGAATTTAACTGCAGCATAGCTGCATCTTAGATAAAGATCAGATTTTCATTTTCAAATGGGCTGTGAAAGGGAGTAAAATAAGACTAAATTGTTTCCATCAAAAATCTACCTGACAGACTAGAAATCAAAGTACCTTTTTAAATTTGTCTAGTTTCTGCTTTTCAGTTTCTGGATGTGTCTGTCCCTCAGTCTCCTTGGCAGAGGAATGCTCCATGACCAGATTTCCATCCCCTCATAGCTTTGTGCAGGCTGAGCATTTAGACACTCCATTGCAGGCTGCAGAGCTCCCCCTCGGGTCCGTCTTTGCTAATCCTGTAATTGTTCCTGCTCCAGTTTGTCACCATTTTGATCTGGGCGGAAGGGGACGGAGCCATCGGCAGTGACCATGCCGGAGCCAACAGCCCTCCTGGCTCAGATGTGTCTGTCAGGCATCCAGGGATTACACCAGCCCATGTTCAGCTGGTTTCCCAGCAGGGCTGCTAAAATACTCTCAGATCTGCTCCTTCTTAGGATGACAACCCTGTACTGTAGGATTGTGCTCTTTGTTTTGCATGTTTACTCTGGTCCTCTTGAAAACCCTTGGACAGTGTTGTTGCTTGCAATGGCCTTTTTTAATTTTTATTTGATATTCCCTCCTGATACTGCTGAGTGTCACCTACAAACTTGGTTGGTCATGATTTTATATTTTCTTCCAGATAAACAACCTATCTGCACTGTGGGTGTTTCCTGGTTCCGGGTATGTGTACGCACACCTCAGCAGTGTCAATATTGTGTCAGGAGGAGGTCTGGTTGCACACCATCCCTTGCCACACCCCAGTTGCATGGGAAGAAAGCCCAGTTTAGGAGCTGGAAGGGAGCCAGAGGCACACTGCAACATTTGCCTGCCCTGGTGTCTATTATGTAGCCATTAAATAATGCAGAGCACAAAACAGGTGGTTGCAGGACCCATAAAAGAAAGATGAGAGGTCTGGGGCAGCGTGGTTACAAAGTACATTTTGAGACCTTCCTGTTTAGATGGGTTTTTTAGAGGTGATGCCTTATTACATACTCTCTATCCAGCTATTCATTCAAGACCTAAGTCCATTAAGGACTTCTTCCCCCCTGCCAAATTTGATTGGGAGTGGAGGAAGGAAGGGGGAAAATGACATATAGCAATACAGTCGCATTAGGCAGTTTTATTTTTAGGAAACCAGGCTAAGAATATCAAAGGAATATTGAGTAGGAATATGGACAGGGTATTTGCCTGTTCAGATTTTCTTGCCATGAAATTTTTCATTCCTTCCTTAGAACAACAGATGATCCGTCTAGGGAATTGTCAGCCAAAATAAGCAACCTGCTGACAGATTTCACCTGTGTCCCAGCATGCTCTGAGGATGCATGGGATGTGAGCCTTGAACAATGACAGGGAATCACTAGGCTGTGTTGTTTGGCTGCCGGGGTGCAGAGATGCATGGTGACACCCAACAGTGGAACAAACATTTACTGTGTTTAAGATCCAGACAAATTTTGATGGATGTGTTGGCTATTTGCCAGAGCTGAGGGGGTTTTTTGTTACTTTTTAAACTGTATGTGTTCATATTATTTCTGCTAGTATTATGACAAAGCTACCTCTGTAAGGTACGGAGTGAGTGCTTTCAGAGATCTGATCTTTCTTGAGCTATAAAGGAATAAAGAAGCTGTTTCAACACCTGACTTGCAGAATGTTTTGTGTTGCTTCTTGCCTATTGAAATGCAGCTGCCATTGAAATGCTGTGATCCCATCAGGATGTAGAACTGGTTATTTTTAAGAATGCTTTCAAGCTTATAAAAATCATGAAATAAATCAAGACGGTTGGCAATTCTAATCAGCATTCTAAAGCCATCAAATTACAAAACAGTTCAGTGCTTCATGGCCCCTGAACAGTACAGTTTTACAGAAATAAAAGAGAAAGAATGAAAGGAATGTACCATTTAAAGATGCCGGGCACTTGCAAAGCTTGCATCAAAAGGAAATGAAGATACAAATAAGTAATCTAAAAGGATATTTATGCATTAAATTACTTGTGTCTCTGGACACTTCATTAAACAGTCTGGATGTGATGGTAGCTGGGGACCTGGGAACGTTTTTAACACATGCAGCACATTCAAGGAACATTCTGATTATAAGTGATGGAGTATAAAACGTTGCAGCCAGAAACTGATGACAAAGATCAAATGGAATGAGTTCAGCTTACAAATCAGAGCAGGGTCTCCCACTGGTGCGATGTGACATGAGACCGAGACTTTGTTTTGCCCTTGACATTGCCACTATTGCTCTCAATCCCGCAGTTAAAGATTTGCATCTTGATTTATTGTTTGACAGGACAGTGGGGAGTGTCCCAGCTGGTCCCCCGAGCCCTGGGTTGCTGCCGAATGGGCCTGAAGGCGCTGGATCGGTGAAGGCTGTGCTGTCCATGGCTCCCTGTGCTGCTGCGCTACAGCAGCTCCCAGTTGCTAAGCAGCTGCAGGGCTGTCTCTGCCTGTGCTGTATGAAGGGAACAGCACGGGTTCCTCTTGATTGCTGGAGAGGAGCAGGCAACATGGAAACGGGAGCAGTGGCCATGGCAAAATCGTTCCATTGCTGGCTGGCTCATGGACCCGCTGGCAAAAACGCTGGAGCGAGGAGAAGGGACACTCGGTGGAGCAGGGGGTGGCAGGAGGGGAGGGGAGAGCCAACATATGTGCACAGCAGAGGCTACAAAGACAGCAGATCCTGGCAGAGCAGGGGGCACACACTGAGGAGAAAGGAATGGGAGAGAGGCCAAAGGCACAGTGCAGAATTAAGAAAAAAAAAACCAGGAGGAGAGTGTGGCATATGGAGAGGGGAAATAAAGCAGAACTTGCACAGCCTGCAAATAATTGAATAGAAAACACAGGAAGAGGGAAGGAGCTTGATTCATTGGTGCCCTTCACCTTGTGGAGACAGCTACAGCCAGGAAGAGGAGGTGTGGAATACAACAGCATCCTTCATGTTTCACAGTGAACTGTAGGTTTTACATTTCAACCCATTGCCATTTGTGGTTTTCTGCTTTCATAGCCCATGCCTTTTGTTCAGACTTGATTCCTGCATGCTCTGTTCTTATCTTTGTCTACTTTCTGATTTATTTTTTAACTTGCTTTAGCTTTTTTTTAAGGTAACTTTTAATCAAAATATGTTTTCCAGATATTTTAGTTGTTTTAACCTTCCAGAGGGCAGGCTAGTTTCTAACTGAAGTTATTTTCCACTAAATCCACACAGCCATTGCTGCATTTCTCCCTGTCTCTCTCCTGGGAGCTGCTGCTAGAGGCCAGAATTTTGTTTGCTTCCTGACACCTTCCCCTGCACGTTGTCTTTCCCTTTCCCTGGGCAGTGCCTGCCAGCAGTCCGGAAGGACTTGCAGTTAGCAGCGTGCAGGAAGTGGTTTCTGTGGCAGTAAGTTATCACAAGCGCCTGACATGTTGCATAAAGGGGAGTAAAAAAGGTGTCATGAACATATGCAGGGGGTTCTGACCAAAAGGGATCCTTAGTTTCACCACCACTGCCCACATGAAAAAGCACTTAGTGTCAGCACCTAATGTGCAATTGGCTGCAGAATAAGAAATGCCAGTGGAGCTGGCAGGGAAGCAGGAAAGCTGGACGTTCCTCTCTCTGGCTCCTCCAGGCACAGGACTGAGGGGCACGGCTTGTGCAGCAGGGTGGGGAGAGGAATTTAAGCTCATGCAGCTGTTGCTCCACTGTGACCAGCCCAGGCTTGCTTGGAGGCCTTTCTACTGAGAACACTTTTCCCCAGGTCCAAAAGTGAGTCCTAAAAGGAAAATGGAGGTGCCCACTCAGATCTACAGCGGAAAGGATTTGCTGTGGGTGCTGTGGGTGTAGTTCAGGCCAATAAAATACTTGACAAATATGCAGCCAGATGTGTTCTATACTTAGAAAATTTTTGTCTAAGATGTCTGATTTGGGGGAATGCTGTATTTGCTTCCTTCTTCCATTTGCCTGGAGCTCTTATCTTTGAACAGGCACTGTCTGTACTATTGTTAGACTCCCAAGACCATTAAAGGTCTTTGAACACTGACATTTTACAAGCAGATTCAGCTGTCATTCACACAGGGGCATTTTTAGCCTTATGAGAGATGTAAATTTAATTAGAACAGTTTTAACCAGGAAATCTCCCTACCTTAAGAAATCAGAGCTACTGTGTTAGTCCCAATAAGGAACTGGGAACTTGACAATGTGCCTGTTGTTATGAAAAGATTCAGGAAGGGTGAGATGTGTGTAGGAAGGGAGAAATGCACAGGAAATGTGCCATCAAGGACAGAGGTGTGGAGCAGGGCAGGGCAGTATGCCAGACCCAGCACATTCAGCTTGCTGCTCTCTGTGTCTGCCCTCACAACCCAACATCACTGCTTGAACACCTTCCTGACCTGCTCTGGTGACTCTCAGCGAGGACATCCAGCCAGGCCACTCTGCACTGTCAGCCCATCCAGCTCCCACAAACCAGGCACAGGCCAAGAATCACAGCTCTAAAGCAAACATCACTCAATTACAAACTGGGTTTATTTCCAGCGCCTCAAGTTATTAATTAACCTGCTCTGAGCGTCGCTGTTCCTGTGCAGGATTTGCTCTGGCCAGGTTATGGCTGCTCTCAGGTCTGAGAGAAACTCAGTCTGGGCCTGTCCTTTGCCTGGCCATGCTCTGACAAGCCACAAGCTCCTCTGGCTCCTGCCAAACCTCCACCTCTGTAAACCAGCAGCTTGCCAGCCAGACAACGACAGAGCAAGCGCTTCCCGCTTAGCTCTACCCATACATCCAGCACTCCACAAAAAGCGGGCAGAAATTGTGGTGTCGCCCATATGAACAGAGGATTTTATCATCTCTTCAGTCTGCCATTGCTGCCTTCCTGTGGGAAATTTGGACAGATACCAGAGGGGAGGATGCAAACTTCACGTTAACTGCCCTTTAATGTCAGTGCTATGCATTACTCAGCAAAAACATGGCCCTATTTAATCCACAGTCCATTCTCTTATAGCCTACTTCACCATCTTTTATTCTTCCCCTATGAATATTCCCAGTTTCCCTGCATCCTTGTCCAAAAGGTTTGAGAGCTTTCTGCTTGTGCCAGGTGCAAGAGTGCAGGAATGACGTGTTGATCAAAGCCTGACTCACGACTCTGTAAAACACACACTTGTTCAGGTTGTGCTGTAGCTCACATAGTGAAAAGCATATTTAGGAAGCCAAACCTGGGTTCACTTAAACTAGATGTTCTCTAAAACCTCACAAAAAAGTACAACTCCACGTATTTCAGGTTTAGAGGAATTTTCCAACAGAATTTTGGGGAGCGTAACCCAGATCTGGCAATCCACAGTTGACTCACCCACTCTATATCAATCCCTACTGTGTAAGCTAAAGCAGCTGCCTGCAACTCCTGCTCTGATGCTGTGGTCCTCTTAATTAACACACACTCCTCTTGGATTTAGTCTTCCCTTGTTTCTGAACCAGCAAGTACATTAAAAGAAAATATCTCTATCCCCATAATTATGTAATTTGGGAATGGGAGAAGAAGGGAAAAGTGATCTGAAGGAAGTAGATACTTCAGAGAGCACTCCAATTTTGAAAAAAATAATGTCTTTGTGCTTGCTGGGTTAGGTGGAGTGTTGGGTAATGAAAACACAGGAAGGCCTAAGCCAGAGGGATTTTAGAGGTCATACTAAAGGCATTGGTTGGATACTGGCTAAGAACACATTGTGTTGCAAGCAAAGCTATTTGTAACCCTTTCCCCTAAATTTCCCCAAATTACTCCTGATGGGGTGTGTTCTCTGCTGCAGATCTGGATGCGGGAGAGCATCTGATGGTGACTAATTTCATGCAGATTTGTAGCAGAGCCTTGATCTCTGTCAGCCTTGGGCAAGGCTGTGCCTTATTCCTGAACCTGCTGCTTCTGGCTGTTTGCATGGCAAAAGCAAGCCCAGCTCCCAAGGCAAACACAACTGCAGATCTCACCTGAAACGAGGCGTTCTGAATCCCTCTCTCTCCGCCAAACCTCCAGATTGCCTTCCCAGCACAGAGGCAGGGGTTGAGATCCAGCATTGCTGTGATAGCTCTGCCAGCCCATGGTGACAAATTCCCGCCCATGGCTCAGGGAAGCTGTGCCATCACATCTGGGAGACACACATCCCCCAGATCTGTGGGGGCAGAGCTGTGGAGGTGTTGGCAGACACTTGCCTGTTCATTTCATGCTTTCAG
This sequence comes from Corvus kubaryi, assembly GCF_017639235.1. NCBI lineage: Eukaryota > Metazoa > Chordata > Aves > Passeriformes > Corvidae > Corvus > Corvus kubaryi. Next base: position 5,493,077 of record NW_024581124.1, read on the forward strand.
AGATCATTCGTTGTGTTTGATGTTGAGGAAAGCATAGGATGATCCTAACCTTGTGTTACCTGTTTTTCACAAAAGAATTTGGCTTGAGAGTTTATGCTCTAGTGAGCAACAGAAACTTGAAACTGCCTCTAAGCACCTACTGTATCAGGATGAGATTCTACCATGTTGATTTACTTCATGTTCATAAAATGGGGTGTTTTTCTCCCACAGATGCGAAGCCAAGAACTCCGTTTCTAATGAAAGGTGAAATTCAAAACACAGCACATTGGCCATTTGTGTATCAGGTAGGCCATATTTGGCCCACATGGTTGGCACCCCTGATTTAGAGAATACCAGAGAAAATAACCCGAGAAACAGTTTGTGTTCCCTATAAATAGCTGCTCACCAGGTAGTTGTGAGTGTGCTGTCTACGAACGAAGTTTGTCCAAACTACATCAAAGTGCCTGAATGTTCTCTGCCTGATTTTGCTGAGTTGTGTGTCTTAATTTGTCTCACACCTCATGTTGCAGACCCTTGTCCTGTTTTCTTTCCCAGCCCTCTGAACTCCCTGGTAGCATTTGGACAGATTTTATGCAGAGTTTATCCAAAGATTTCTGCACTGATTTAGTGCTTGGGCTACTTGAGCCAAGTGAAACAGGAACTACTTCCCAGGCATGAAAAGGCAGAAAGGAAATTTTCTTATTGAAATATAATTTTTCCATATTACTTAATAGTCTAGAAAGTTAATGCCTTTCTGGCAGCATTTCCTACTGGGAAAAAAGTATGGTTCCTACTCAGCCAAACAACAATGTAATAATGCTTTAGGTTGGGTTAAAAGTCTTAGAAACTGGCAGGTGTCACAGCCACCTTGCCTTCAGTGAAAAAGGCAATTGAGAGCCCTTATGGAACAAGGGATTTACATCAGTAGGAGCTACTACACAAAAAACCAGGCACATGGCAAGGTTTGAATAGATGGTGAATCATGTGGCCCAAGGGACTTTTCAGGATGGGGGCGTGTGTGTAAAATATCAGGCCATGAGGACCAGATGGTTGAGCTCTGCATGTGCGAGAGGAACAGCAAGAAACGCTGCAGAAATGGAGACAGAGAAGCTGCTGAAAGTCAAGGACACTGGGGAGCTTTGATTTTGGAAATTGTATGGAGAGTTTAGTGAGGGTCAGAGCAGTGTTGGCACTGTGAGCAAAAGCACAACTGAAAAACAATTTTGTACATTTGTTCTGTAAAAAGGATGAATCACCTTTAGTAGTATACACCTGCTTTGTCATAGGCTTCTCCTCTGACTCTGTCATCAGAACTTTGTGCTGTGTGCAGGGACAGTTCAGCTCTCCCACATCATAGTTCCCCCTTCCTTCTGTGCCCTGTCCATTCTAAATTCCGTGGGGCAAGGACTCTCCCTCAGTAAGACTGTGTGTGCACGTGACAAACAATTGCTGGCCTTGTGCAATATCTGAAATTTATCAGAGATTCACTTGACTTACTTGGTAAATCCCATTCCTTAGGGTCTGTCTTTCCTATTGTAAATTTTTCAAGGCATTGCTCTTGCTCAGTACATGCTGTAGTGGGAATTCATAGCTGAAAACACAAATAATTAATGTCACTGGTAATGTTAAAAAATAAATATTTAAGGCTATGTCTTGTTATGCACTTTCTTAACTAAGTTTATGAATATTTCCTTGGACACAAATGGGATTAGTTGTTATGTTGAAGTCTTTGTAAGCTGGGGCCTGTGTTATGAAGAAAAAAATTAATCGTATTTCAAAAATGTAGTTCCGAAGACAATAAGGAGGAACAGGTCCCCATTCTTGTCCAGCTTGTGTTACCAAATAAGCTAACAAAATGAGTATGCAGCAGATGGTGTGTGCAAACAATGTTGAACCTAATCTGTGAGTCTTTTTTGGGTGTTTTCCTAGCTAACCTGAATTACCCATCAATATCACCCAGAGTATTAAAGCATCTTTCAAAAATCATGAACTCCCAGCAGTTTTCATAAGCAGTGTGTTAACCTTTCACTCCTTCCTAATTTTTTCCTTGGCGATCACGAAGCAACAAATTGGTACCAAGACTGGAGCACAGATATTTTCCATACCCCACTAAAGCCCTGGTTTTTTTGTGCTCACTGAGAATTTCCACACACACATTGACCCCTGAGCTGCAGATGCATAAGCTTTTGATGAAAGAACTTGTGCCGAAATCAATATACAGGCCAAAACTGAACTAGAGAAGGACGGTTGCAATTAGTAATTATTAGATTTGAATTTCACTAGTAGAGGGTTGAATCTTCTTCCATTTAGATCAGTGGCACAATTCCATTTTAGATTTTGCATTTTTGGAGTCAGCAAAATAGGCTCAGCTTTTGCCCAAAATCAAATGATATGCCTGAAGCACTGCATAGCTGTTAATTAAAATTAAGTACCTGAGACACTGAAATGTTATAGTTCTTCCATACAAAGTTGACTCATTACAAGTAGAACGTCCATTACTTAAAAACAGTCTTTGGAGTGTTTACAGTTGGATTTATAATCTGCTCATTTTATGTTGTTTAATCCAAAATCTAAAGGTGTACAAATCTGTAAGTTTCAATAAGTATAAAATGTGTAAGGAGACAAAACTGTGAGAAATGTAAAGATTGTTTCGTGAGACTTGGGAAAAAAACCCCAAAAACAAAGAAAGAAACAAACAAACAACAAAAAAAGCAAACCCCACAAATTAATAATGAACCACAAAATACTTTTATCCCCCCAAAAATCCCCTTTTGGCAATAATTGACTGGAAAATAAAACCTGACTTCTTCAGTCACAGGAAGACTGTTAACTCTACTTGCTGATTGTATCATACATAGCGTGATGCTGGTTTTGAGCATCATTTTAGGATTAAACAAATCCTTTCCTGGCCCATCCATTCCTGTGCCATCAGATTGCCCTCACCCGTTACAGTGGACAGGAGCTGGTGGCTTTTCCTGTGTTCCAGATAAGATTTATGTGGTTCATAAAGCATTTTTTTGACAGCTTCTATGTGCTTGCATCAACTTTTTCCTCGGTAAAATGGTGAATTTTAAACAGATGTGAATTTGACTGCCTTTTAATTATTATAATTTGAATTATGTGACACTTCGTTGGGTATTAGAGGTCCTTTTTCGTCTCAATTGCAGAAATATCCTTTTCTAGCTTTTTGTTTCCCCTGTGCACAAAGCAGGATCCTCATTGCCCGGGTGCAGTGGTGTTTGTATTGGGTCTGGAAGGCCATCTAGTGACACAACCGTGCAGGGGAAAATGCAAAGCCCTACTCGAATTGTGGTTTTGCGTTTTTTTCCTAGTAGAATTCAATAGTCTTGCTACAGCCGAGCATGTTCTTAGGGGTTTGTTGCTATTCCCACAAGTAGTATTAAAAAAAAAAAAAAAAAAAAGGAATTGTTTATTTCTTAAAAACAAACAGGGTTTACTTAAGATAGAGCACATTGTTAATTTCTGCCAGGAAAGAAACACCTTTTTTTGGTGCTGAATGGTGGTAGATTGGCACTGAGCAGTTCTGTCCAAAACTCAGTGTCACTTCCCTGACCTATGCATTGGAGCCAAACATAATCCAGCAACTGTGATCCCCTTCCAGCGCCAAACATACGCAGCTGTTGTGGTCCCCTGCCTTCCACGGTACCAAAAAACACCATGTGGAAGTCTGGGGCCACCACATCTCTGCAATTACAATGTGAAATTCCAGTTATTTTTGCAGCTCACCTTGAGTGGTGAGCAGATGATGAGCAGAGCTGTCGGTTCTTACCCAAGCAATAAATCAGTAGAAAACAAGCAGTGAGTCACTGCCAGTGCCAGCACCAAGGTGCCTTCCCGGGGGTATCTCGCGGGTCTCTGCCTGCTCTCACCGTGGCTGGCACTGCTCGGCCTTCGGGACTGGACACACACCGACGCTGAACTGGAGCCGTCCTTCGGCGCTGGAGGGGCTCCCTGTGGGAATAAACGGAAATCGGAATAAATAAATGGGTATGAGGTGTGTGGGTGGAAGGGCAGAGGGGACGGGGCCCGATGGTCCCGGGGGATGGAGCTTCGAGGGCTGCCCGGCGGGACGGGCGGGCAGAGCAGCCCCGGTGGGTCTGAGGGGACAGACATGGCGCCGAGGGGCCCTCCCGCCGTGACCCCGAGCAGCCGCAGCCTGCGGGCGGCCCCGGGCCGGCGAAGGGGTCCGGGAGAGGCTCCCCCAGTGTCCCGGGGGACCCGGGCGGGGCCCTGCGGCACCTGGGGCGGCGGCGGCCTCGGCGCGGCCAATCCCCGGCGGGGCGCGGGCGGCTCTGCCCACCCCGGGCGCGGAGGCGAGCGGAGCCTCGTCCCGGCCGCGCTGCGCCCTCAGCGGGCCCGCTCCGCTCCCGTGCCCGCTCCGCTCCCGCTCCATGGAAGCGGCCAACGGGGCCGTGCCCGAGGGCGCGGCGGAGCAGCCCCACGGCCCCGCGGCCGCCCCGTCGGGCAGGAAGGAGGTGAAGGTGGTGATCGTGGGCGACGGAGGCTGCGGGAAGACGTCGCTGCTGATGGTGTACGCCAAGGGCGCCTTCCCCGAGGTGAGGGGCTGCCACCCCCGCGGGGCTGGGGGCCGCAGCCGGGGCCGGCCCCAGAGCTTGGGCCCCGCCAGAACCGCTTCGCACAACCACAGAGTCCATTAAGGTTGGAAAAGGCCTCTGAGATCATCGAGATCGTTCTCCTCCCTTTGCAGCAATACGCGCCCTCTGTTTTTGAGAAGTACACAACGAGTGTGACGGTGGGGAAGAAGGAGGTCACCCTGAACCTGTACGACACAGCAGGTAAGGGGTTCCACTTTCCCAGTCCCAGCCGGACTGCGGGGGGCAGCTCCTGTGCGGCCACAGCGATGACACCACTCAGGGGCATTGACCTGGGACTGAGCCCAAACCCGGCCCCGGCCTTTCGTAACTTCAGGCAAACAAGCAGAAATTGCGTTTATTACTGTAAAATGCTTCTCCGGTCAATGCGCACCTATTTCTGTTCCAGCAGATTTTCCTATGTCAACTTAAGCCAGGCCGATATTTGAAGCCTGTAAAGATGAACAGATTTTCAAATTGCTTCTTTACCAGCACAGTTTTACCATAGCATTGCAGCTAAGACTGCTATAGACTAAAGTACAAACAAACCAACCACCATTACCTGTTGCATATCAATGTGCCTTCCAGAAAAAAAAAAGAGTCGATTGTCTAGTGGCAGTTCTGGTCATCGACTCATTCATTATCTTAACAACCCAGTTAATTCAGAAACATCAAATAGCAAACATATCTGAAAGTACTAAAACCCAGTTCCCAGATGCAAAGCATAATACAATCAACCAGAAAAATATTTTAATCTGCTGCCATGTGTGATTGAATAGGGAAGGAGAAAAAGGCTGGTTTGTGTTCAAAATCAAAAGGCCATAGCAGTAAAAGTTATTTGAAAATGCTGATAGTTTGTTCAGGTTCATTTGAGGAACTTGTGAAATGCTTTGTGTTCAGCTTCACTCCAAGTTCCCAGACTCTGTTATCCAGCTGTGTTCCTAAATGAATCCTAAAATTGACACGTGCTCGGTTTCAGCTCAGTGTAAATCATCTGTTTCAGTTCAAGCCTGTGGAGTCCTTCCAAATTTACACCAAGACAAATAAGAACCGAATGCAGTCCAGTCATTAATAGTAGTAAAACGCATTTACCTTCTTGTATCATGCACGTGATAGCTGAAAACATAATTTTAAAGGCTTTTAATCTAGAAGTGAATTTTATTGTTAATTTTTATTACAGTGTAGTAATACCCTGAGCACCCAATTTGCCAATGTGTCTTCTTGTGTCAGTGTTACTGTTCTAAGTCCAGTTAGTTGGGATAACATACCTTCTACTGAATGGCAAGGGGTTTGGGTCTAAGTCTTAGAGGAAAAGAGAAGGGCTGGAATCTCATGTGAGTAACCAAAGAGGGATTTCCTTAATACAGTGTGTTGGCACCAAGAACCTGCCACCGCACTCGTCATTTTTATGTTTGTTTGCTGTCAGTGTGGAATTTTTGCCTGTCACACAGTTCCTAGTTCTCATTTAAAATCCCTGTGCTGCACATTCCAGCATTTGCCTTTGGAGTCTCTTCCAGTCTCTGAGAAGCACAGGCTGCATCCGGAGGTGGCAGTAGGCTGAGCAGGTCCAGCATTGCAGCACTGAGCTCTCCCAAGCCTGGCAGGAGTGCACAGCTCCTTGTGTCCCAGAGGTCAGCTCTGCACAAGACCTGCAGCCACCAGCAGCCCAGGGACCACTCGCTGAGCCCAGTGCTGGTGGCTTATCACAGAATAAGGACAGTTTGGGTGGGAAGGGACATTTAAAGGTCGTCTAGTCCAGCCCCCCTGCAGTGAACAACGACATCTTTAACTAGATCAGGTTGCTCAGGTCCCTGCCCAACCTGACCTTGAGTGTTTTCGTGGATGGAGCAGCCACAGCTTCTCTGGGCAACCTATGCCTCATTGTGAAAAATTTCTCCTTTATATCTAGTGCAAATTTATCCTCTGATAGTTTAAAACCATTACCCCACATCCTGTAATTTCCCTGTTCATGCATGTAACTAGCAGGCAGTGTGTACCTTCCACATTGAGTTCACAGCTCTAAAAACTGATTTGGACTAAAACACTGCTCCACTGAAGAACAGTGGGGTGTATTTTGTGTCTTGTGAGACACTTTGGATAGTGGAGCTGCCACTGTTGCCGTGAAAAAGCAATTGCTGTCCATTTGTCGTCTGGAAACATTGAAACCCAAGGTTTTTCACCTCCCAAAACAGCATCATGGCCACAAGGCTACAAGTTTCTTGAGGCTGTTGACACTTGTCTCCTCCCTTCCTGTTAAATTTCTTTCGCTTTTCATAAAACACGGCAAGAAAGCAAGCAGGGAGATTGTCACCTGGGTTAAGACATTTGATTGGGTTTTGGTTCTGTTTCAAAGCTGCTTGCATAGTTTTATGTTACATATCTGTGTCAAACTCTAGTTCAAGTAGCTTTTCATCCTCTTTCTGTAACTGGAAGTTTTGCTAGAGGAAGGACTCACTTGAGCACACATTTTAGTCCCATCCTGTTTTTAATAACACAGAACTGATGTTGAGTTCCTTAAGGGTTAGGTTAGGACCAAGAGTTGTGTGTTTTTAGGATTTTGCTTGGAGAAACACTAAATAGATCTGGGTGTACTTCAGCATCATGGGAAGGTAAAGGACAGGTTCAGCTCCATGGGCTGTTTAAAGTTGGAAGGACTCTTTGTATTGTCAGATCCTGTGCAGCTTGAACCTTTGAGCTTGTCCTACTTACTGAGGAAGGAGGACACAAACAAAATGCTTAAGAATCAGACGTTTCAATATATAAAAGGTATTCTTCTCTTGACAAGAATTTCAGTAACAAATGAACTTAATGGATTAGTCTAAAATGTAACAGAAAAAGAACTTTTGGTGAGACTTCTATACTATGCTACTGTGTCTTCCTCATCAAACACTTCTTGCTGTCGCAGGAAGTTGGGGGTACACATACACAATGTAAAGGCTTTGTAACATCACTTGTCTGGTCTGCAAACAGCCTTTGCAGCTTCTTTTTCAATTAAAAGTTCCCATTTGAAGCTGTGCTTGGCAGAGGCAAAGGCACTGGGAAGTAAATGAAATCTGTAATTTTTCCATGCCAAGGGAGCAGTGTCGATGCTTTAGGTGCAGTTCAGACACAAGGCTCAGTTCCTGGTGCAGGAGTTTCTCAGAACTGAGAGCAGTGCTGGGCTGGGGAGGAAGTAATGTCTCATCATTGTGGGTACTTGCTCTGCCTGACAAGAGGCACATGCAAGGCCTCCAGTGAGGTTTTTCAGGTCTCTGATGACAGAAGCACGGCAGCCTGAGGTCTTCAGAGAAATTTTAAAAGCCAGTGAATGAAAGAATAATTTCTCATGAGTTTGAGAGGGAAGTCAGGCCTGAGTAAGATAAAAACCCCAACTTTTTAATTGAAGTGTGCCCCTCCTGCCCCAAGTGTCCACTTCCACCAGTTTTCTTCCTGTCAAGAATGTCTGTTTCCCCATCTGTTTTAAACTGAATAGTGAAAAAACATAGCTGGCAAGCAACTCACAGGCTGGCACTTCTTTGGTGATGAATGGGCAAAGGGGTGAGGAAGAGCAGACAGAGGTGAACATGCACATGGGACTGAGACCTGTGGTTTCACTTCTCCTGTTCACCCTCAACCATCACCAGAGCTCCCTCCCCACCCCAGGGCCCGACTGCAGTGATGTGGTTACACAGCATCTCCCAGAGGCATGCAGGACTGGGAGCTTGGCAGAGAATTAGCAAATTTTAGGTGAATTCAGTTGGGTGGAGTTTTTTCTTCAGAAAAACCCAAAGTCTCTGATGGTACAATGAATCGAGGGAGACGGAGGGGTCACAGATGTGCTCACACGTAGGCAGATACTTAACCAGCTCTTCCACAGCATGTTGTTTGTTAATTGGGGAAAGAAAACAGCTACCTGTGCTTGAGGAAGCACGCACAGGGGCTTTGCATATACATTCAGTTACTGCTTAGGTTCACCCCTGTTCCTCCTTTTCAAAACTCTTTTAGTAAAAGACCTAAATCGGTGCCAAGTTAGCTCTGACCACAGACTGAGCGGCTTTACAGAGAAAAAAATTCTCCCAGGCTCTTTCTTACATTTCACCAGCAGCACTTGAGGCCAGGGGGTGAAAGGGATTGTTTTCAGAGAGGGGGATGTCTATGTTTAGACACAGCTTGATCTGGGTCCTGTTACATCCTCAGCAGCTGAGGAGCTGCATCTGAGCTCCTAAAGAGCAGTTTCCTTCTCCTTCCCCATGAGTGCTGCAAGCAAGCAACTGTAACACAGGTTAAGCAATTGCCACTTCACCTTCCCTCTCTGCTCTCTGCACCCCACCCTGTTCTGTGCTCTGTATCCCACGTTCCAAGTGCACACGGAGCCGTGTTTTATACAGCAGAATTTTCTCATGCATTTACTGTTTGCTTAAAAACCCTTAAGTGCAAAGCTGGATTTGAAGATGAAGGAGCAGCTGACCAGGGCATATCTATAGTTTTTGACTTGCAACACAACATATTAAAGACACTTTTTCTGTTATCCCATCCAGGAGAGTGTGAATTTAGAGGTGTGTTCTGATTCCAAGCAAATAAACATGTTTCTCCCAACGGGACAGTCCTGTCTGCCTCAAAAATTGCCAACAACAACTTGGAGGACCTTTTAATTTTACAAGCTAGGTTGATAGAAACTCGGAGGCCTGAACTTGAACAAGGAATACTTTACCCAGCACTAGAGGAAGTTAGGAAGGAAAAAAAAGTTTGGCACCTGATGTGTTTAATGCATTTAGGGGATTATCTCAGCAACAAAATGGTAAATCAGTTGCAAACAAGTAGACGGATTGGGAGAATAAGAAGGGATAAGCAGTACAGTCTTTGCTCTGAATGTTTATACAACATGCATAATTTTGTCAGCTGTCTATTATTTCTGGATTAAACCCTGAGGGATCAATCCCTCTTTGTTCTGCACCTCCCCACAGAGCACATGGCTTTTGCAGAAGCTCAAATACCAAGTGGTCCAAACCCAAGATTCCCATTGTACAAACATCTCAGGCAAACTTAATAATGGCTTGTCCAGCAGGGATTACCTTGGAATAACCTGTATCTCAACCAATCATTTAAATTAAGGAAGGGAGAAAAATATTGCAGTATTATTGGCCTTGTGGTATCTGCAGTTCTTCAGACTGGAGACAAAAATGTTGGCAAGTGATGAGTACATGACTTTGGACTGAGGCAGGTGCCAGGGCAGGAATCATTGCTGTAGGGTTGGGGCACACTGAAATTTTCTGCATTCCTTCATTTGAAATATCAACGTGAAGATTTGAGATGTGGAACTTCCCTGTAAGGCAGTTTCTGGTCTGTGTGTGGATTGTGGTGATATTGGGAAGAAGCAGCATTCCCAGTTCTCCTCATGGAAATTCAGTACATCACAGACATATACCTGATTCCAGCATTCAGGTGACAAATTCTACAGACTGCTTGAATCATGTTTTCTTCCTTATTAAATGAAGAAGATTGGGTTTTTTTCCTGAGCTGCCAACTGTATCTGGGAACTACTGCTTTCTTGAACTTAATCTCTCAAAGCAAGACACCCTCAGACCCTGGCATGGTGATTACTGTAAGGGGAAGAGTACAGGTCTGAAGCAAATCAGCTTCCTCTTGTCAGAATATCCCTAATCAGAAGTATGACAAATCCCCTGCTTTTCCAGAATTCAGCAGAATTCCCTTAGATCTGCTGTGGAGTCCTGCTTCAAAGGCCAGTTAAGCCTGGCTTGTGCTGCAGCATGGCTTGTACAATCCTGTATGTAATCGCTGCTTCCTCTCAGCTCACCAGGCTGGGAAGAGCAAGTTTGCCACTAAGGTTTCTGCTTCAGCATTCCTGTCTAGCAAATACGTTGTTTCTTCTCCTCACAGCATCACATGTGCAAATATTTTTGGGGACTGCCACTGTCAAAATTAATAATAATTTTCAGATTTCTCTTGATGACTTTACTTTTGAGTGGTAACTTGGCAGTCAGTGTTTAGAACTGCTCCTAAGTCCTTAGCAAGTGGACAAAGCAGGCTTTTTATTAAAACCTGCCAAGGATGTGTTCTGTATTCTAAACCATCAGTTTTGTCAGTGAGGAGGAATCTCCTGCACTCAAAGGCAGGAATTTTACAAGTATGAAAAATTTGCAGTCTGTGCAATTACAGCACCATTGTTCTTGATCTCAAGTATGTGCCTGTACATATCCCCATCGCTCTGCTTGTTCAGGACAGAGATTTCTTCATCCAAACCATCCTGTGTGTTTCAGGGCAGGAGGACTACGATCGGCTACGGCCACTTTCTTACCAGAACACCAATGTCGTGTTAATTTGTTACGATGTCATGAACCCCACCAGCTATGATAATGTAGCAGCCAAGGTAAGAGGCTTTCCTAATTACTCCAGCCTTCTAAATGAATTACACATACCTGATATATGACAAGATATCAGATGGAAAATGCTGGTGCTTTTAGTGTCCTGTACCCTGGGCGTGTAGATGCCCAGATCACTCATCGTGTGCTGAGCTGCAGATCACAGACCTTAGACCTGGGGCTCACCTCTCCACAGCTCCTAAGTGCTCAGAACCAGGGTTGACTCTCACTAAAAAGATCAAACACCAGCAGTGAAATCACTGCTTTATCAGTAGTGATGCCACATGACCAACATTGCACGTCTTAGAGTCAAGACTACTTCCATCACATCCATATTTAACTGCAGGGGAGAGATGAGAGCAACCACTTCTCTGTGCTGGGATTTCTGTAATGCTCCAAAGCGTGCTTGGACGTAGCACCAGGAAAACAAAGCAAGACTTAGTCCAAATTCTGTTTTTAAATATGACTTTAGAGGAGCTCCTCAGAATTTAAACAGATGGTAAATAAACATTTTGGCATAGAGACAGATGCCACTATGTTTTTATAAAGCAGCTGACTTTAGGTAGGACTTTTAAACATTTCTGTGATGTAAATAGTGCATGTTGGGCCCCCCCCCCACCAGACTAACAACTCTAAAACTGAAATTGCTTCTTACATTAAATGCTGTTTGGCTGTATTGTTTTGATTTCAGGAAACAACAAAATAAAAGCCAGATGTAAAAGTTTTGTTTTTCTACCCCCAGTGGTATCCTGAAGTGAATCACTTCTGCCGGGGTGTCCCGCTCGTGCTGATCGGCTGCAAGACAGACCTTCGGAAGGACAAGGAGCAGCTGCGCAAGCTCAGAGCTTCCAAGCAGGAACCCATCACCTACAACCAGGTAAACTTCAGTGTATCTAAAGTGGTGGCCTCTTGGCAGGAGATAAAGCACATGATGGCATTGTCCTCATGAGTACAATCACAGACACTCCAAAATTAGGTGATCACTAACAGAGGTCAGCACTAACAGAGATTTCTGTAAGTTCTTTTTGGAAGTGGCCAAATCACCACCCATTTTTAATGCCAGAGTAAAGAGAAATATGAGCAGTTTGAAAGGACACAACTATCTATGCCTTCTATGCTCATTACATCTTGTTCTTCTTTCCTTTCACAGCTGGGTTATTACTGTTACAAGTTTGTAAGCCTTAACAAGTTTGCTGGACTTCCTTCATAATTATTGTTAGCCTACATTGCAGCCATCACTGGTGCTTTGATCAGCGCTGTTACAAAGACTGGAGATGTTAGGAAACACATTCCACGATTAAATACACTGACCGTTCTGGAATAAATGTGTTCTGCAAATCCTACTTAAAAATAAATCCTTTCAAAGCCAATAGCAAGAACATCTGCAAGGTTTCTCTGACATGAGAGAGTGTTCTTTGAAGTCTCTAAAGTAATCTTAAGAAAACTACATATTATCAATATCTTTAAATATTATGAAGCAGTGAGATTTATAAGTAGTGTTATGTCACTGGCATAGCTGTCCTTGGTACAAGAGAAACAGTGATGGAACAGCTTGTCCCATGTCACACAAGACCTTTCTGCTCTGGTCCTCCACTTTTTCTTTTCTTTTTCTTTAAACTACAAAGCCATCCTTCTCCTCTCACCTCAGAGCAAGAACGGCAGCTTTCGAACTGAGACACACGTCCGGGGAACAGGGTCAAGTGCACTACGACCTTGAGTGAATCACCACTTCTTCTAAACAGCAGGAAAATAAACTGCAACTGCATCACCACAAAACCATGCTGGGCCTTTTAGTTTGGCTCCCTTGCACACAAGATGAGGTCCCAGCCTGTCACTATGAACAGTTGCAGATTGTCCCTTGTTTGCATGAATAAATCCCTTCATCGTCCTCACATGAGAGAGGTTCAGGGCAAGCAACAGACACTTGTGGCCAGTTGGCTGAGGCCTCATGCAGTTTAAACTCAAGGGCCCACATGATATACAAACTTTGTCTCCTATGTGAGCCCTCCCACTTGGTTTTCCCCCCTGAAATGTGCTCTACCTCAGTCTTTTACAGCTGATGGCACCTTGAGCCACAGGACGTGATGCTTCCCATGCCAGGCACAGAGGATCTGAACAGTATCTGCCACTGCAGCTTGCAAACAACTGGAAGGAGACAAACTGCTTAAATATGAAGAACCACTCCCCCCTATAAAAGCCCAAGTGCTCAAGTGATCCCACTCCCAGAGGTTATAATGAATAAATGCAGAGTTTGTGAGCCATGGGTTGCAGACCTGGAATTCACAGTAAAAGGCTCACAAGGATTCAAACCTGGGGGCTGGCTCTGCAGGGACAATAAAAGGATCACAAGTAAGAAATCACTGTGCTTTGTCTGTAGTGATTTCACGCAACCAGCATTGCATGGAAATATTTTAGATTCAAGTCTATTCCCATTGCATGGCTGAGAAGTGCATGCACCCGTTTGTTTTGATGAGGATTTTGGCTGAGCCCTTGTGATGCTTCAAAGCAAAAGTCAAGGTTCCTGCATGCACACCAGCAAAACGAGGCAAGGCATCACTGCAGATTCTGTTCTTGCATGTGACATTCATTACTGAAGGTGACATCACAGAATAGTTAAGGTCAGGCCTGAAAAAAATACCACCATGTAGACATCTTATCCTCACTTAAGTACCTACCTCAGGATTTAGTTTAAAGAAATTCAATACTGAGAATATTTTTGTGCTATCAGGACTCTGCACCTCAGGAGTCTCTGATGCTCTGAACTCTTAGGCCAGGCTTTGGTTCAACATAGTGGAAAAACCCCAAGTTTATTTACAGTGCTTCAGTTTATTACCAATGTCACTCACACTCTAGCACTGCACTCAGAGGTAGCTTCTTTCTTCATGACTGCAAAGATGTACAAAATAATTCCCTTTCTTCCCCAACTCACCTTCCTTCTCTCATCCACCAAACTTACATCTTTTCTTACCTTTTTGCTCTCTCCAGGGTGAGGCAGCTTGCAAGGAGATTAATGCAGAAATTTACCTGGAATGCTCAGCAAAATGTCGTGAGAACATAGAAAATGTTTTTAAAGAAGCCACAACCATTGCACTGAGTGCCATGAAGAAAGCCAAGTGCCACAGGAAACGGAAAGTGTGCTCAGTGTTATGATCTGGACTGCACGAGAGCCAAGTGATTCAGATTTTATAAAGAGTTTAACTTTAAAAACCTTTTTCTTTTTTTTTTTTTACATGTTTGTATCCCTAAGAAAATTTTTATTTTAAAATTGTAATTATTTTTAGTATTTTTGCACTTTTGTTACACTGTTCTCACAGAGTTTTCAAAGCTGCTTATCACAGTTAACCGATGCTGTGTGCCTTCACCCATCTGGCTTTTGCTTCTAAGTGCAAACAACTCACTATTTAAACTGCAATGAACAGCAACTGCTCCTATATAACTTAGCACTGGGGGCTTTTTTCCTCTGCAAAATAATTGTGGCACATTAGAGCTAAAATTTACTGCCTTTTCCCAGCAGAAAATCCACATCTTTTAGAAGTGATGTTAAAGCAGATTATCAGGCACCTTTGAAAAGACAGAAAAGGTTTTGTCTTAGCATTTTCAAGTTAATTAACTTGGTGGCAATGGCATGAGTTGGCCTCAAGCTGCCCTGCAGATGGAACATCCACTACCCCCGTGGACCAGCTCTGCAGAGCTGCACCTCAGAGTTCTTCAAGGCTTGATGCTGGAATGCAAAGTGGCATTTATCTATGGAAACACGTGAGTTGCTCCAGTTAAAAAATAGAGTATTGTGGAAAATAGTTAATTTACAGCACTCAAATTTAGAAGTACTCCAAGCAGCTACTACATATAATGTTAAAAGCCAGTCTTATGATAAACATTTACAGCTTATTTAATACCAGACAAATGCAAATCGTGGTGCACACTGGAGGAAATACTCATTCATTCACTCATGAAATCATCTCTACTGCTATAAATTAAAATGTTCCCTTTTGTGATGAAGGTGTCAGTTGTCTATCTAAGATCAGGGATGCTCTCACTGTACAACCTGGTACACGTGCCTCGTATCTCCTGGTTCTTTTGCACATCCCCTCACTGAGATCTTGGATTGCAGGAGCAATTCCTACTCTGTAATCATTATAAACCAAACCTGTGAGGGGAAATGAGGTTCCTGCAGTACAGATGTTGCTGAAAGCTTTCTGTGTAAGGCAAATTGTACATGACCAGCTGGTGAAAAGCTGTTTTGGAGCAAGCCATCATTATTGTTTTACATGCAGGGTAAACAGATCTTGATCCTTGAAAAATCTTTTTTTCCTTTTCATTTTTCTCCTAACTTGTTTTGATTTAATTAAGGTTTGTGAATACCTATGAGCCTAAAATGGAAAATTAAATTAATTGGAAGTTTGTGCACATCCTTGACTACGGAAAAAACTTGAAGAATTGTGCAGCCCTTTCTTCACTTGTCAGTAAAAGAAATACAATCACCCCTCACCTCACCCAGTACGAAACTGAAACACCAACATTCAGGAAGTGACTCATTTATCATCAGCTCCACAGTGGAAATCTCTCTGGCTTTTTTAATCTGAGTTTCTCAGGCTGCAGAACTCATGTAACTCACCCCTGCAGAACCAGGTTCCTGCATTGCTCTCAACAGAAAAGAATTTACATCTCATAGAGTTCAAGGAGTAAAAAAAACCAAAAAAACCTCAGTGTGTGCAAAAGATAGCAAAATACAGCCCAACTGGTTTGAAAACTGTTGAAAATAGGTAAATTGCAGTTTAGTGTTCATGTCCACAGGACAGTGACGTGGCAAAGGTAATTTTGAATTTTGCTAGTTTGCAGCCACAGAACTGGTGAATCCATCTCAAGCCTGTGGTGCACTATCTGTCCCCTCATGAGCACACCCTGGGGAGGAGGGCACTGTTTTCAACTCACACGGCCAGAGGATGTGCCCAATCTGGGCTCTGTGCTGGCTCAAAGGGAGCCCTCAGTGTTGGGAAAGACACAGCCTCAGGCAGCTCAGTGCTGCAGCTGCCTGAGAAGGTACAGAAGTTACAGCACTCAAAAAAGGGTGTTCCAATGAGTAAGTGTAAATTGGAGCAGCACAAGGACTTTAGCAGCGTGGCAGTCAGTGTTTGTCCCCTGCCATCCCCCCAACCCAGTGTTTACATTCTCTTCAGTATTGGTGCGAGTATTTAATATTTGAGCTGAGCCTATCCTTCCCTTTCCAGAACCATGCCTCAAAAACCAACCTAAGGGCTGTGTGTTTGTTACTAAAAAGGGGCTGAGGCAGCTGCATATTGAATGGTTTATTTTAGGTCCTTTCAGGCCTGGACAGATGACCTGGTCTCCCTGGAAAAGGGCTAGCAGACTTCCCTGCCATTTAAAAACTGCTTTTGCTTGCATGATTTTTTTTTCAAAGGAGGAATTTCTCTTCTTTAAATAGCTTTTTGCAGTGTATATAGCAGCAGTATGGTACAAAGATGAGCATTTTCTTTTCACAGTACACACAGGTTAGTATTGCCACTGAAAATATGCCTTAAACAAATGCCTTGAAAAACAGCATTTGCTCTGTATTATTGATCCACCCAGAGTGTTCATAAACCTCTGCAAATTCAATACCCAGAATTTAAATAATAAAACTGGAAAGTGTCAGGTACCATTCCAGAACTGGAATTACAGTAGATCCCACATTTTCACCAACGCTGGTGCTTTGCCAGGCAGGTGCATGCTGTTGTATATACAGAAAAAAACCCCAGAAGCAAATACATTTTATATTAAATATACATAAATAGCAGGAGTGTGACTGGAGAGCCATGCTTGCATTAATACTGAGTCTGTGCTGCCAGAGTCCTTCACCAAACACGGGGACAGGCAAGTCCTTCTGAGCCTGTCCATCACCTGTGGCTGGGCTTGAGCAGGATCTGTCCCAAACCCAGCCCTGCTGGGGGGCAGAGGGATGGATGCACACTGGGAGCAGGGGGAGTCACAGCTTCTTCACCTTGTCTTTGTTCTTCTGGAGTTTAGTGTGTACCACCTTGAGAGTAGTGAGGAAGTTCCCGAGGAAGAGCAGCAGGAATGTGAAAGCCAACACAAAAACCTGAGAGGGGAAAGGAAGCAGCATTTATTATTACCTTGTAATATTGCAACATGGATTATATTCAGCATTGCTGGACTCTACCAGACATAGAACAGGCTCTGTGCCGCATTATCTTGAGATATTTAAATGGAGTTAGATGCCCAAATATCTTTCAGGATGTGGTCAAGCACCCCCTCTCCCCTGCTCTGTGCTTCCTCTGAGCAGAGCCAACACCCACCTGCCATTCTTTGCATTCCTTGTGCCTTGACAATCTGAAAAGCGTGATTGCATTATATAGCTGCCAGAACTGCAAAGGGGAAAAGAAAAAGGCAATTTAATTATGAGCAAAAAGAATGAAACCTTGGAAACATTTGCCATGGGTGCATGTGATCCAAAGCACCTTTGTGCTGTGCAGCAGCAGACACTGCACTGCAGAGTGAGGATGGGATCACCCAACTTACATGTCCAAAGAACAAGAAGGGAAGGAGAAACGTCAGCCCCCGCCACATCCAGGACTGAAATCCTTCTGGAAAAGGTTGACAGAAGAGACAAGAGTGTGAGCATGGATGAGCAGGACTGGACCTGCAGCTCTTCCTCACCCAAACCACCCCATTAGGGCTATTCCTGTCAAGTGAAAATATATACTTGAAATTGCAGTAGCTGGAGTAGGATGAAGATGGGGATGACCAAAACCTTCATCTTAGTCTCCTCAAATGCTGACAAAGATCAGATTCCTCTGCTCCTGACCCACAGGACCTGAGGAGGGGGATAAAAGCCTCACTGCTCCTTGTGCCTTGGGACACAGGCAGCTCTGCTATGGGGAGGCACACAGCCCTCTCCCTCCCTATCACTGCATCTAAAACCTCTACAAAAGCAGTGCAAAGAAAGTATAGCAGGAAACCTCACCTACTGTAAGGTCCAAGTGGTTTCTCTCCCCCAAAGCCCGGAGTCTATAGAGGCAGCCCCTTTGGTAATAATACTGTAAGAACTGAACACAGCCTGGAGAAAGAGAGAGAAAACATCACTACATTGGTTATTCAGAAGTATGGTAAGTATCAAACTACTTTAATAATGTTTAATCCAACAGCATTTAATTATTGCTTATATTTGTGGGTTGCATATTTGTACACTATCTTTATATTCCTACAGTTTAATATTCCAGTATTTACCAAAACGTGTTTTCTTCTAAGCATGTATGACACAAAATGAATTTATCCCCTGAATTAGCAAAGTAAGATATACTCACTCTGAAATATTGAAAATGCTAAAAATTGACTGCGAAACATCTGATACATGAGTCCATCTGGCCTGGAAGCAAAACACAGGGGAGGCCTATTAGTTTGCTAAAAGCATCCAATGCAGTGCCCTTCCCCTTCACCACCAGGCCTGATCCCATTAGCAAACAAACTAGCAGCTGGTGCCCAGCCCATTCCACCCACTGGGAGCCCAGAAAGGTGCTACAGCCACACGGGAAATGCTCTCACTGATTAGGTTTCCCCTCTCTAACATGGATGAATGCTGTCCCCTCTTCTCCATTATCACAGTTTTCTCCAGGCAGCAAAGCCATTCAGCATCATCTGCATGGAGAATCCAAGCCCTGGAGCAGGGGGTGGTTGTGCTGCTTATCCCAAGGGCAGTTCAGGATAGATGGAGGGCAAGGGACCTTCTGCCCCAGCCACTATGTCAGCCCCTTACAGACTCAGGAGCAGAAGCTTTTGTTGTTTTAAAACAATTTTTAATAATTAATCAGTTCATGCCCAAGTTGAGACACGTTGCACGGGGGCTGTACGTGGGGTGCATCGTGGGTTGTCTGACCAACACCACCATCCACTGCAAGGGGGCAGCTTGCATTTTTTGCTTTAAATTCTGTAATCAAGGCTCAATAAAGGCACCAAACATTCATTTTGTGGTGTCCCTCCTCTATAGCAAAGTGCTGCTTGTTTCCTTAGTTACAGAGACAGAAACTGGGAGACTTGCAGAGATTTTGCTATCACCAGCCCAACTACAGCCAAAGGGTTTGCGTTTCTTTCTTTCTTTTTCATTTTAAACCAGCAGTGTAAATATAAACTTGCAGCATTGTATTTATCATTGAAAACATCTGTAACATCAAACAAATATTAAGGCTGACACATGTGTCCTGTGGCCACAGCTCCGTGGTCACACTGGATTTAAATGCTCAGATGATATAAACACCATGAAATAGGCTTGAAGCACCTCGAGCAGGCAAGAGCAGACTCACCACGTTAACATCACTCCAGACAGGAACGTGGAAACGTAGTGATGAGACACCCACCAGCCTTTGATCCTGAGCAGAAGAAAACATGACAGTTAGACAAGAAACATGGATTTCAGCATTGATGTCCAGCCTCACAGACAAAAAATGATCCAGAAACTGGGAACAAAACAGATGTCCCAACTCAAGCACAAGGGATGCTGTGGCATTTCCAACCAAAAATGTGTGACCTCTAACAGAAGGCAGCACGCTTACACCCCAGATCACATCTACAACTAACCCACAGCTACCAAAAACAGCCAACACCTTGGACCAAGACCTTAGGGCCTCCTAAGAACTGCAACTTCTCTCTCTCCAAACCTCAGGTGGCCACATTTGCCTTTGGAAGTGACATGGGAGGAGGAGAGAGACAAGAGACTCTGCAGAGAAGCATCAGCATCTCAGATTTGCTGTGTTTCAGTGCCAAGCTGAAACCCTTTTTGTTGCCTGGTTTTCTTTTAAGGACATTTCATGCTTTCCATGGTTTTTGCAGGTGGCACTGTACCTTGAGCCATTGCTAATGAGAATGCTTTCCCGTATCGTCAGCGTGCAGTAATACCACACCAACAGAAAGTTAAACACTTCATCTGTCACCCTGTTAAACAGAAAAAACACAGAATAAAAAACCATCTTGTTAATTATAAACATGCATTTTAAAAATCCCTATTTTTCCTTCCTCCTCCAGGGTAAATGAAAAGCTGCCCCAGTGAGGCTATGGACACAAAGCCCCATCCTGAACATCTCTAACCCACATGCAGCACTGCCAGGCTCCAGGGCCCTTCCTCCCCCCCACCCCTTCCCATGACCCAACACTGCAGATCCTGAGCAGATAAGCAGGTATGCAGGGATGGCTTTAAGTGCTGCTCAAGGAGAGAAAACACCATGGAAGCAGCAGATGATCCAATTTAGTGAGGCCTTTCCAGGCTAATTCAATGAGGAGATTCCATGAGATCTATATAAATCCTATCAACTAGAAGAATGGAAGAGCATTATGCTCTGGGGCAAAAAAACCAAAACACCAAAACTTTATTTTGCCATTTGCAAACTCCAGAAGCCAAGGGGACTTGGGGCAGCCTCTGTACAGGGCAGCATCATTCCTGGTACAATCTTGCATGCACCCAGGCACACAGAGACTGTAGCGGAAGTACTTGGCTCAAATACCTTCCTGGTTTTTAAGCAAAACTGAATAGTGGAAGCCTGTTGGTGCTCAGACACTTTATCACAACCTAGAGATAATGTTTCAAGTCTGATTATTTCACGCAAATTCTCTTCTGTTGTTTTTGCAACCCCAGAGCTGCAGCACAGTGTTGGTCTCTGCCTGGGACAACCCACAAGCAAAACCAACTGTTCATTCCCAAGGACAGCATGATGCCAGAATAACAACATCATCAATTTTTAGCATCATCAGGAAACATGATGTTGGACTTTCTCAGTTACAAAAGACTCTTTTATAAAGGAAAAACAATTAGCTAAAATACAGCTCCTGCCGGAGTTGAAGAGGTGCAGGTGTCCTGCTGCCCAATTGCTCAAAGCCTAAATAGCACCTGAGCTGTCTCACTGTCCTTAACAAGACATAAGATAATTCAAACCCAGCACAATTTTATGCAAAATACTTGATAAGAAATAAAAATGCAGCTTACCTGTAGTGGAGGAAAAACCTGCAGGCGACAGCCCCGAGTAACAAGATTATTGTCAGATAAAGTTTGAACTTCTCATACTCGTCCTTGTAGGCAAACCTGGAAGGAAACAGGTTCTGTTTATGGACACAGATATTTGATTGGAATGTGGCTTCACCTCTTCCAAACCAGATACAAATGCCAAGCCCAGAGACAGAGGTTTTGCTGAAACACTTAGAAAAGCAGTGGACAGTGGTGAAAGGCAGTGTTCTGCCTGCAGGGAGGGTCTGTCTCAGCTGCAACACAATGGCTTGTCCATCAGAGCTGGTTTCTGGGTTGGCATGAAAAGATTTTAAAAATACATGTATATCTACATCTCCATTTTCTGGAGCACCATATGCCTAGAAGTCACAGTGCCCTTTTTCATCACAAAAAAACTCCAGACACTTTTACAATTAAGGCCACAGGCTGAGCTGGGCTTAAAAGCAAGTGATGGATGGAATCAACTGGAGCTAGATAAGATGTTAGCTTATCCCCATGTCCTATTTCCAACCCTCAACATTTCACTTATCAGGTCTAAGAGAAACCCGTTCCCCTCTCTAGGCTTCAGTCCACACCCACAACTGGCCCGAGAGAAACCCAAATTCACACGTGTGGGAACACACACTCACTTTGCTTGGTTGCTCAGGAGAGTGACATTCACGTTTCCCAGCACCAGATTTAAGTACAAGCTGGAAGACAAAAGCCAAGAGCAGACCCAAGTAAGTTGTTTCATTTGAACACCACAGGATGATGCAGATCGAGGTGATGAGAAAGTGGCTCTGCCAAAGCCACGCTCGCTGGAGGTTTTTAATTAAGACAAACTGGAGGGAAAGACCACAGAAGAGGCTTTAAACACGGAAATATTGGTCAGCATTTCAAGTTATTGAAAAAGTTTATTTTCCTGGTGCCTTTTTTGCATTACAGTCTAAGGGCAATATATGTAGTGTGCATTGTCCAAACATCACAGGGAGGATTTGGAAGTAAACTTTCTGATAGAAACTTCCAAGGGGTTGCAGCATCACACAGCCCTTGGCAACCGACAGAATTCTGCCCTAGCAGCCCCGCTTGAAGAAAAGTGTAAATTTAAAGATGGTTAAAAATACCATTTTTTAAAAAGAGAAAAGTCTTCTGCTGATTCAGCCCTCAAAAAAATTAGCCCAGGAAAACATCAGTGTGGAACAGTGAACTGCACAATCCCTTGCCAGTGTGGGTTACTGTCATTTTAACAGAAAACCTGCACTGCCCACACACATTTACATCCACTCACAGCTAATGAATTCTGTGTACAACTGACATAGCAGCTCAGCAAGAGATTTATGACTAATCCAATTTTACAGGTCTTTCTTCAACATGCACCATTTCCTTTGGGAACAAAGTGCTGTGACCATTTAAAAATCCAAAATTTCTGGAGTGAGTGAGCCTCCCCAGCGGAGCACGTACCCATTCCTCTTGGGCAGGTAGGCTTCCATGTCAAAGAAGGCATTCTGCCTCTCCTTGATCTGGCTGCTGATCTCCTGAATGAGAGCAAACTCCTCAGGACTCGCTCTGGGCTTGCACCTGCAAGAACACAGAAACAAGATATTCCTGTTCATGTTTTCACCTCCTTTTCATTTGAAGGAAAATAATGTCATAAAATCCACGCTGCTAAAAAACTGGCTGTGTGAGGTGATGTGCTTTGCTCCTGTATTTCTGCAGCACCATTTGGCTTATCACGACTTTGTTTTGCTGCCAGGTTTATGCTGCTGTAGGTTACTTCAACCAGCTGGTTTATAAATCAGCTTCTCTTTTCATGAGCTCAGTGACAAGATCGTGTGGGAATATTGTGCTTTTCTGAAGGAACTCCTTCCACCTTGGGAACTTTGTGCGTGGTTTCAGGCACTGCCCTTGCAGAGACTGCAGCTCGTCAGGTACGAAACATTTCAGGACGTAACAGGACACAGAGCTGATGATTTACTGACAAACTGTGGTTTTAGTAATTAACGTTAACCAGAGAGCAGTGAGCAGCAGAGCCAGCAGCCCGTGGTGTCAGAGGTGCTGTACTCTGGCCTGCACACAAGGAACTCAGCCCGTGGCTCCTGGGGATCAGCCAAGCAGCCAGAGACAGTTCCCTCCTGTAAATCCACCCAGGAGCAAGTTACACCTTCAGGTTCAAGGACTGATGTTGTTCTTCCAGTGCAGTTTATAGAGCAAAGCATTGCTCACCTGGCACAGCCAAAAGCTGCACAGTCCTGCAATGTACAGCATGCACTGCAAGGATGAAATCCACACCAGCTCCTTTAAACTTCTTTATTTACAGGACTCCATCTCTCACGCAGTTATGAACATTCTACCTGGCTACAATATAGAACAACTTTAGCACTGCAACACAGATTGTCTATTAAAAGTGCTAAAAGTCCAAGCATTTCAGCCCTTTGGGAAGGAGAAATATTCCATCCCTGTCTCCTCCACCCTCCAGGTCTCCTGTTACCGTTGCAGGCTGTGCTTCAGATCCCTCAGTGTCTTCTTCTGCCGATGTATGGAGCTGCTGCAGGCTGTCTGCAAGCTGGTGACTTCTTCCAGTTTCTGCCTGTAAACTTTGTGTGTTTCCTGCAGGAGAAGAGGAGACAATTGGTAGGAAGAGCCCTTCTAGGTTATTAATGGCATTTGGTCCTCACCTCTGAGGGAAACAAGGAAAATCCTGTTTCTTTGGGATACAATAGGGACCCCTTTAACAAGCAAGGAGGGGGAGATACCAAACCAGTACAGATACAACAGGGCTTAAATGGCCACTGATGAAATTCCTGCAAGAGGAAAAGCATCCTCTACAGTCATCTAATTTCCTCTTTCTAATGAGCTTTCCCACTCAGGAGCTCCTCACTCCCATCCTACCCTGCAATGAAGACCCTAATCCTTGAATCCCCTAATCCTCCATTTGATTCTGATCCATGCCCATCAAATGGTGGCTACATCACAGAACAGGCACTCCAATTTCACAGCCAGATTAAATCTGGAAGAAAAAAGATGAGGACCTAACAGAGTGGGGGGGGGGGGAAGGGGAAAGACACAAAACCAGACACAAATCCACAGCTGGGGGTTTAAGCACCTCCTGGCCACCACTGCCATCCCAACCCCATGGATATTCAACCAACTTACTGCCCCATATTCCTGTTTAAAGACCTGAACTGATGTCCCCACCTGTGGCCTCAGATGCTCCTTGGGAGGAACTGCTTTATCACAGCTCATGGGTCCCTGAAGTCCCCAGTTAGTGCCCAGCCATAACAAGCACCCGCTCACCAACTGCAAACCCATCAAGAGGAGCCTCTGCTCTCACCCCTCCCTCCACTCGGGGATACCTGGGCTCTGCTTTTCCACCCTTTGCAAGGATTTCACCCCCTTCCCCATGAGGGAGGTCTCAGGAAGGGCTCCCCAAGCACCAAGCAATGACCTCTGGGTCAATTCTAAGATCTATAAGATGGAAAACAGAGTTTGCAGAGTTAGTGCCAAGAGACAGTGTGGGTTACGTGGCTGCTTCACCCACAAGCACACCAAAAACCACAGGAAATTCCCACTGTTTTTCCCAGAGCATAAACTTGGTGGTGAAACCACACAAACCAAATCTTTGCTCTCCTTGTTAGGACCCACCTGGTAGCCGTTCTTTATTTACAGGAACCATCCAAAACAAGCTCCAGTATCTGATTTAAAGACCTTAATAACCAAACTAACCATGTACAGGCACTGCAGCTCTTACCGTTTCAGGATCACTTTGGTTGTGCTGAGCACACCTCTACAGCACTAACCCCTGGTCAATGACACATCGACCACCAGCAGCTGCCACCCCACCAAAAAGTGTTTCTACTTTCCTTGGGGAAACTGAGGCAAGGACAAGTCACTGACATTTGCTGTGGTTTAGGTCAGACTCAGGTTGTGTGCTCCTCGAGAACAGAGCACACAGCAAACAAGTGACAAACAAAGCCACACCAGCTGATCTCCCGCAACACCCAACTCTTGCTTCTGCTAACAAGAGTACAACCTGAACTGAGTTTTAATTAAGAAACAAGCTACATCTAGAAATCACACTTTTTTTTTTGCATGCACGGTCTGTTCAACAGCTTAAAAGAGGCTAAAACAGCCTCCAGAGTCAAAACAGCCGGTCGTACTTTAAAACCGGCTTTAAGATTTAAAGCACGTGTATAGGTGCAGCACTGACGACAGGGAGGGAAGGGAAGGTTTCTGGAGGTAAAAGCATCTTGTAGAACAGCTCTTGGCCCCCACTCCGAGGCCTTTCTGTCCCTCAATGCACTTTTGCAAGATGGAAAAACAGCACTTGGACCCCTCCTATCCCACCACGGGAAATCAAACTCCGCCAGGAGATGCTGGCGGGACAGGCACTGCCTGCACTGCTCTTTGCACCACGCCATGGGTGCACAGCCACGCCGCGTCCCCTTTCTCCATCCTTGTTCCAGCAGTGGGAACCGCGGCACCACATCTCGGTGCATCCTCAGAGGGACCTGGGGCACGGTCGTGGTTCGGTCTGGGCTGTCCCATGCGCTCGCAGCACGTGCCTGGGGTAGCGGGGCAGGGATGCCCATCCTCGCACCGCCGCGCTCCGTGCGGGCACCCCGCGGCCGCAGCGAAGGCACCGAGCACGCTTGGCCGCCCCGGGCGGAGCGAGGGAGAGCCCGCCCGCACCTCCGGCTGCTCCCGCCGACCCGCCCCGGGGATGCAGCCGGCGGTGAGGACCCTCGGTCCCGCTCCTGCCGGGTCCCCTCCCAGGCTGGGCGAGCCGGGGCCGGCCCCGCGTCACGATGTGAAGCAGAGCCGGCAAGGGCAACGCGGGGCAGTGCGGGGGAATCCGCGGCCGCGCAGGCGGGGGAGGCGCCGCGATGCCGCCCAGGGCCCCGCCGGCCCCGCTCACCTGGAGCTGCTG
>NW_024581124.1:5519339-5547864 GCF_017639235.1 Corvus kubaryi
GGCATCCCGGGCCTGAGAGGGACCCTCACTTGGGGGGGGCCCCGCGGTGGGGGGCTCCCGCCGCTGCCGGGCGCCCCCTCAGGGGAGGGACTCGTCAGGTGAGGGAGCGCTCCGGTCTGTGCTCCCCTCGGGCCGCGCGTTCCCTCAGGTCGGAGATTCCTCTCAGCTCAAGGCTCCCTTCAGCTGCGGGATCCCCTCAGGTGTGGGCTCCCCTCAAGTGAGGGTCCCTCTCAGGCCCGGGATGCCCTCCTGTGATGGTCTCCCTCAGGCCTGCGCTCTCCTCAGGCCAGGGCTCCCCTCAGATGGGGGCTCCCCTCAGCTGCTGTCACGCGCCCTGCCCCGGTCACCTCCTGGAGGCCCTGCACCTCTCCTCAGCCCCCTCGTGTTGTGCCAGCACCTGAAGTGCTCCGTGGTGTGACCTGGAAGCTCCTTCCTGCCCTGTAAGGGTGGTTCATCACACATGGGGCTGAGAGTGGAGATAAAACCTCCACTGCACAGGGCCAGCCCCTTCAAAGGGACCCGGTGGCTGAATGACCACGCACCTGGGCTGAGGCAGCCCAGCCCTGCAGCTGCCTGGAGCTTGAACACAGGTCCTTAATATCAGAGAAGGTGACAAAGAGGATTCCTGATCTCTTTATTTTTACGATAATTACCCACTCAGCAGCTGGACTGGCCAGTTGTGAGCAGGGCCCAGTGCTCTCAGGCAGGGTGTGAAGAGCTGTAAATGTTGGCACCATGTCCTGTGGGTTTCTTGTGAACGGGTAGAAATAGGCAAAGAGGAAGACAAAAGGAAGGGGAAGGAAGCAATTGAAAAAAAAGGTACAAGGGGGAGGGGAGGGAAGGAGTGAAGCCGAAGTGAAGCCACAAATACAGTGCTGCCTTTTCATGAGGAGCGTATGTAGGATCCCATTTCCTTGAATTGACATAAACAACCAAAAATGTGTAGAGACGCTCCTCAGTGTTCTTGCTGTCCCTCCTCTAGGTCTATATTCACACTGTTTGCCCTTTTTGCATGTTTTTTTCCTACATTTGTGGGTGGACACCTGAAATGCAGTCAATGACCTTCTGCATTCAGTTTCCAGAGAAACCTGCTCAGAGCTTGCAGTGGTTTGGGATTTCTGCTGGTTTAAGAATCACCAACCCCAGGGATGTTGCATTGTCCCTGCTGCTTCTCCAGTGAGGCCATGATTGTCCAGAGATCAAACATATGTGTTACGGCAGGTCTTGATAATCCTGAAGTAGAATAATAAACTAATCAACATAATGGAAATGTCACAGGAATTTGTTATGTCTGTATTAAATTTTTCCTGGATTCTAGCATTTGTCCACAATCCTATGTAACAGGACTTTATGTTACAGGAGGCCTGGATTTTGGATTACAGACTTTGGAAGAAAAAGGATCCCAGATCGGAGCGTTAATTCTGTGCTGGATACGTGCCGAAACTTTCCAGTTCTCCACAAGGTTGGAATACTCTCTGCTAGCAAAGTTACTTTTCCTTCCCACATGAAAACATTCTCTCCACCTTTGCTGTTCTCTATCAGATCAGTTTATCACAGAGCCACCCCTAAGATGTTGCTGCATCTTACCCCTTGCTGTTGAGGGGAGGCTGAGGTGCTGACCCTGCAGACCTGGGAGAATCCAGAAAGTAAAAACACTTCCATATTTGTAGGATTGCCTGTGTCAGTCCTAACATTCAGGAAAAGGTATTTCTAGAAGACATCATAAATTGTCAATAACCCTTAAAAGTATTCCTTTCCCTGCTGATCTGTAAGACTCAAAAGAGCAGAAGGAAACTCTTATCAGTCATGAATATTTGCCCTGGGCTGTAATTCTGCAGGCTGAGGACATTTCATTAGGGCCGTGGTTGGTGTTTGTCATACAAAGGCAGGAAATATTGCGCATTTCCCACTCAGAGCCCTGCTTTGCCGGCCCCAGAGCTCTCCCAGAACACCAAGGAATCACCAGACATTTATCCCAAACTCTCCTACCTCTCCCCTACACCTCTTGACAGGCAACAATTCTGATGCATGTTGTGGCTGTGCATAATGTTTACCTCAAAAGATTTCTTTCAACTTTTTAACTAAGCCATGCTAATTAATATTCATCCAAGAGATCTGCATTTTCTTTCAAACAGAAACTACAGAAACATTTAATTAAGCACAAACAATGTGAGTGTAGCACTGCTGGCCTTACAGCTGGTCCTGCATTGTTTGACATTGCACCATTATGAAATACTTCAGAATTACCTGTAAACTCTCTCCACCTCCTGGGAGGCTGTAGCTGTTTGTATAATCTCAGTATTTCAATCACACCTTTGTGAATAAAACCAAAGCAAGCTGAGACAACAGTGATCCCCTCAGCCCTGGATGGGGAGCAGAGCTCTGTGCAGCTGATGTTTGGGGTTCCCACACCTCGCCTGTCTTTCACTTGTGGCAACACATGAGAAATGGTGCCTTTCCTCTGAATTTCAGTATTTTGTGATCCTTTTTCTAGGTATCTTGCAGCTTTTTAATGGCTGTTTTCTGCTGCCAGAGATCATCTAAGGCCACTGCACAGCAAATCTACAAACACGAAATCTCTGGTTTGTCTTTACCTTAATTAATCCCCAATTCACCAACCTTTCACTGCCAGAAAACATATCTAAGAAATTGAGTTAATAAATCAAGTTAAGGATCACAGCAAAATTGTGACTGTTTGTTCTCTGGGTGTTAGATTTTGTTTGCGTACACATAGTTATATATATGTATGTACAGGCATATGTTAGCTCCTTTCCTTCAACCTCCAGACTATTCCTGAATGCAAATTCCATTCATTCTTTCCTCTTAAGATAATTGAGGCTTTTTCCTTTGATGCTTTTCCCCTGTTCTAGAAATACAGATTCTTTCCAGCATAGCAAACGGGAAAGGACAAAATATAAATGTAGATGAGTCCCTATTCTAACATCAGGTGACAAGAAGATGTGGTAAATAAAATACTTGGCACGTGTTTCAGCTGGAGATTGATGCTGCTGATTCATCTTGTATTCATCTGGATTTATCCCTTAGTTAAGGAATAAATTAAGGACTTCAAGTGAGGCGTTAGCTCAAGTATGGCCAAATTTATCTGCTTCCAACAATATTAAGAGTCTTGCAAAGCACTCCACGGTTGCAGTAAATAATTCTCAGCTTTGGGTGACTTCAGTAATTAGCTTCATAACTTTACCTTTAAACCTCTACCTTGTTGCAGGTAGTTAAGCAGAGACTATGAGCTGTAAATCTGCAGCAGCAGGAACTCATGGGGAGAGGGTATCTGGTGTCAGCTTCCAGGACTTCAGCCTTTCAGTTTGCATCACTATCTAAGTGCCTGAACATTCCAGATAACGAAGGGGTTTAGCTTTAGGTTGTTTTGATGTAAAACAAACATGGTTTTTATCTTGAGAGAGCTGCTCCCAGCAAAAAGGAGGGAAGAATTTTAAATGCTTTCCCACAAGGCTGCCTCTTAAGCCAGAGTCAACCAGGTGAAGTTTACACCTCAAACCTTTCACTTCAATCCCTCCTAAATCCTGCTGATGACAATTCTTTGGAGCAGAGTGGTGGGGAAGCTCCTTCAGCTCACTGACACAGGCTTGGTTGGAGTCCAAGACCCTCCCACCTCTTCCCTGGCTTTTCTTTTGAATATAGCAGCAATAAAACACGCGTCTGAGCATCCCACTTCCACAGTATGTTGTTGTCACACTCTTCACCTTTAAAGAATTCCAACATATGTTTCCCTAAATGCTTTTTCTCTATTTATTCTACGAACTTCCCAGAATAAATTTAATTTATTGATTCTGACAGTTTTCAGTTGGTTTGGACACTTAACATGGGTGATTCCCCAAGCTTAGTGAGAGCAAACTCAGCTTGGAGCAGCTGTCTCCTTTCAGTGAGAAAATGATTGGTTTCAGATGTAGAATACTGAGGGCCTTGGGCTATATTTAATTTTTTTAAAAAATCCTGCTCTTAAAAGTGAAAAAAATGAAAGTGCATCATATGTCACAGGACCTTGCTGCAGAAAGGTGTTTTTCTGGGCATGTTTCCACGCACAAACTCCCAGTGCTTGATTTGTTCTTCAGTGTGTCCAGCCTGGAAGTAAGTGGAGTTCAATGAACTGTGTTGGCAGAATAAGGGGCTGAGTTACAGCATAATTTACATGGACAGATTTAAAAGCTTCCTTTCAGTCTTAATAAATGTAAGGTTTAATCAACTTCCAGACAACTAAAGCAGCAACAGTACAAACAGCAGCAGAACTGAAGCCCTGTCACTGCCTGGTGAAGGAGGCTTTGCTGTTCCTTGATGTCAATGGCCAATGCCTGTCACAGTGAAACAAGAAAAAGAAACCAAACCGCCAGGAAAGGTATTTGGGGCCAAATCTTGGCTGGCAAGGCTGGAACGAGGGGAATTGTGTCAAGGAAAACCCAAATTCTCCTGCTAGCACATCATAACTTGACTTTTTGACCCTACTTTTCATAGTGGCCTCAATGTTGTGCCTGGAAACAACTGCTCTTGGGAGAGGAAGAGAGTTTGGTTAGGACATTTCAGGGTCACTTTGGGTTTATATCTCACTCTTTGACTGAATTATATATTCTAGATATATCTGACACCCTTTGCAAAAATTATCCCCACTTCCTACTTACTAAGGGGGTTCCTTCTCTCAAAATGGAATAACATTTTCTAAGTAAAATTTCAGTTGAGTGAGTCAAAAGAACTTTTTGATTAAACTTCAAATATCACCACCTTCTCTTCAAGCTGGTATAATTTTGTCTTTTTTTGTAAGAAGAACATGCTTACATTTTCCCACTCTGTACCCTTGTAATACAAAAAGGTACAGAATGATATTATCAAGTGACAAAATAATTAAGTATGATTCAAGTGTTTATACCTGGACTAAGAAAACTGTAGATGGGAACCACACACTGCCCCTTCCTAGATAAATGTCTCTGTGAAGCCCCCATGGAGGGGGCAGGAGGGTCTGTGAGGGTGCTGATAACCCATTCTGGGACCATGTAAGTAAAATAAAAACCACACAGAGACCAGGAGCAGAAGAATTTAAAATAAGTGACTCAGAACTGGAGGCAGCACTCTCCATCATATCCAGATACAGAGGTTTTTGCAGAGGGAGTTTTTGATCTCAATTTGTGAATTTTAATTTGTTGCTAAAATATTTTAAGTCTTTTAAAGTTTTTATTGTTTTCAAATGTATATTGATTTTCAAATATGTCTGTAACTACTGGTCAGCAAAAGCTGTGGTTAGGTATGGCATAGTTTGGACTAGCAGTTCAAAAACTTCAGGCAGCCTGTGCTCTTTAAAAATAAACAAGTGAAGTGGTCTGAATTAGCTAATTATTTTAATTGCCAATCTCTCAGTTAAGTGCAGTGCAATATAGGGGCCGAAGTTAAAAAATAGTTAATACTTTTCCAGAGATGGCTATTTCTGGTTGTAATTTCAGGCTGTAGATTTTGGGTTGCAATAGGCATTTTTTCTTCTCCCTCATGGGTTTCTTTATTTCTTCCCCAAAGCTCTGTCCTCACTCCAGCCCTTACAACTGGCCATGGTAAAACACAGGAATGATTGTCTTCAGTAATTCTCAGGCTCTGCCCCAAACCAGAGCACATTAATGTGACTGACTGTGAATAAATCCTTCCTGAATATCTTCATCTCGTTTTTAATAACAGGAGACATTTTCTCTAGTGTAAGTGTTTCTTAACTTGGTCAGCTTCCATGGTTTTCTCTCCGTTTTTTTTCCTGCTTAAAGAAGTCTTTAAGTTCTACCTCTCCTACATCCCTGGAAATGCTTGCTAGCAGCCGCCATCTTCGTAGTTCATCTAAACTAACACAAGAAATTCCATGTGTGTATTTTCCCTTGGTACAGATTTCCCTCCACCATTTCCACACATGTTGTCTGTGGAGCACCTCTTTCTTCCCTCCACTTCATTTTCCTTCACCGGATTTCTCAGGCAGTGGCATTGTCTCCTTTGGCTCCATGGCCCTCACACGTGTAATGGGAAATGGAATATTTGCCTTTAGTCACACTCACACTTGGAATAAATCCATTCTCTGTCCTATCTGAGCATGGACACAACATTGAAGCCACATTCAATGCCACAGATATCGAAGATGGCAAAGGAGCACCTGCCAGGGAAGACTGAGCTGTATCTCATATTTACAGAAGCAGCTGCTTGTTTCCATCGCAAGATTTCCCACCTACCTCAGCATTTTTACCATACAGCTTGCAGAGCTGTGCACAAAAATTACGGTGAAAGGATTAGAATCAAATGCATTTGGCTCATGGGAGTCATACAAGAGCTTTGGTTTGATACTAGAAATGTGCACAGTCAATTACCCATTAGGGAAGATGATTACAGACACCCACAAGGCCAGAGTGGCAATCCCTGCTCACCACGGCTGTGGAAGAAATGTAATGGATGAGGGAATTAGTGTCAGGTTTATTCAGATTTCTCCTTTAAGATCACTGATGTGCATTTTCAGCGGCTTTCTCCTGTTTCTCCTGACATTTGCAAGGCTGATTTATTTGTTACTCATAGGTGCTGTAATCAGTGCTTTCATTTCCAGCGTTCTGCTGCTGGGTGTATGAAAAACCAACCAGAGGGGAAACACTCGTTGCTTATTAGCACTTTATATTCTGCTGGAAAATCCCGAGCTCAGGGCACGTAGCTGCACAGCGCTGTGTGTGCCCGGTGGCTCCGGCTCCATCCCCCGTGCTCAGCGTGGGGACCAGAGTGTGATGCCGTGTCCCAGCACATCCCTCTCCGCCCCGGGCCGCTCCCGTGGCCCTTAGCGCTGGAGTTTGGCACGTCGCTATGGCGACCCCGCCGCCGCCGCGGGCAGCCCCCAGCCGCCACCATGACAGGTCGGTGTCCGCGGTTTGATCCTCGGCATCAGGGGAGGCAGGAGAGCGGCGGCCACACTCCAGGGTGCTTTGCAAACCGAGCTCGTGGTCTTTCCCTGTCGGCCGCTCGCACCGCTGCCCTCCTTCCCGGCTCACGCCGGGGAGGAGCAGCAACAGGCGCCCTGAGCATTCCCCTCGCAGACAGTACCCTGGGGGCGAGGAGGGGATGGGGGTGACTCTGCTGCGCCGGTGGATGCTGGCAAAGGGATCCCGGTGCGGAGCAGTGCCGTGGTGCTGCGTCACTGCAAGGGTTGAGCTCAGCTGGGGCACCTCGGGGCCGGGGGACAGTCAGGCAGGGTGCACAGGGGTGTGGTGCCAGGCGCGATGCTTCCAGGGACAATCAGCAGCCGCTTCTCTGCACCCAGGTGTGTTTCCCTCCTTGCTCTTCATTCAGTTAAGATGTAAGATGAAAAAAAGTAGCTACATTGCATTGCTCTGAAGTTCCGCAAAGAGCCAGAGGAAAAAATGGGCTTCCTGTAGGGCCGTGCAAACTAAGCATTTTACCAGAGACCTGACAAAAGTCGCAGAGCAGCGTCTGGAGGAGGACGCGGAGGTCTGTACGAGCCTCATCCCCCAGCGCCGCGGCAGAGACGCACGGGAGCTGCAGCCTCTCGCCCTCGGCACCGAGAGCTGCAGCCGGAACGACTCTGCACCGCCTGCCTCTCGCTGCCAGCCTCCCCGCGCCCTGGTAGTAGGCGGCTAAAAACATCCAGGGAGGCGAATACCGACTGCGTTATCACTTACGCAAACCTGTCATCGCTGACGTAAATTTAGAAGGGAATTCAGCAAGTAAAGGCGGCTCCCGCTGGCCCGCCTTACCCCGGGTACTCTGCGCGGGCTGTGCCTCGCAGGACACGGTGAGCAGATGGGGCTGCCCCCGCAGCTGGGAATCCTCCCTGGGGTTTGTAAATCCTAAGCTTTGAGTTAAAGAAGTGGTGGGATGTGATGGTGGGAAAGCGATGCTCCCATCTGGCAGGGGTAGTGAAGAGACTTCTTGTCACAGGCATGAGCTGCTCAGAGGTCACGGCCAGTGTCAGGGTGGGTACAGGTTGCTGTAGCTCGGCTCTTCAGCTTCCCCAGCAAAGGCAGGGCAGACACAAGCCAGCAATGTGTGGCACGGTGTCCTGAAAAACCCCAGCCCTCGGCAAATATTGGCAAGGCCCCCCATTCTCCAGGAGCTGCAGCACCCAAAAGTGAGGGAGGAACTCAGCAGTTTTAGTGTATCCTGTATTTGCATTGCTGGAAAAACATCCTCTATGAGGGGCTGTGACTCCATCATACCGAGGGATGCATCCTGTCCTCGGTGTTCAAGACTCATTCTGGACACATAACTGCTTTTATTTAGCAATGTTGTCCTCCCAAATAGCTGTTGAATGACCATTGCCCACAGTTGGAAAATGGAGAACTGAGGATGAACCCTTAACAGTATTTTCTTAGTTAGTATTTCTAGCTTTTATTTCCTAGAAAGGACCTAAAGCACCTTTCTTTTCCCCTCTCCTCCCACGGTCCATGTTTTCTCCCCTGCCGGGCTTCCCGGCACCCGCAGCACAGCAGGAACCAGAGCTTCGCTCTGCCGAGAAGGGAAAGACGCAGCAAAATCACTCGATACGGCTCAGTCCAGAGGATCAGGACAGAAGGGGGAGCCCAGGAGACAAAATCGGAGAGCATCCCACCCCGCCGGGCTCCAGCCGAGCTCTGGATGTTAACGGCATTCATAGAAACTTGCTTTTGTTTCTACAGCCACCTTTTGGCTTTTGTTTATGGTTTATAGGAGACCGCTCTCACCTCCGAGTCTGTGCCCAATTCCCACTGTGCTGAACAGTGGTTCCATTGGCAGTGCTCAGAAATCACCTCCATGCTGCACTCCGCCATTGTTCTCTGTATTTATGAGGCAAAACATCTCCTTTTCCCTCCTCTTCCCCCGCACTGACCCTTTCCCTCCAGGCCTCCAACACCTGAAACACCCCCAGCTGTGCCTGTCATCCCCTGCCTGCTGTTCCTGCTTTAAAGCCACGTCACCTCAGAAGTCACTCCTTGGCAGCTTGATGGGCTGGTGAGCACTTGGCCTGCCGTGGGCAAGTCCACAGCTTCCTGGGAGATGGAAACATTGTGGTTTCAACCCCTTTTAATAAGGCACCTGGAGGACTGATATTTTTAGCAGTAAAGGAGCCTGAGCTGCATTACTGCTGAGGGTATGAAGTGTCCCAGCTCTGGGTGGGCCTCAGGGACACTGGACAACTCCCTGACCCGTTCCATCAGTTGTATGGAATAGATGCCTTTCCCTGCACTCCCCAAGATCTCGAGCAGGTGCAGAGATCAACGCCCACCACAAACCTGACCTGCTGAGATTTATTTAACATTTCCTAACAGGCCAGGCTATGCTATGAGCCCATTTTCACATAGTGCTGGTTTGTACTTCAGTATCTTTAGTTGCCTCCTGTTTGTTGTATCTCTTGTTTCACCCCTCCAAAGCCAGGCATCAGTTACTGACTCGGGTGCATCTTAAAGCATGTCTCACAAATACTGTTCTGCCTGTACCTGCCTGAGTAATTTCTAATTTATTGCTGATAATAATTTGTTTTCTTCTCCAGATACCAACAATATGCCCGTTATAAAGTACCCCAGGATTAGAGACCCTCTCTTTTATGAATGGGACAGGAAAGCCCAGAAATGTGGATTAAGACACACAATCTATGCTGTAAATGGGGATCAGTATACTGGAGAATGGTTGGACAACTTGAAACATGGTAAGATAATTTTGAGAAAAAGTAGCACCTTAGATGTCCTTACAAAGGTTCCTAGGGGCAGGGAGCAGTCAGTGGTTCTATATGCTCCTGGAAGAGCATTCATTCATGTATGACTATATTACACACACACACATTTATATATATTTGATAAATGTAATGCAAAAACGCAGAAACATTTCTAATATGTAACTTGAAGAGCTTTTGCATGCACTCAGGGGCAATTACCCAAAATATCTCTATTACAGATGTTTAAAAATCCTTTCCAAATATAGCAAGCTGCAGTCAGCTCCATGCACTGGGATGTGCCCTGGCTGCACAGTCCCTGGAGCTCTCTCAGCTCCTGACTTGGCTCCAGGAATCTTAATTTATTCCCAAGATGTGGCAGGGGCTGCAGGAGACAGAGCAGGGGAAGGAGACCCTGTCCAAGCCTGGAGCAGCCGGAGCAGGACAGGCTTGTTTACAAGCAGTAAACTGAGGTTTGGAAAGATTTCAGTGCATTCAGCAGAGGCCACACAGGAAGCCCCTGATCAAGATTAACAATAGTTCCAACTTGGGAAGCTAAACTGAATCCCAGACATAAGCCTGTCTTGGTGCAGGGAGTGCTACAGTTACAGGAAGGGCAGCCCTGTACACTCTTCTCCTAACCATGATGGTCTCCCTGTCACTCCTCTCGTTTGTTAACCAGGTAAAGGCACCCAGCTATGGAAAAACACAGGAGCTATTTACAGCGGTGACTGGAAGTTTGGGAAGCGGGATGGTTATGGCTCATACAGCATTCCTGACCCAGTAACCAAGGAATACAAGAGAGTGTACACAGGCTGGTGGGAAAATGACCGAAGAGGTGTAAGTGAGATTTTCTGCATGTGCCAACAGTGAGGCAGCGGGACCCAAAACACAGGGAAGAGCTGGGTGCACATGTGCAAAAAGATTACTTAAAATACTATTTTTCCCAGTACTGAGGCTGAATTGAATGGTCAAGACTAAAAATCCAAGATTTTTATGGGAGTGCCATCTCCTTCCTGGAGAGGGAGTCATCCCCACCCATCTGCTGGTTACCAGGCTATAGCCCCAAGTTCGCCACCAGCTGCTGCAGAGCAGTGGTTACTGCTCAGACTCACTTGCAGCTTGGCTAGGCAGGATGGGAGGTTTCCCATCCCATCTCTTAATCCTCCTCACCCATCCCTTTCATTCCTCTTATCCTTGAACAAGTCAGAGGAACCTGTATTATAGGCACTGCCAGAAAATGTACTTTCTTCTGGGAGTTTTACAGCATAATAGGCAACTAACTTGAGTTATTTTGGAAATTAAGCCTGTCACATAAATCACTGTTTTTTTTCTAAAAGGAACATAATGAGAAAGTAATCTGGTAGAAGTGACTGCAATGTAATGTGCAAAATCCCTGTAGGAACGTTTTTGGATCTGCCAGTGGAAACCTTGTGTTTGTCTTCGTGTCTGCTTTTAAATTAAACTCATCTCCACCAACGCTTCTAATGGGTGTGTGGCTCCATGGCTCCTGTCTCTTGGAGGGAGCTTCCCTTCCTGTTCTTTAAGGTCATATTTTGGATAATTGAGCTTTGGTGAAAGATGTATAATGACATCCAAATATCACTATGGTTAGGTTTTCTTCTAAAAAAGTTTCTCCCTTACATCCATGCAGTTTAATAAAATCAACACTCAGAAAAATCAGTTGTTTCCAGAACTGGTTTTATTATTTGTTCAGAGAAAAAAGAACACTTTATTCCAATGGGAAAATGTGTTAGTAATATGGAAATATTTCTTATTGGTATCACTCTCTGGCATAGGGGGTACTTCTGGACTTCACTTGATGGCAAACATACACCTAAGACAAACAAGGGCTGGAGTTGCCCAGCCTGGGACACACTGAGCTGGAAACGTCATCAGGGTTGAAAGACATGAAATCCCCATGTTGAGAGATACATCCTTTAATGCTGCCTATCCCCAGGCAGGTTTATATACTTCTAAAACCCGCTTTTAGCTAAATATTAGCAGCAATCATGCCAATAATAACACACTGAGATATAAACCCAGGGTTTTGTCAAGGGAATAAAACTGTTTGCCAAAAAAAAAATCCTATACTACCACATCTCATTTCCTTCAGCACGAGAACAGCCACAGAGCTGGGCTGCCAGCAGCCATGTGTAAGAGTAATAAACAAAGGAGTCTTCTATCAAAGTGATGTCCCAAAGTAGAACACTGACCCCTTTCAATAGAGCAGCTCCTAACCAGCCATCTCTGTGCTGCTGCCCAGGGCCAGGGGGTGTTCTTTTACCCCAACGGGGAGTGCTACGAGGGCGAGTGGAGCAACGGTTTGCGGAGTGGCTGGGGAAAGATGCAGTACAAGGACGGTTCCGTCTACGAGGGACAGTGGCTGGTGGATCAGCCCAATGGGCAGGGCGTGCTGCGGCTCCGTAAGTACTGACCATCCTCACCCTGCCCCTTCCAAGCTGCCCTCCGGGTGTCTCTGCCATCCAGATTTCTGAGTGCTACACTGCAGCCTTGCAGCAGGGCTGCAGCCGGTCCGTGTCATCCCTCCCCTCCTGGTCTGGAGCTGGGGGCAGCACAGGCTGAGCAAGGGCCCATAAGCCCACACGCACGAAAGCCTACTTTTGCTGTGATTTACATTTAAATGACTGGGATGGTTCGGGTTAGAGATAATATACTGTTGGGTCAGAGAAGAGCAAATCTCTCTTTTCAAGCCAGGCACTTTGCCAGACAGGCTTTCTAGCTCTGCATACCAAAGAAGAGTCCAGTTTCCAGCACAGGAAAAAAAAAACAACAACAGTTTTCTTTTTGTGTTCACTCCATCCCCTCTGTCTGCTTCCGACAGTGGCTCATGTTGAGTGAACACAGGGGTTTCATTAGTACACAATCCTTTTCCATAAATAACACCAAGCACATCATGGATTGGAAATGTTAGGGCCAATCTCAGCATAAATACAGAAATTTAAATTTTTTCCCCTTGGACTTTAGCACATTTTTTCCCAAGGCCAAGAATCCCAAAAATCTCTGTAATACCAGGCACGGCATTCCAAGAACATCTGAAGAAATATTATCTCCATATTATTATTCATCTATTCTATTTTTTTGCTTGGAAGTGATCTCAAGGCGAGTAATTAGCTAAGCAAAGCAGCTGGGAGGAATGAGCATGACCTTCACTGCACAGCACATGCATGACTGTGCTCTCTCGCTTTGGACCAATGGCTCATCCGGATGAAATCAGCACCCGCTTCCAGAGGGAATCTTCCACTGATCTGCTGTGCTCCCATCAAAGGCCCTGTTAGTTATAAACTAACAGCCCCTGCAGGCTGAGCTGTGGCTGATGAACCATTTCAGAGCCCAGTTGCCTCCAGCGTAGCCTCTGACTGATTGTTAGCTGGATTCCTTTTGGTTAAAATTAGCCGGAGCAATTATTTCATACCCACGAACTTAATGCATTCAGCTCAGCTGCTGGAAGTGCGCCCACGTGCCAGCAGCTTTGCCATGTGAAAGAAAAGGAGTTCTTCAGTGGAGGTCACGATGAGCTGCAGCTCAAGATTAAATTGCTTGTAGTGGCAGCTTGCCCGGTGAGGGTGAGATTGGCTGAGAGCACCGTGCTGATCTGCCGCCTCTGCTACATCCATTCCCCAACAGCTTTGTACCAGAGCACTTCGCATCCACAGGGATCATGGTTGTGAGCAACACAGCCTCGGGTGCTCTGGGAGGAGAGCAGATGGGAGCAGCTGGGCACCACAGTGCAGTCAGGGCGTTCGCTGCCCCCTCCTTTCAGCCAGGGCTGTGATTTTGGTGGTTTCTCACTTGTTGGTGGCTGGAGTGCAAAAGCCAAGCTGCTCCCACCCCTGTGGGCAGGGCACGTTGGTGCTGCAGATAAGCACAAAACCAAATCAAGGTTGCAGATAACCATCACCATAGCTCCAGCCTGTAAACCAGACCCTGCCTGAGCAGCCCAGCAGCTACATTCTCCAGAAGCATTTTTGGTTTTTCCCTCTTCCCTTACAGCATCCTGGCTATCTCTGCAGCACCATGTGGTGTGCCCTGATATTTCAGCCACTTCTTGTGATGAAGAATGGCAGAGTTCAGCTGAGACTCAAAGGTATTTCCACTAACATGGTCAGAAATCCCCATGGGTTTGGGCTTAGAAACACTGTATGTAGGAAAAGGGGTGAGCAGAGGACTCTCTTAGTGACAGCAGGGTGGTCTGGATGTATCCCAGCTCCAGCATCACCATGGGTATGATGCCCCTTCTCAACCAGCATCCATGGATGA
This sequence comes from Corvus kubaryi, assembly GCF_017639235.1. NCBI lineage: Eukaryota > Metazoa > Chordata > Aves > Passeriformes > Corvidae > Corvus > Corvus kubaryi. The sequence continues at coordinate 5,533,297 of NW_024581124.1, forward strand.
GGCTGCTCTCTTCCCCTTGCAGCTCTACTTTCCCTGTTAGTGATGGATGGGTGGATTCCTGGAGAGCAGCACAGAGCCCAAAAAAAGCCTCTCTCAACTTGCAGAAAAATGCCAAGACAAGCAGTACAGCTGGAAAAACAGTCTGTAGCTGACTGCCTGAACCGTTCAGACTCTCACAGCAATTCTCACCCCGTAATTCATTGAGGAAAAACTTAACTAAAAGTATTCTTTGAAATCAAGATTATTTTGACTGGACAGCAATCAGTGCTCTGTTCCTTGCCCAGACAAGCAAATCTCTTCAAGCCAGAGATCCTGTGTGATTTGTTGCAGTAACAAATCTGAAACTCGTGTCCTGTAATTTTTCTTGTTGTGAAGAGTGACTCAGGGACCAGTCCCTTACCCTGAGCACACTTGCTCCTTGTGTCAGCAAAGAATGAGTATCACTGTGAGAAGAACAAAGCAGGTGAGCACTGTCCTGGTTCCAAGTGGGCAAGTGTGGGCTCCTTCTACAGCATTTTCTCCCTCTGTGGCACAGCAAATGGAGCACTGCAAAATCAAAATGACACACAGTGCCACAGCCACCTTGAAATTACTAAGAGGAGCCAAACACATGATCTCTGCTGGTTTGCTCTGTTGATTGATTTCATTTGTAACCCCTTAACCAAATGGTGCAAATTTCAAGGTCTGTTCATGTATTTAATTGCAGCAAATGGAAATCGGTACGAAGGAGGTTGGAAAGATGGCAAGAAGCATGGCCCAGGGAAATACTTTTACCTGGATAAGGGACAGCAGTTAGAAGGCATCTGGGTAGCAGATATACCGAAGTGTGGAGTTCTGGTTGACTTTGGCAGAGACAACGCTCCAGCCCCTACTCAGTATCCACTCCCAGAGGTAATTGCTTGGAAATTTTGGTGTTTGCATTCATCAGTGCTCGGGTCAGCTCTCCAGGTAGCATTTCACTCCCCAAGAGATTTCCCCCACGGGGTGTGTGCTCAGTCTTTTGGCCAGCAGTGTCCTAAATGGCCCCTAGGGACTAACAGCTCATGCAGCCTCTGCTGGAGCCTCCCAATTGCCTACATCTGAAAAAATGCAGTTCTCATGCACCAGAACCGCTCAGAGACCTGATGCAGCACAAAGGAAACGGGGACAATACAGGCAGAGACAATAGTGGGATTTGCGTCAAGACCAAATGATTTCACCAAGCCCAGGTGCTGAGGCTGAGCAGACCCTGCAGCAACCCGAGCAGCTGCAGGGTGAACAGCAGCTCTTTCCTCCCTGTCAGGGCTCACTGTGTCCAGCAGCCCCAAGGGCAGAGGGGCATGTGCAGCTTCCCACCTGGGCCCAAGGTGGGTAGATGGTGTCCTAGAGCTCACATCCCCTGCTCCTCTTTTCCCTTGACTGACACACACTGCAGAGGAAGAGCCAGGCCCTATCCCCATCCCACAGACTTGGTGAGACAAAGAGACACTGGGCCACCAGCCTGGCAGCCCCAGGGTCCTTGCGTGTCACTTTGGTGCACGACCTGGAGGACAGGAGAGCCTGTCCCCAACTCCATGCCCTTGGATGAAGACAGGAAATGGGAATCAGCAGTGAACAGTTGTGGCTCCAAGTGACAGCTGTCCGTAAGAGTCTCAGCTTGAACCTCTGTGGTCTGCAAACTGCAGATGTGAAACACAAAGGCATCAGTTTCCAAGGGATGGTCAGTGCACGATGGGGTGGGGAAGCTCCCCTTCACTTAGAGCCAAGCAGAGCCACCCTGGATAACCACAACACACTACTCTGCTCCAGTAACACAGGGAATAGCACGGCCCCTGGGCAGGTAAAGCCACCCACCTTCCTCTGGCCCAGGGCCAGGGCTGTTACAAATGACACCACGCACCACTTCCGAAGCTCACAGCTGTTATATCTTTGTTGCCCCTGTTTTTACAAATCCGGTTTCAATAACCAAGGGCCCTTTGAGCACAGTTTTGACAAGCCAGTTAATCCTGTAAGAACCAGGCACACCCACAGCAGTGCAGAATAATAAATCCCAAATACCCACCAGGGAAAAACAATCTCTATTTTGCAAAAAGAGTGAAAGGAGCGGCACTTCTGTACCTAAAAATATTTACTTTATGTGGTTTGTCAAAGGTCACTGAGAAGAGCCTCAACAACCCAACAGCCTGGGATGAACTGCTGGTACATTAAGGCAGGATGTGCAAGTCTGGCTGTTTATTTAACTCCCCGAAGACCAAGTGATGATCCAATTCTCTTCGGCTCTATAAGCAAAAACAAAGCACCAACTTTCACTGCTGTTACAGTGCTTTCAAAGGGTAGAGATGTGTTGATCTCAGAATATGAAGTAATAGATAAAAGGAGAAAAATTGAATTGAGGTTTTCATAAGCCTTTTGTCACCAGCACCCCCTTTACTAAAACTAGAGGTGAGGCCCAAGAGGCTACAAATCAAAGCCACTTTTGTCCAAGAGTGTGTTTTGTTAAAGTCACTCACACAGAGCTATTTCAAGGAGATGAAGTGATGTACAACACACTAATAAAATAAAGCGAGTATAGTTGTTTCTAAAACAATAATTGAAAGGCTGCAATATGAGCTGAAGTCCTGATATGTGGGAGACTCTCCAATAATGCTCAAGTAATCAAGATCTATAAAACCTTAAGCTTCTTCAATTACACTGCATAACTGATTTGTATTCTTTTTATTTAGATTGAACTACATGATCCAGCTGGTGTTTTAGCAGAGGCCCAGGCAATGTTTGATGACAGCCATAATTAATAACCAGATGCTGAAGAAAAAAAAAAAATTTAAGAACACGATCCTTGGTTGTTTATTCCTCCGAGTCTCAAATCCACACCGTGGTTATCGTGTCGTGGTCTGCCTCACCCTTCCCTCAAGGCTGCTCAGGTACACTTCATTCTGCTCAGTAGCCTCTTCCCACCCCCATTATTTTGGAAAAGAAAAAAATTAAGTGGAAAAAATCCCAAAAGACAAGCACCAAAACGCTGCAAGAAAGGCAGAGCGACTCTTCGTGCAGCTCCTCTGACTTATTCCTCCTGCAAAGAAATCACCCTCCTGTTGGTTTCGAGGTCTTTGCTTTAGAGAAGGAGGGTTTCTAGTATGTGTTCTAAAAGCACACAGAAAAATACAATCAAGTATTTGTGTCCTCCACTGCCCCCAAACATAGCCCAATACATACCTGTGACCCAAGATGTCTTTTGAAGTTACAACAGCTCATGTTTCAATTAACAAGTATATTTTAGGCCTCTAGATACCAAATAATCCGCAACAATTGAGTATATTTTATTTCATGAAAGTATTTTATACCCAAATAAGTGATATACAATAACCAATGTTTAAAATGATTGAGGTAAATGCCTAACACCGTTAGTATAAATAAGGGATAAAAAAATTTTAAGTGCACTCAATGTTTAGATCCACGTGTTTGTGTCTGGTTACTGCCTGGGTACACAGTCACGAAGGAACCCAAGGTGTAACTTTCATGACCATTTCCACAGGTGGAAAATGAGAAAAAACATACTTGATATCATGGCTTAAAGTGCAGAAAATAGTCAGAAAATTAGCTGTAATAACAGCGCCATTAGCTCAGAGCCTACCAGCTTGAGAAAACGAAAAATAACCTTGTCCCACTAGTTTCTAATTCTGTATCTTTTAAACAACAAGAAAACCCCACACTTCTCAGTCCTGTTGTAAAAGATCCACAAATCAAAGAGAAATTCAGTTACTTATCCAGGACAGCAAGGAATTTTACAAAATAAACTTTGAAAACTGATTTTCTGGACATCCATTCAGAACCATGTAACTTCTAAATACAAAATTTACAGACAAGTAAAATTTTTACACCTGACCACACCCTTTCAATCAGTTACTCTAGTGTGAATACCAAGTCAGGTTTTCTTCCTTTAGTGGGGGCATTTAGGGGCCTGTTTCCCCAAGACAGAACTAGTATTCCAGTAAAGGATGGGAAAATACATTTTGTGCCTTCTACCAAGATTTTGTGGTTTGGAATGCTGCTTCCATATTGCCTTTACTAAAGCGATGCCTCCAGGGCTCCATGAACGAGCACCTGTGAGCCTGTAGTTACAATCCTCATCATCAGATTTACTTTAGGAATAGAATATATTTGAAGCATGTAATGGCAGAGCTGAGAAAATCCAGTTTAGCCTCTGTATGACAGGACCTGTGAAAACACCAAGTGGAAAGCTGTTTGCTGCTTGTGAACCATGACTGCTGCTGAAAAACCAAACAACCCAGTAGGTTTTTGTTGTGTTTTTTTTTATAGTTATGTTTTTAGAATACAAAGGCACCACAGGTGACCTTGTCAGCACTTTGCACTGCAGTGCTGCTGACAGGTGAGATCAGTCCCCATCTGCTCCAGTAGTAACCACACTCTGCACCTGAACTCCACAGGCACTTCCCACAGTTTGCAAGTACGTTGGGATAACCTGAGATGGAGGTTGGTGTGAGAGACAACGTTCAGCCCAGGCTGTTAGGCACAGCTCACTGTACTATCACAGTCCCTCCTGACTCACAGCAAAATCCCAGGTTTCTATTCCACAGTGATAGCTACGACAGGGATGTCAAGTTTTCTTCCCTTTGGCTTGAAACTTGTCTCAAGTTTGTGTTCAAAAAACAGCTTTTACCCATTAAAGCCCAAAGCTACTCCATAGAAGAACTGTGTTCCCAAAAATTCAACTCCTAGACATAGCCAGAATTACTGAAGCAGCCCAGGACAACTGCTGGAATCTTTCACGGACAAGCCTCTTACCTAGGAGACCAAATGGAAGTTTTTGCCTAGAGAGGAAATGAACAACACAGTAGCCTTGGTGTCACAGAGGTGTCTGAAAGAAAGCAGCAATATTAATCACAAATAACCTACTTCCATAAATAAATATACATCAAGAAAAGTTGTCTTCCAGATCCTTTGGAAGCAAAAAATGTATAATGAGTTATTAAATACTTCAGCAAGGAGAACACTTTTCTAAACAAGGAAGACCAAGGCATAGCTAATTACTTGGGAATCCAACACAGAGAAAGCACCTTTTGCTGCTTGTTTCTGAGGGTTTATTAAAAATATATTTTCAATATAAAAGTATAAAATAATTACTACTTTGGCTTGGAAAAAAACCAGCAGTGGTTCTGATTTTCAAGCAAAAAAAAATTATCCAGTGATAATTTCCATCTAGTTCCATCTTTTTTAAAAAGGATTCTTAAATGAGAAACAGGCAAATCTATCTCTCCAGATAGCATGTGCCAGCTCATGAGAACTTTAAAACAGTTATTGCTTTTATTTTCTTCCACGGAAGAGTTGAGTCTCATTCCTACTCATGTGGCCACACCACATTGCAGTAAGTCTAGTCCTGGGTGTTTAGCAAGTTACAAAATGTGTAAGTGCCACGGGAAAAAGGCACTGGAGAAATCAGCAAAGTAATAATTACTTGGCAGCAAAACATACTGGGGAAAGTGGTGGGAAAGCTTTCACTCCTACCATCTGTCAAGCTTTCCAGGGAGAGCAGCACTAGCGCTGAAACCAAGCGCTAATTGCTGCATGTCCCAAGTAATTTGTATCATGCCATGCAATATGGGTAGGACAAGCAGTATCTTCTAGTAAATGCCAACATCAGATAAACAGAGAAAAAAACCCCACAACTTCTCTATCCATGCCTAACAAATACCCAAATGTACAATGTTATTTTCCATGTATTTATACAGCCACCATTCAGCATTAACGAGAAAGATGCGAGACAGTGATCACAGGAGGAGGGCTGCACACACAGTGCAATCACACCCCAACTTCCGTTCCTTCAGATAGCAAAACTTGTATGAAAGGAACATTTTTTCCTTCTCTAAAGGGTTAGAACAATATTTATAATTATTCTTTAAATGGTAATCAGCAGTTTGACCAGTTCATCCACAGGGAGTCACCATAAGGCAGAAGCAGGATAGCGGGTTTATCTTCTTAAGCGCAGGTTTATGCAAAATTGGTGACGGCTGAGGTGACAGTATCACCTCTGTGATCCAGCTGATCCTGGAGCCGTGCAAATTCAGCAAGTTCATTGAGTTCCTGAAACTGCCTGTCTGTTTTATGGCTCACCAGTGACCGGTAGAAGTGGACTGCAAACACAATGAAAATCAATCCAAAGGGCACCATAATGGACGTCGATGCAATGGCTGCTGCTTGTCCTGATGTGATGGTAGAACTGTTGCTCTGTGGGGTGCTGTCAGTTTTCTTCTTTAAAGGAAGGAACTTCACCCAGCACAGTAACACCACCTCTGCAAGAAAGAGCAAAGTCCCAATGACAGTGGAAAATGCCCACGCAAGCTCAATGTGCCGGTGCATACGCTCGTGAGGAGATTCCTTGACAGAGTTGAGGTTATGCACATTGCTAACAGCCTCTATGTTTGGAAGAATGCAGGTACTTATCATGAGTGCAAAAAGGTGAACTGCAACAAGCACAGTCGTGCAGGCACTGAAGGCTATCAAGAGCCCCTGAGGGTAGTCGTGTTCTGCATCGAGCTGAACTTCCACCATAGCCACCTGAAAAGGAAGGGAGACAGATGCAGTTACCTACATCATATATTATTTGACTGTAGGTCATTCAAAGTTTACACTTTGTTTCTGGAAGATCATCTGATCCAAACAGAGTAATTTACATTCCTCTTCATGTCAATCTGCACCCTTTTCATGAGGTCCACGTTTAGGTCTGAGCTATCAAGCAAAGGCCACTGTTTTCACGCTTACTGTTCTGTTGTAGAGCAAACCCACAACCACCTTGCCACCTCCAGCTCATGCCAGCAAAACAGCTGACCCTTATGAAGAGCATACTTGCACTCAAGTGAAATATTTCTTCTTTTATGTTAAATTGAAGACGCAGCTTTTGATCTTTCACTTACAAAGTCTTTTGAAGTATGTGTAACACAAAAGGCTGCAAAGGCAGGGAACTGCTGAAACAGCCTCAGTGGTCCTTTCTCCTTGGATATTTGGGTTTAAGTTCTAAAGTGCAGAAACCTTTCATGAGAAAGATCACCTTTCCATGGAGCTCTCAGCTAGATTCTTTCACTAAAGTATTTAAGCAGACTCTGGAACACAGATTCACAACATGAAAGTCTCCAAAATGCCCATGGCAGCCAAGCAAGCCTGTTAAGAAGCTGGAGGAAAGACAATGTCTCCAGAAAAGATAACACAGTGCTCCCAGGCATCATTGCTCCCCCAAAGATGAGGCTACTCATGAAGATGCTCCAGCCTTTCACTACCATATGCGGCCATGCCCTTTTATAATCTTAGATCTCCAAGCATGTCTTTGCCTAAGGAGTAAAAAAATCAGCATTCAATAACAGCACTAGGAAACTCATAAAACCAGCTGGGATATTTCTGATAAAGCAAATGAACTAGAATGCCTTTTAACTGGTTTAAAAACTGCCAGGTGGTTTTATGCATATGTGCAATTGATGAGTGACATCAATCCCAACAGCTCTCCTGAAATGATCTTTCCTGGTAAATTTGCCTTTCAGACAAAGGACAGTTCCAAAGAGGAAATGATGCACCACGGTCTCCACATTTAGTGCTCTTTCTCAAAGGAACTCATTAAACAGACAAAATACAGGTAAAATGCAGAGGAAAAAACCTGACACCAATCTGAAATATAAGCACATCAAGCTGATAGGAAGAAAAATTCATGAGTGATATGGATGCAGGGAGGCATGGAAACTAGGGCCCAAAGACAGCTGCAAAAGCAGCAGGAACATTCAAACCTCACTATTTTGCAAGAGCTGAGCCAGGCTAACCTAGTCCTGGATCCCATCTTCTTATGTATGTTCCAGGACACCAGAACTCTGAATCACTAATGCACCCAATATATTAAGGCAACCCGGGGTTTTGCTCAGACATGTTTCAACAGGCATTTGAGGCCATTTGCCAATTTTTTAATTCCTTTATTGAAAGCTTTTATTGTCATAAGCCTAACCACCCAGCCAACTAGTAAGCAGTTTCCACGTGTTACAAGAAACTCAACAAGAAGTTATATTAATGCACATACAGTCCTTGCTCAAGGATTTAAAAATACCATTTTTCAGCTGTGGGAAACTTCACATTTGAGAGGATAAGCATTTGCTTGTCAGGTCTCTCTTCTGCAAGATTGCTTGTTAAGTCCCAACATACTCGTGGGATGTTGGGCTTCCTGTGTTTTTCACAGAACAATTGCAATCCTTCACCACTGAGGATTCATTTTCGTACGTAAAGATTTTTCTTGTAAGTCTTCTGCTGTTCCTAGATTCAAAGCATGGCAAGACACTTTAATCCTTTATCCTAGTACTTAGTATGATAACATAAACATGGCACTAAAGAGCTTCATGAGAGGAAGACTTTATTTTCTTTTAAGAACTGATGTATTTAGTTTACCAAATATTGAAGACATTTTGTATTTCCATTAATCAATGCCTCCATACTAATGATATCAAGCATCTGATTTTGAACACCTTGTGTTCATGTCTGGCAGACAGCCTGACCCATAAGTGAAAAATCAGTTCATGTTTTCTGTCTCCTCAAACTCTCAGTGAAGCTAATTTGGGAACTCTTTCAGTGTAAACTAGCAGAAAAGCTGCCAACTCTTTTCAACTCTGAGTTTACTTCCTGGGCCAAGCTTGAGCCAGGCACCTAAAACAAAAAGCTTCATTTTTCACCATGAGGGCCTGTGCCTGTTTTCTAACAATGATGCAGTGTCAGAAGTTCTTCCCTCCTTTGCTCATGCTGCAATTTCAAAATAAACAGATCACAACTGCTCTTGTAAAGTAATACCTGCAAGAACAGGGCCCTGGTGAGGTCATCTGATATGATCCAAATTTATATAAAGCCTGAACTCACAGGTACACGCTGATGTTCTAGGCAGGATATGTTCCTGCTCTACTTGTTCAGAAGAGCTGCTCAGGGCAGGAACTGTCGTCAATGGCTGCACACTTTCCAATACAACACTTTTAGCACCTTCTCCTTCACCACTTTCAAAGCTTCTCTGAGCATTTGCTGCATGATTTGACCGTGCAGCTGCCATGCTGCAAGTGCCCGGCCTTGCTGCGTAGTCACAGTGTAACACGGGCTGGAAGACACCTCAGGAGGTCATCTGGGCTAATCCCTGGTTCAAAGAAGAGCTAACTTTAACTTCAGATCATCCTACAGATATGACTGACAGATTTACTATGGCTCTTGCCAAAGCTGTACATCTGAAGTACAGCTTCTTGACAAAACTAAAGGACTCATGGCACCAAGACACAAGACTTTCGAAGCTCTCATAAGCCTAAAAACAGTGGGTATTCAGATGTTTTCAGAAGATAACTGAATTCTGGCACATAACCTTGTTAAGCCTTCAACAGTCCTGGATTTCAGTCACAGCAGCCTCATTAGTACCACAGTGCAAAAAATTTAACAACTTGCCCTCTAGAAGAATCTGCACTTCTTTTAAAGTATAATACCTTGACCAAGTTCATTTCACTTACTTATTCATAATGCTCTCATGTCTTATTTGACCAGAGGGGCTTAAATAAAGCCCCTGCTTTTAAATTAAAATCACAGGCTTACATCTTTTTCAGAATCAGTAGACAGTGCTGTAGAGAAAAGGAAATAAAAAGCTTTATCTCAAGTAAATCTGTATTATCTATGAGCTATAATTTATAGATGACTTCCTTTCTTCCCCTTCCCCACAAAGATGCCTCTGAGCTCAGGTTGGTGGGAACATAACCCTGAACTGGGACTGCATTTTATACAGTCTAGCACTGGAATGGCTGAAAAGAAAGCTGTGTTGATCAAACATCACAACTGCATTTTTGAGGGTCCATCCATCATTGCTTGTCTATGGGTGGGACCACAGAGGAAACTCAATAATGAGCTGAGTGTCACAGCATCACTGGGAATCAGCTCCTCTGGCTGGCTCCCTGTTTTCCTGACTACTATTCACTCCAGAGGCAGAGGCGCAGAGCCAGGCTCTCACAGACTGTCTGCACCATTCATAAAGAGTTATAAACAACTCATACAGAGACTCTGTATGAGCCAGAATAACTTACCGGAAATTAAAAACAGATAAGTCAAAATAATGATCTTATTTACTGGTTTCATACAGAAGGGAAACTAAGCATCATTTATCCATTAGTCCAGGATCTTGACTGCAGATTACTGTATGCTGCAGAATGGCAAAACACATTAATATTTGCTGATGCTGACACTGGAATACAAATATAGGATTTCATTTTATTTTGCTAGCAAACAAGAAAAGGCAATACCCGTGTGATTGGAGCAAATGCATCTTGAGGAGGTAGCACCCCTCCACGCAGTGTAACTTACAGCAAATCTATTCAGTAAGTACAAGTTCAGGTTATCCAGAGGCTCAGTATCCCCTTTACATCCTCCAAACTACAGCAGCCACTTACAGCTGCTCCAAGACAGAACAGCAAGAGCCCCAAATACTCCACACTGCCTACTTTGCTTGTCTATAACCTCGAGACAGGGATGTTCAAAGGAGGCACAAAACTTCCCTTTCGTGACTGGAATAAAAGAAACTTCTTGTGTGGGGGAAGATTCTCCAGCACAGCTCTAACCTGTAAGTGCAGTAGCATTACAGAAGGCTACATGGAAGCAGAAACCACAAAACTGGGCCTCTTTCCTGCAGGTTACAAAATGCCATTGTTTCATGTTATTCTACCAGCAACCCAGCTACATGCCGCTAAAAAACTTCTATAGAGACTGTTTCAGTATTTAGAAAAGCAAAGTGACCTTTACTGGACAAGGACAATGCTGTGTTGAGCACCTGTACAGCTCTGACACCAGCGGCCCCAGGTCCCACCTAACCTTACCTCAGCATCAACTGTTATGGAAATCAGTTTCAGAAATATTTATCACCACAGTCAGTCTTCTGCAGAACACGACTGAAGCTGTCTTCAGGAGACCGTATGGGCCATATTTCAAAGGCAAGAGTTGACAATTCTTTGATGATATTCAATATCTGAAGCATATATATCCCCATCTAGTCAAAGCCCAGCCAGCCTGGATCACTAGAGAGATTTAAAAGAAAACTGCTGCCTAGTAAATATCATCATCTGAATCCTACATATAAGGAAGCCAACCACAGTGTATAATTCAGACCCCTAACTCTGACTCAGTTCTTTTCACAAAGCTTTTAACTCGTGGCAGGAGGAGATGTTGAGTCTTCTGGTTTTATGACTATTGGCAATTAACAGCTTTCCTACGACTTCTGACTCCCATATCGTGACATTGTCATGCTACTGTGTGATGTATCCCTGGTGACAAAATGATGCCAAGTCAGAATAATTGTTCAAACAAAAATAACCTGCCAGCACCCTGTTCACTGTGAAGCTCTTGACTCTGCTGCTGTAGGTGCAGATGAGCTGGTGCTTGCAGTGTTGGATACAATCTGCAAACTATTTCCCACATTCAAATAAACTGGATTGAGAAATAAAAACAGATAAAGCCAGGCATGAGAGGGAAGATCACACAACAATATCTGGGCTCTAATACAGAAGTGAGAAATATGTGATGTATGGAAGGAATCCTCCATTCTTTCATGGACTACACACACCCTACAATGTACAATTTCTTTCTTTACCTCTAACAATTTAGGGGGGTGATATTACTTGCTGGCTCCATAAATTGGAAAAGTATACTAAATGAAGATTATAAACTTCATGGATTTTCCCTTGGACATGTGGCACTGGATGACAGCATCCATGGAAACCTGAGTGAAAAAAATGCTCAGGTTTACTGGGGGGAGCTCAGCTCTCACATCAGTTGCCATCACCAGCCCCTACAACTGTTTCTGAAGCTCACTTACGGTGGCAAATCCTGATGTCTGAAACAAAACTAATTGTAAAACAGGTTTTTAATATTTTCTGAGGAAACATAACACTTCAGGGTTTGAAACCTGGCTGAGCATTTCATACTCCACCTCACTGTCTGAGCGATCCCTTGCCTTTGGCATGCCTCATTCCACCAGGGTATACATCACCAATCCTGAGGGAATAAACTTCGCAAAATGGCTGCAGTTTGACACAAAAATAGTCCAAAAAAAGGGAACAGTTCAGCGGAGATAAACTTAGTTTTTACTAGAGGACGCAAGTACTGTCTAATCAAAGAGCAAGGATCAGTGGGGCTGGCATGGAAACCAGCACACTCCACTCCTGACAATTCCCATCAATTCACTGGGTGGTCCTGGATGTGTCACTTAACCTCTTTCTTCCTTGCCTGATAAGGAAAAGAGAGGAACAATGACCCTTCATTGCTGTTGTCAGCTTTGGTCCAAGACTAGATTGTACTTCAGCAGCATTTCGTTCAAGTATCAGGTGCCAAAGAACTGCAGTCAGTAAACAATGCACAGGCGTGACAGCAAAACAGCTCAGCTTTTCAAGGCAGAGGGACAACTCTGAAAGATAAACAAAGTTTTTAAAAGAAATCTAAAAATATTCGAAATTTAACTCATCTCTTCTGAAATTCGATTAGGAAGTCTTGGCTAGAGGAGTAGGACTAGGTCTGTCAGTGCACAACTGAAGAGACTAGGGGTGGATTTCCACGCTGAACTCGTTAAAGGAAGAAAAGAAGTGGATTTTTTTGAGGGGGAGCTTGGAAAAACTAAAACATGAATGTTCACATGTAACATTCCTGGCAATTAGAGATTTTGTTAATTGAAACAAAGTGGCTTTTTCCTGAAATACTGTAAGCAACAAATTCAAAAGCAGCGATTTTCAACAGCAGGAGACTGAACCCCCAGAATTCTAAAGAATTGAGAAACAAGCAGAAGCCTCACCTCATGTATCCACGGATTTTGAGAGTCCACATACCATATATTTAGAGAAAACCCAAAGGAATTCAAGACATTGAGTATGACCTTAAAATAATAGGATTTACATTAACTGAGATGCACCCTCCCTTAAAAGAAAATCTGTAAAACCCAACAAACTACTTTTTTCCCATGTTCTCTCTCTACGTAGAGGCCTGACTCAAGCAGCCTCAAACTGCTCTGAGACGGCAGAACGAGTGTTCAACAAGGAAAACTCATTATCAGAAGCGGCTTGTGAGCTCCCTGCCGGATGCGTGTTACCCCAGGAGAACCGACTCAAACGCGTGAACACAGCTGCCTGTCAGTCAAACGAGCAGCACTCCACCACCTCCCGAAGAGTTGTGGTCTGTTTTTAGCCATTGAAGGAGGACAGTGACATTTATTTGACCGTCAGGAGGCTGCTGTGTTTTCCAACAGCATCATTGGAACAATGGCTCTGGAAAGGAGTAGATTCAACGGCTGAAAATGTTCAGTTTGTTACAAGCGGGGCAAAAAATCAAACTAAAGCGAGTCAGAGGAGTGAAATTCCGAATTTATAAACCGTGAAGGATTCGTAACAGCTGCATAAAGGGGCCGAGGACAGAGTTTGCAGCTTTGCATGTCAGAGGTCTGGGCAGATGAGGAAGTCTGTGAGTTACTGTATTTCAAACTAAATGGAGCTTCCATATGACACAGTTCGGGCTACTACACTGTGCTTCACATCAAACTCGAAAGAAAACACACACGAACAAAAAACTGTTTCTAAACCACGCAAACCACTCCAAACTAAGCAACACCCTAGTTTTCCTTAAATAAAAACCAGAAACCTCTCAACTGCAAAGGACTGACGATGGATGAGTCTGAGTGGCACCACCAACTTTAATCAGTTGTATTTCTTGGTTATCTAAAAGCAGGTCCAGTGCAAGAGCTGCCCCTGCCCTCGCAGCGCAAGGCGCGCGGTCTGGGAGAAGAGCGGCATGGAAGCCCCGCAACCCGGGCAGCGCCGCGGGGCTCCGTGCGCGGCCCCTTCGCTCCCGACACCCCGAAACACGGCACGGTGACGCCGCACTCAGCGCCCCGGGGAGCTGCCCACGGTACACACGGCGGGCACCGCGGCTTCTGCGGTCCTGAGCATCCTCCGCGGGGGAAATATGTAACAATCAAACAAATCTTGCACTATCTGGCGGAGATAAAAGCCGACAGGCAGCTCTGAACTCGTGCCATGAAGCGCTCCAAAACAAACGAGCTACCGAAACGAACTGCCGGGAGCGCTGCTTCCTCTGCCCGGGGCTGGCCGGGCGCTCCGGGGCGGCGGCAGCAGCGCCCGCCCCGCTCCCCGCCGCCCCAGATGCCACACGCCGCGTCGGGGGCAGCGCCCGGGCCGGGCCCGGCTCCCCCGTCCTCCCCGCAGTGGGCTCCGGCCGGAGAAACAGAAGCGGTGGCAGCGCTGCCGGCCCCGTGCCACCCCCCTGCCCGCCGGGCCAGGCCGGGCACTCACCATGGCGAAGCCGGAGAGCAGCGCGGAGGTGCGGCTGGAGGCTTTCAGCTTGGCGCGGCTCAGGTAGAGCTTCCGCCAGGACAGCGCCTGCATCGAGTGCTCGTTCAGGCTCATGGGCTCGGGGCGGAGGAGCGGAGCGGGGCGAGGCGAGGCGAGGCGAGATGAGGCGAGGCGAGGCGGAGCGGGGCCGGCGGGAGGTGGCGGCTCTCTCCAGCACAGCGGACCCGGCCGCGCTAACACCCCA
>NW_024581124.1:5552864-5635567 GCF_017639235.1 Corvus kubaryi
CCCCCCCCCAAAAAAAAAAAAAAGTCCTGGTGCAAAATTGCAAAACTTTAGCGAGCCCTGGATGGCTTTTGTTTTGCCTCCTCCCCATTTGGGCCAAATATGCAGGACAGGAACTGTTGACAAATAAGTGATGAAACTCTCCAAAAAAATGGAGGCAAAGAAAGACTCTGGAAGAAGATTGGTGTGTAGCTGGCTTCGGTCTCTTTCCTATTCGTGCCTTTTAATTGATTTTGCTTAATTGTTTGCAAAGGGAGAAATGCATGTGGGACGTAGGCAGCGGAGCGACTTAGTTTGCAAGAGCGCGGCTGAGGCAGCGGGGAAGGGGCGGAATGGAACCGAGGGACGGGCAGGGTGGGACGATCATGGATCATTTTTTTTCCGGTGCGTGCGGGTTTGCGCTAATCCACCGCGCGTGTCCGCGGGGCTGCGGGGCGGGTTCGCAGGGCGAGAGCTACCGGGAGAGGGGCAGAGCCGCCGGCGGCAACCGGTGCACCGGGCTCCCCCCGCTCCTCCGGGGACCTACCTTGTGCCGGTCCCCGGCCGCCTCCAGCCCCGTCTCCGCGCCCGCCGCAGCTTCCCCGGGGCAGCGGCACTGGCCTCCGCCGGGCCTACCCTCCATCCCCCCGCATTGAACTCGTTGCTGCCCCTCAGCCGCGGACCCCCGCGCTTTCGGCGCTGTCGAGCGTGCGGGGCGGCGGGGGGAGCGCGCGGGGGCTGCGCATCCATCGCGGCGTTACATAAAGCGATCTGGTTTTTTAAATCGCCGCTTCCGGTGTGACTATGGAAACACTCGGATTATGTAAATACCGAAACCTGGATGCTGGGCATCAGATGCGAAGATTCGCCCCCCTTCCCTTCCCCGGGGAATTAGCTCGTGTTCACGTGTAATAATATTAATAATAGTAATAATAATAATAGTAATAATAATGATAATAATAATGATGATCCGGTCGCTAAGGAGCGTTGGCCGCCGTTCACGGTTTTTTATGGGATTGCAAAACGCATCGGTGCTGTAGCTTGTGAATTGTCGGCGAGTTACGTGTCCCCCGCTCGCCTTCCAGCGCCAGCCCCTGCTCAGCAGCCCAAGTTTGAGTTTTTCTGAAGCCAAGCACCTGTTATTCCTACTGAGTTCCGTGTCACGGGATGGAAAAGGTGCATGCAGATGGATTGGAGCTTGTTTGGGTTCAGGTTTTGTTCAGTTTGTGCCTTGCCATCTTAATTATTTCCCCCAGAATGTGTTCATCAAACAGTTGTGCACGATTCATGTGCTTTCCTCGGTTTTTTCTTTTCCGGACAATGTGTTTTATTTTGGTTTTTGTGTCTTTTCTAGCGCTGCATCGGCCGAAGGCGGTACGATGAGAACGAGGACCTCTCGGACGTGGAGGAAATTGTCAGCATCAGGAGTTTCAATTTGGAAGAGAAATTAAAGAGTAAAATGTACCACGGGGATTTCGTGCATGCCATGGACGGCAAAGGTAACACTGCCGGGCCGGGGGCTGTCCGGCCGCGCTCGCCGCCGCCTCCACGTGCGGCTCCGCTCCGGCTTCGGATTTCGCGCCCGCGCCCCTGCCCGGGGATCCGGTGACGCCGCCGGCCCGAGGGGAGCCGGAGGGCGGCTGCTGATGGGGTCCTGCAGCCTGTCCTGCCCCGGGGGGGCTGCCCCGGCCCGTCCCCCCCGCACCCGGAGGGCGGTTTTTGCCCCGCCGCGGTGCTGGG
Organism: Corvus kubaryi; assembly: GCF_017639235.1. NCBI lineage: Eukaryota > Metazoa > Chordata > Aves > Passeriformes > Corvidae > Corvus > Corvus kubaryi. The sequence goes on from NW_024581124.1 coordinate 5,554,581, forward strand.
ATGAGCGCGGTGATCCATGGCAGCAGCGCCCAGCGCTCCCCCCGCCGTGCCCCGCCACCGTGACCCCAGCGCAGCACCGGACTGTTCAGGAATTAGGTCCTGGCACGGGAGAGGCCGAAACCCCAGCCCCTACTTAGCCAGAGGTGATTCCTGCTCCCCCTCCGCCCCCTCTTGAATCCAGGACCCTTTTTGCGAAAGGGTGCGATTGATGAGCCTGTTCGCCAGGCTCGGAGACTTTAAAGTCAATAACTTCTTTGTGTGTCTATCATATATTAAATTACAGCGCTCCCCTCCCCAAAGTTACTTGCTTTGCTTAGGTGACTCGAATTCCGGAGCGGTAAACAGAGCCAGACAGCCCAGCTCTGCCGCACGGCTGCCGGGCAGGAAGGGAAACGGGAGAGGTTTGCCCGGGAATCAAACGGGCCGGGGGGGCTGCAGGTCACCTTTATTTACCGCTGTACTGTTGACACGGATCCCTAATCCCAGATGGCTATCACCAAAACTCGGCCTGACTGAGGATGCCTGTTTAGGATGGCTTTCTCAGGAAAGAGAAGTTTCGGCTGTAATCCTCCTGAAATTGCCCTAACTGTGCGGAGCCACTAATCGAGTTTAGAAAATTTCCTTTTCTCCCCTAGGCGTAGTTTTGCATGAGCATTTTAAGCTCCTTTTAGAAAAGCTGATATGGTAGAGAAATTAAATACCTGTCTTACTTAGGAAGGTATTTGTTTAGGAGATAAGCTCAACCCTGACCCGTCTTCCTCCAAACAAAACACAAGCAACTATTTTTTAGCTGGAAAATGTTAATTAATTTTCCAGAAAATGATTGCATTCTACCCTACAGCTTCCAAACACTCCAGTGGCTGCCACTGCTCCATGCTAAGGATAGTACAATCCACATCTTCCCTGGCTTGGCAGCTCCAAAATCTTTGGGCAGCTCTCTTCTTTCTAGGGAACTTGAAAATAAATGAGTGTCTTTTGTTATTTTGTTGTGGTCTGTGTCGGCTTTGTTCAACCCCACAAGGGATTTAAATGCTTTGTTGGGGCATTAGGAAGAAAGGATCTGCCTTGCTATTTGCTCTGGTTTTATTTTTACTATTGGTTTACTTTTTTTCCTCTATAAATCCAAGAGTTGAATTGAATCTGGGCAAAACAATGACAGTAGTATGTAAGAATAAAACAGTTTATATGAACACATGGAATTAGTTGAGCAGTGGTTTTTTTTCTTTCCCATGTCCTTGTTTTTATTTTTAATGATAACTCTACTTGGAGTGGTGTGATTTTTGGCTTGAATGCAGTTTGTCATAGCTACTTGTTCTCTAGTCTGCAAGGCTATTTAGCTTCCAGTGCTTCTTCCACCAATATTACTCCTGATGTTTGTTGACTTTCTGACTTGGATCAGTGTCTGTAAAAAGTCTCTGTGGTTTATTTATTTGCTTACCTAAAGGCAATAGCTTTAATGGGGATGCGTATGGGAAAGGACGACTTCTCTAGCACAGAAATATTTACTTGGTAACTTTAGTTAAATGGAGTATTCACTGCACTTACTTTGAGACTATTGGCAATAAAGTTTCTGTAGTTTTAATGTTTCTGTAAATGGATAATTACAGTGCTCTGATTTGGTACCTCTTAAGTAGGAATCCTACTTGTCATAATTACTAACTGAATACAGCAAAGAAGAAGTTGTAAAAATAGAGGGAAGTACATGTGCAGGCATGGGAGCTTGGCCTCTGGGCCCCCTCTTACTTTCAGTGTGGGTTTTAGAGCAGAGAAACATCAGGAGTACAAGCTCAGGCTGAGATGCTTGTGCTCTCCCAGGAAGCACAGACAGCTGGATGAATCTTGGAGTTAAACTGCTCGTGTGTACCTGAATATCCTGCAGGGAGTGTACGCTGGGTTTGGCAGTGCAGGGCATTTTGTAGTGCTAAACAGTCAAGCAATGCTTTCCATTTTAAGGCAGTGTATGGACTCTTTATAAAAGTAATTTTTTCCTGTAGAAAAGGGGGAATAGCAGAGCCATAGAAACAGTCCATGGCTGCTGCAGGAATTCCTCTGCTCTCTGTGGCAGAAGGCTCCAAATGGAGCGGAGGTTTTGTAGCCATGGCTCACCCAAATCGCTGCCTTGTAACTTCCTCTCTAATCCCCAAATCACTGCTATTGTGTCAGACAGTGCATAGAGAAATCCCCAGGAAAGCCCAGTCCTGTGTAATCCTCAGAGAGGAGCAACAAGGTAATGCTGGCCAGTGTTAACATGACAAATTTATGTTTAATTTTCACTTTGATTGTGTATTATACTGTGACTCCCCACAATTCATTTTTCACAGACCTCCTAAGTGCCAGGAGTTGTATAAAATATAACTATGAGCTCCTAAAGTTACGTTTCTGATTAATTAAAAGTTGTTCAGTTGAAATCAACAGTAACCCCCACATAAAAAGAATGATGTGTTCACAGAATCAGGGCTTTCTGCTAGAACCAGATAATGCTCCATAAGAAAACATGTATTTGTCTAAGCAGAAATGTGTAACTTAGAATATCTAAACTTACACATACACTTTAAACTACACATTTGCCCAAAAAATACCAGACTGATTTGCAGTAATTTAGTCAGGATTATCTTTTAACTGTTAATTTGGTATTTCATTACAGCCTGGGTGTTTCAACACAGACCTTAATTGACAAACTGACTGGCTTCTATTTTATGTGCATCAGTGAACAGGAAAAATAGGGAGCAGCTGGGAGAGCATTGTCTGTCATTGGGTTTCCGGTTTGGATCTAAAATATGCATTCTCTTTCTATTTCTCTTGAGGTGATAGGGAATTCTTTGGTGAGAAAAGAGAAATGGGGAGAGTCTGAGAAAATGTAACGTGAGGTGCCAACACCATTGTAATTGCCTTTGGATGTTGTTCTTATTCATTTTCACAGATTTTACTTTTGAGTATGTGCAAAGAGAAGCTCTCAGAGTTCCCCTCATCTTCAGAAATAAGGATGGACTGGGAATTAAGTAAGTTACAACCAAATTTTGGTGATTAATAAATGCTTTTATAAAATAACCATTATGCTTTCCACTTGTATCTGATATTTCTTTTGATGATCTCAAAATGGATTGCAATTAGTAAGACTGTCAGCACCCTTGAGAGGAGGAATGATTATTTTCCTCTTATAAACAAGCAGATAATGAGGTCTATAAAAGTTATGTGCATACAGCATGGTACTACACAGTGAAAAATAAGTCAGTAGTGAAAGTTAGGAATGAAATCCAAAGGTTTTTAAACCCAATCTATGCTGTAATGACAGAACAAACTCCCTTCAATTTTTGAGTTTTCAATTCTTTCCTTCATTGCAGGTGGAATTCTAATGATGCCTGTTGTTTTCCATTATAATTATGTCTCTTCAGAAGGTTACAGCTTTGTAAATATTTAATAATGTCTACTTAAATAAGGGATTACTGGAGCCTTTTTGAGGTAGCATTTTGTTAATATCCAGTCATAATGGATTTGGTATTTTAATAAGAGAATCCTGCAACGTTGTGAAAGTGACAGCATCTAAGAAAGATGTATTAAAAGCATTAACTTTATCAACCGTATAATCCATAGTTTAAATGAATGTTCCTTGATAATTTTGGAAATTAGGATTGTGTAACTGACTACAGCTGAAAGAAAGAAAAATAATTTTTTGAAAGCATCATTACTTTACTCAGTTTCACCTCAGTTTCCAACTGTGGAACACCTCACAGTTGAGGTGACCAGGGTGTCCCAATTATTAATTAAAAAGAATCAAGCCACCCCAGTATAATTTAAAGAGAGAAAGAGAAGAAGCAAAGTTTGGGGTATTTGACAACCATGTGTCCCTTTACTATAACAGCAAACAGGAGCTGCTATGATGCTTCTGGTGATGTAGTAAAATAGTTTTGTATGTTGAACTCTCAACAAGAAGTGCTCAATAGACCCTCTCTGTATGCATTGATTTTAAACTGCTGCTCCTAAGGGGCAAATGGTAAAAGCTTCAAGAATTTCTTCCTGAAGAAGCCATGAGCTGTTCAGTGAGGCTGGGGAGTGTTTAGGAGTGAGAGATACTGCAGCACCTTCCCAGCAGCCAGATCCTCCTCTTGTGTTTGAGGAAGTTCACATGAAATTCCCCTCAGTTCAAGAAGAAAATGGGGGAGATGTTTCAGCTCCCGCTGTGCCAATGGTACCAGTTCAGCTCCTGCTCCAGCAGCAGAGAAGTGTGAAAATGAGAGCTCATCCTGCAGACACAAACATTCCTGGGCTTCAGATCACAGGAGGCTGTGACCATCATAATGTGGTAGATTGGGTGATCCACATATATGTAGAGTGACTTTTGAGATACGGTGGTCTACAAAATACATGATACAAGATTATTTTGTTACTTCTGATGTTTTGAATAACTACTGATACCTGCTTCCAGTTCTGCTTGTGCTGAGCAGTCAGCCTGCATGTCTGTGCCTGGCAGATGTACAGAGCTGAACAGTTTGGTTACTGTGCTTGGAGGTACTCTGAAATGGCAAGGAATGAGAGGAATGAGGAAAAATCCTTACAATGAAACCCTGAAAATTGCTTTCCTCTGTACTTCTGACCATCATGAGCTGCTACTTGTAAGTCTGAAAGCAGGAAAGCCCACCTGTGATCTCTGAGCAGAAGAGATGCTGTTTTTCTTGGAGGGCTTTTTCCAGGATTGTAACTCAGGGAGAGAATGCTCTTTGGAGAGATGTTATCTCATTTGAACAGCAGTCATCTTGCATTGTATTGTGGTTAATCAGATACCTGTGCTGACCAGAGCTCATCCTCATTAGGATTTGAATAGATTCTCTAGCCAATCTTTAAACATTTGCTAAAATGCACCCAGTCCAGACTGAAGTGTTTGCATTTCTCTTCTGGCTGAGGAAACAAGCAACACTATTTGTGTATTACAGACTGCTGAAAATCTCAAATGTAGTTAGTCATATTTTGGAATTAAGTCACCCTGCTGTACTATTCTTTGCTATTTTTTATGTTTGAAATCTTCAGAAGCATTCATGGTGGCTTTACACAAGATGCATTTGTCTGAAAATTGCATAACATCAAGGAAAAAACATTTCTGTGCAGTTCTTTCATTGCTGCTATTCTGGATTTATAAACAGAAAAAACCCAAATGACTGGTGAGATTAAAGAAAAAAAAAATTTTTTTTGCTATCATAGTTTTGTACCAAACCAGCCCTAATTGTATAAGAGGGAGTGTGGCAGTTATGCTGGTGTGGCTGGAGCTGAAGAAGTCCAGTCATCTGTGGCAACAGAGTGGGCTGGAATTAAAGCTGGACCTTCCAAGGCTACCCAACTACAAAATGAATTCTTGAAACTTGCTGTTATCAGGCCTGAATTTTTTCATTTAGTGTACTCCTTTTTTTAATGTATCACACATCCGTAGACTGCAGAGAAAAAACCCCAAGAATCTGCCAGGTGTACTCTCCAAAGAGCTAAACATGTTTATTGTTTACAAGGATTGTATTCTTCAAGTTTCAGTAATGTTTATTTTTGACTGCTGCTGAAGCTCTCAGAAAGAATGGAATTGCTCATATCCATGTGGGCTAAGGCTGTTCTCCGTCTTTGTGGTTGGTTTTTATTTTGATTTATACGAATATGAAATAGATTGCCCATCTAATTGTTGGACGTTTCCGACACCAAATACAAGCAAGCTGTGTCATTTGCAGACAAGCGTTGCATGTTCTTGTCACCCACAAATAGTTCTTCCTTCCCCTACTTCTGACTTTCTAGTGCTTGGAAAGGAAAGATGAGCTCTGAATGAACCCTGAAGGTCAGTAGATTCAGGCTGTTTCATTCCGGCAAGGGAGTGAATTCCAAAGCTGTGAGGCCCTCACAGCCAAATGCAAAGATGTGAGGGTTGGCAGAGAACTAACAAAAGATACTTTCCAGCCTCTGCATCCCACCAGAGGAAGGTGATAAGGGTAAAAGAAAGTGGACAAGCAGAATTTGGCAAATAGTTCTCAAGATATGTGCATGCCAGTAAATGCATTTTTTAACTTTACCTTTTAGTGGTTTCCTAATAGTAAAAATTATTGTTCTGCATGTTTTCCCATGGGCTGGATTGTTCTAATTTTCAACTAAATGATGGCAAAAGTCCAGAGGAAAATTGTTTATCTTCAACCTGGGGCAGTACAAGAGGAGCAGAGCACTGAGCTGGCAGGTCCCACTGGGCTGTTTTTCATTACAATTCCTTAGTCAGCTTTTGTGCAATGTGAAGTGTGAAATATTGTCAGTAAAATGAAGTCAATCACCCTTAAAACCCCACTACTGTTTTTGTTTTCTTCTTCTGTCCAGTTTATATGCTGCAGAATTTTACTCTCTCCCTGACAGGTAGAAGTCGCTCACTTGATGTACCAGGCTACTCTCTAATTACATTAATCCCTAAAACATTGCCTGTGTTAGAAGTGATCCTGTAAATGCATCAACATCCCCGAACTAATTATGCTACCATTTAATTTAGCTCTGAATTAGCCCAAATTGAATTGAACCATTTCCCAACGCACCAAATACAGCCGGGTTGTCTTCTGCCAGACGAGGAGGTTGGAACAGTCATTAAAACAAAGGGGCTTTGATTCTTTTTTTAAAATATATTTTATTCCCAAGCCATGATTTCAACCTGTGATGATGTGACTTTGAGCAGGTTGTTTTACTGCTCTGTGCCTCAGTTTGGCAAGTGTGGTAATGCTCACCTTGGGAAACACATGAGGCACCGTGAGTTGCAAATCACCATGAGTTGCTTAACAAGCTATAAAGGTTTAGGATTTTATTGAAATCAGTACCAATCCCTTCCCTTCTCTCCCACTCTGGTGCTGATAAAAAGTACTTGAAAAGACACCTCTTCTCTTTCATTGTCAGTAGAGAAACTGTTGTACACTTGCCAATGCAAAGATGTCATGTGTGTCATTAAAACTTGCACTGTCCACACTTCAGAGAGGCCTTGCTTGATTCTACCTCCTGCACTAGGGACAAAGAGCACTATACATTTATTTCTCTTTTATTATGGTAACGAGAGTGTACCCATACTTATCTTGACAGTATTTAACATTGCTTTCTTTGCTAATTACAGAATGCCTGACCCGGATTTCACCGTCAGAGATGTGAAGCTATTAGTGGGTGAGTTATTTTGAATGCACTGGATTAACTCTATACAGAACAGAATTGCTTTTAAATACTTGTCCAGTTGTGTTTGTAGACATTTGTGATAACTCTCAGCATCTGGGAGAAGGCATGGAGAAGCAATTTGTGAATTAAAAAGGCTGGGAGAACCCTAATTAGTAGTTGTGCTGACCAGACTCCAATCTCATGCTGGATAATTGGCCATTTGGAAGGGAGGGAATGCTTTTGCTCTTAACAGGTGTCCTACAAACACTTTTGGAAAGCAGCAGTTCTCTTGATTGAGTTCCTATTTTTTTTTTTAAATTCTGTTGTAGAGCATCTGTTTGTAAAAGGTGTGACTGGAGCTCTATCACCTTTTGCCTGCGTTCTCTCCTCAGTATTTATCAGTGTAAGGGCAGGTCAGTGCTTTGAGGGATGGTTGTGAAGAGAGGCTGAGCACAAAGCCTTGCAAACTGCCTGGCTTTTGATGAGACACAAACCAGAGAACTCGTGACTGTCATCAAATGTTTCCTAGCAATCTTTGCAAAATAAATGTTTTTTAACTCTAAGAAAAGCTACATTTTGAGTAGGAGATCATACTGTATGTTCCTTTGAAATCTGTTTTTATTGCAGATGGGTGTGTTATTTATTGTTATCTGAAATTGTTACTCAATAGTGATCCTGCACTCCAAGAAGTCGTTGCTGTGGAGCAAGCTGGGTGTTGGATGTGTTGGCTGCAGTCCTTCTTGGAGACTTTTAACTGCATTCCTGCTAGTTAGAATTTACAGGGTTTATTTACCTGTGTTGTGGCAGGAGTTAATCTTTAAAATTAGCTCAAATGCTGCATTCTGAAAGACCAAGTTTTTAAAAAATTACTCTTTTATAGTCAATAGGAATATCAAGTCTGGAAAAGATGTAGCTAAGAAAAACAAAGGAGAGGAACTTGTGCCTCATTTCTGCTCACTTGGGGTTATCAGTGAGAGAGGGGTTATCTCTGATAACCTTCTTTCACAAACAACTCAGCAATCTTGCTTAATTTATGACCATTTATAAGCTCAGGAAAAATCCCCAGATATCTGGCAGAAAATGTTTGAGAAGTAGTGTGGGAAGTGCTATTTGTTGGTCAATCTGCATTAAATTAGAAAATAAAGACCTGAATTTTATGGATTTCCTAAATACCTGCATGTGCACATTTGCAGGTACAGAAAAAAACCTTTTTCCTGTGGATAAGCCTCGTGCATAAACCTTGTAATTATCTGGACCCTGTTGCAGTTTTTTGTGAACTTGTCCCATGGCTGGTAAACTGCCATTCCTGTCTCTGAGGCTGCTGGAGCTGAGGGTCTGATGTTGAGATGTTTTGGAACAGCGTAGTGTTGCATAACAACAGTGTTTTTCCTGTATAACAGTCAAAGTGTGGGAGTTGCATTTCCTCAAGACTGATGTCCTTTGAAGTATTAGGGGGTGGAGATTCCTGTGTACATGGCCAGCAAAGTGGGAGGATATTTATAAATAAAATTGCATTTATGAAACAATGGAGCAGAAATAACATTTTCAATTAACTTTGAGATGAAGTTTACTGTAAAAGCGTGCCTGATCACAGCTGGATCAGCAATCCCTGTACCTGCTCTTGGCTAGATATCACATCATGGGTCCTTTCATATCATGTTTGGTCAAACTCCCTTGGGAGTCATTGTGCTGACCCCTTAAGTGGTCCAGAACATTGTCACCTGTCCTTTTTATAATACAGTTGATAACTTTTGGCATCACAGGTGGAAACTCTGATTCAAAAGATCTAAAATATTTGGGAAATGGACTGTAAGTTGTACCTGAAAAATCACAGTTCTTATGGCAAATAGTTTTTTCTTGCTGTGGAATTTGTGCTGGATGGAACAGCCATGTTGACACTATGAGCACATGGGGGAATTCCTGTCTCCGTGCCAAATTTTGAAATTATCTATTAATTACTTCTGGAAATACTAGTGAGCATCTTCCTATTGCATATCATTGCTGATATTTTTTCTAGTTTTAGGTTAGAACGTGTGCTACACTCACTATCTCATGTTCAAATAAAGCAGATGAAAAGTCTTGTTTTATTAACTTCTCCTGTCACTGGAGATGTTGATATGTCATTGTCCCTGCATTTTTTTAGCATATCCCTCAGATCTGCCTGAACCTCCAGGTTTGCATTTCCAACGTGTGGTATATTCAAAACTTATTCAATGCCTTGCTGAACCTGGGGAGGGAAGGATGTTTGGTGAATGTGAAATGGGATGATCACAACTCCATGCATCTGATTGTGCGTGGGAGTCAACAGAGAGAGAACACAGCCTGAAAAATGTTGTGTTCTGTGTAAACTTGTTGGGTTTTTAAGTACTCATTATTATAGTTTGCTGGTGCTATTTAAACCTCTCATTTGTTCTCTTTTCTTCTTTGAATCACAGGAAGCACATTTGCTACAGAACCCTTTAAGGATATGGTCCTAGGTTTTTCCAAAGCACATAAATTCCATGGGAAGTTAATGAGACTTTGGTCCCAAACTCTTCTGAAATCTTACTTTCTGTTTCTAATGTGACTGTTGTACCATCTTTGCAGGGGAGTACCTAAAAGTCACAGGGAAATAACAACAAGCTTTTAAACCTCCCTTTGAAAACTCTGGTCTGTGGCAATAATAAGGAGAATTAAAAAAGGATGGGTTTTTTGCTTGTTGTGTTTAGTTGAGCTTAGGTGTCTATTTTTCAGTCTTTTGCCAGACTTCCAAAGAAACATTGCCATTGCTTGATGGATTTTTCTGTTTTCCTGGCTTAAAAAATGCCAGGAACTAATTGCTAAATTACAGCAACCAGCTGTAATTTAGTTTGGTGATGTTCTTGACCTCCTGTTTCTGACACCAGTGCCTGATTGTGCACCCATGTGTAATGGGTGTGCATGAAACACTGCCCTACAGTAGCTTTACTTTACAGACCCATCCATGTCTATAGCCAGACTCCCACCTCCATAGGAACCATATCCTGGATGCTCTGTAAAACCTGAGATGATGGATTAATTTCAGCAGTTGGAAATGTCTCATCTCTGAAATGGCTGTGAGCCAAGAATACAAATGGAGAGGTGGAAAGGAATTCCTGGCCTGCACAGGAACTTGAGACAACTCTTGAAAGATGTAAAGCTCTGTTGTAATTTAATAACTCTTAAGCTTTGTAATTTCGTTGCATAAAGTAGATTTGATTGCTAATTCTGAAGGGCAGAATGTCACTGTCATCTCTTCATAAGCTGTTTTAAAATTCGATTGAGGGTCATTGGCCCTCTGAGAGTGTCCTTAAACATCTGCCACATATGCAGGAAAACTTTGGTAAGTGTTATTTCTGCAGGGGTGCCTGTCATAGATGGGCAGAAAAGCAAAAGTGTGTTCTCCCAGACTGTCAGCTTGACTCTCTGTACATAAGTACCTGTGTGAATGCTCTGTGCCAGTCACTTTGCAGAACAAGGGGGATCGCTTGCTGGGGCTGAGCAGGGAGAAAGGTGACTGCCTTACTCAGCAAGCTGCTGAAAGCCAGGGCTTCCCTGGTCGCTGTGGACCCTCTCCAGCCTTTGCCACTCCTGAATTCAAGGGCTGAATGCAGTCATTTGTTTTAGTCTTTGATGTCAGAAAACCAAAGCATTCCATTTTGTCATTTGTTTGAATTTTGTCTTTATATTATCCTTCATGGACATCACACAATTTGAAGGTGGCAGCCCTGAATACTTTTGGAAGCTGTGAACCATGTAAGGGAGAGAGAAAGAGGAAGTGCTCATGGATGTGTGCCTCAGTCTATCACTCTGAGCTCCTTGCTCTTCCTTTGATTACTTCTTTTTATTGTTTTTTTTTAGTGGTTTTCTTGGGTCATCACTGGTTGAACTGAGAAGAGTATCTGCTTTTCTGTGGCATCTGCAGTGCCTCCCTTCTGACTCTGCACTGCCTTTGTTTCCCTGGGCTGTCCCAGTCTGCCCAGGAGCTCCCTGGATAGGTGTGCAGACCCTGCATGAGGCACAGTGTCTCTCTAAACAGTAATGGCCAGTCTGGATGTATTTGCTTTTATTTCGAATTTTTAGCTGACCTATTTTCAGTTTGCTTGCCACAGGCTCACAGTCTAAGGCTATCGAATCCCAGATTTTACACTCGTACCTCAATAAAGTAAATAAAAAAGTAAATGAATGAAAGTGGTGCTGGGTTTGTGATGTGCATCACCTCCTCCCTCTCTGGGCTGGTGTAGCTTTGTGCACCAGGGTAGGTATTTGTTGTGCACCCCTAAAGTGGAGCTTGCAATCCCAGCAAGTGGCAAAAGGGGAGATTTCAAACATTGTAAGAAAGAAAAGAGACTTTGGGTTATTGTGGTCTCTGGGCTGAAGAGGTTAAAGTTGTGACCACAGCGGTCACTTCTGTAGGATCAGCAGCATTGTCCTATGGAATTCACCGTGCCCAGCCAGGCATTGTATCAGTGGGAACAGTGCAAGTACAGGACTTAGACTATTCATGGGGTGGTCTAACAACTGACATCAACTCACTGATTGATTTTATTTAACTAACTCACTAAGGGTTTATTTATAGAATTCAAAAAGAAAAAGTGTAGGAGCAGCGAAGGATGTGTCATCAGTCATGTAATTTGCTATTAAAATCTGATGCTGTAGACTGGACTGGGCCATGATGCTCACAAGTGTAGGAAATGTTTGGTTGCTGTGTTCACAAACTGCAGTGAAAGGCTTTGGTGTTTTCATCTTGTATAAAGAATCCAAGTAAAGTTGAAAGCAGCAAAGCTTTTAATTGTGATACAATTTGTGCATTGAGGTATGGCAGTAAAGAGCAAACATGAGCAAGCTCCAGTAACTGTTGCAGAGACCAATCTTTATCTGGCCCAAGGAGATGATGCACAAGATGGGACCTAACAGATCATTTCAATATTTGATTCCTGTGATTCTGTCAAATCCCTAAAGACCTGGCAGCAGGCTTTGATCTCAAGACAAAGGGTGAAAGGAAAACCAAGGGTCTACATATCCTGTCGCTTTCTTTGGTGGGAGTAACTGAAGAAATACTTGATTATTGCTGGGATTTGCCTTCTCATTAGAAACACCAAAAGAACAGGAGCTGAGCCAAAAATTTCAGTTGCAAATTGACTGTTTAAAGAAATATGTGTGAAGGTCTCTGCCTCAATATGAGTTTATAATCATGGTGTTAGGGGAGCAAGATAATAGAATAAATTGCATCATTAAATCCCTGATGTTTTCAAGGGAAAAGTCCTACTAATGGGTGGGGGGGAGGGGGGGCGGGTTGGCACTGCAAGTGCAGGTCAGCCTTCCCTCATGCTGCTGACAAGTTCTGGAGGAGATGCTGTGTGCTGTTACACATCTGCTCATGGTTTGTTCACTAAGTGCATCATAGTGCCCTGAAGTGAGGATCTGAGCTTTCTTTAACATCAGTGGATGAAATCAGACCTGCAGAGGAGTATTTCCCTGGCTGTTTAGATTTTTTTTTCACAGGGGAGAGCCCCAAGCAAGGTTTGTGAAGTTTGGTATTGCAACGTTTTCCTCATTCTAGGAGGAGCTGCAATTCTGCAGTGTAGTGGTGTACAGCAGAAAGTGTGGCCTTGTTTTCTCAGGTGGGAACCAGACTGAAAAGTGAAATGATTTGCTAAAATCAGAATTTGGGGAGTCTCAGTTTCTAGTTTTCCTGTAAACTGTAAATTATATAGTGAATGTGGCAAGCCATGGCCTCTTTGTGCAGGGACTGTGGTGGGGAGGAACAAGTTCCCTGACTAGTTAATGTAAGCAGGCTGATGTAAATAATTTAAATTCAGTTGGGACAGAAAGGATTACTGTCCATCAAATGTACCTAACAGCCATAAACTATGTGAGGCTCTGCATCTTTCATCCAGCCATTTCTTTTCTCTTAAATACACACACTGCTGTAGTCCCCACAAATTCCAGCTAAAATGAGAGTATGCATGCCAGGTACTCCACAGAGAGACAAGAACCCCCCATATCCATGCTTCTGGAAGTAGGTGATATTGAAAAAGGAATAGAAAGAGATGTAAACATTGTAGGTAATAATTATTCTGGCTTTATAAAATGTGTTTTATATATCTATTAAAAACTGTACACATGTTTATAGATGTATTCACATACACATGTATAAATTTCATTCAGTACTGAATCAAGAATCATAAGTGGTGTTTCCATGGAAGAGAAGATTGTGGTGCAGGTCAGGTGGGTAAAGGCAGGAGGGAGGGCAGAGACCATGTAAAACACTCCTTTTACATTAGCATACATTTCTTGTGGTGTGCCAGCACAATGGTCTCTGAGCTGGCTGTGCAAATGTTCAGCTTTTTGTTAGCAGCTACTCAAAAAAGCTGAAAGCAAATCAGAGAAGTGTCCCTGAGTAGCTGATCCCTAGTGATTTTTTTGGTTCATTCCTCCTGCGTGTTTGCTGCTCCTCTCAAATTGATCTGTTCTGAAAATTGTATCATGGTTGAATTCACATCCAACTACAAAGCAAGTTGAGAGGCTTGTAGTGTGGTCTGCGGGCAAGTAGGGGAAATTTTGTCTTAATCAATGTACAGTTCTCCATCCTGTGAAAGAAAATTAGCCATGTAGATACAAAAGAAGGACAAAGCAGCCACACACTGCAGCTCAGAAAACTTTCCATCATTTCTGCTGAATAGGGACCCAGTGTGGCTTTTTCTATAGAGCAACGCTCCATTTGTTTCAAGGAAGTTGTGAAATTGGAGACCGAGAGGAGTTAGGAGGGAGGCTCATTAGAGAGGCTCTGTTGTAAGGAGCACTTCCCAAAATTAAACTGGCTGCTCAAAGGAAGTGCAAAAGTCTGCCCCCAGACTTGCATCCAAGTCTTGATTAAGATGTATGGTTCTCCCCTGGTGTGGGGATTTGTCCTGTGAATGGGAATGCCACGTTGGGAAGAGCAGAAGAGCTGAGTCAGGAGTCATTAATGGCTGTGTCTCCAGGAGTCTTGTGGGGAGGGACAAGGAGAAAGCAGCAAGGTCTGTGCTCTGCTCCTGGTGCCCAAATAATGCATTTTTCAAAACACATTGGACCAGGCTCTTCTAGGGGAGAGGAGTCATCACTGATCTCATGGGAGGGGAGGTACTTGGAGGAAATATTTCCATTCACTGTAAGATTTCTCCTCTTACTACTCACGGGGATTTTGTGCCCCACTGTGTGATCTGTGCCTGGCCTGCTCTCTGGGTTCTGCTTTTTTTTTCATGTAAGTGGGACTGTTGGAATATTAAGAGAACTGAGTTAATGAAACATCCTCCTTGTTCTCATAGTTGGGAAGGCCAGCATCTGTGTAGTTTTATGCCAGCTCGTGAATGTGTTCCTCAGGCTGTGAGAATTCAGACTGAGGGTACCTCAGCCTCTGGACCCTGCAGGTCACACCCTGAGTTCATCAAGGGACTCAGATCCACAAGAGACCTACATATCTCTGATAGCTGAGAGGAGCAGCACCTCAAAGCAGGAGACAAGGATGACTCCTTGCATGAGGAGGCTGAATTTGGATGTTCCTCACAAGTGACTGTAAAATAACTGCAAGTCAGTACTATTTCCATTGATCTGAGATTACAGATTCAAAGCCTGTGTTTTCAGGGAGCTGAGTTATGTACCTGCCTACAAACTTTTCCAAGAGGAAAAATGGAGAATCAGAAAGCAGCTTACATCAGGGTCCCACTGATTTGTCTCAGATGTTATTCAGAAACATGTGTTTGAGATCCAGGCCATAAAAATAAATTGTTTCCTCCATCATGTTGTTTTGTGACCAAAGCTTGTTTTAAAAACTCACACTATCTTTTAAAAATGCTTTGTTTTTAAAGTCAAGTTCCAAATTCCTCACAGTCGTTCTGTCAGGACTGTCAACATGCTTCATGCTCTAAATTGGAAAATGTGCTAAGTCAGGCCTAAAATCAGTAAATAAATATTACCACTGAAAATGATAATTTCCCAGTGCCTGTAAGCTCAGATGGAGTCAAACCAATGGTCTGTCAACAAAAGGGTTTATAGGTACTGTTGGTATGAGCTAGACAGACTTCTAGCTGCTGCATTTATTTTAAAATTTGAGTACTGCAAAGAGGAAACATCTGGACAATAAAAAATAAAAGAAAATAAAACGTGCTATTTCATTGAAATTATTGATTCCAATTCTGTCTAGCAGGTTTCTCTTTCCAAAGTACAGCACCGGAGGTTTATTGGCTCATCCTTTTGTCTTTGTACTTTTTTCTTTCTTTTCCCTTGAGCGACCTCTCCTGTTTTCTCTGTATCCCTCTTTCCTTGGTGAGGCTGTACTGTACTGTACAGAACCTGTATTACTCCCCAGTTCCAGAGAAACTTGTGAGGAAGTACAAATAAATCCTTCCAGACTTGAGCAAGTGCTCTTAGCATACTCTTGCCAACCATGAACCAATAGTGATAAAGAGATCAACACACTTTGCTGTAAACAGGACCAGTAGGACTTGACAGGTGGGGTTTTTTTGGTTTCCCATGGAATCTATCCCTTCTTTCTGGCACACCAGCAGTCCCATATGTCGACCAGACAGCCTAATGGGATTTCTGACCTGCTCCATGTTTGCTCAGTGCTAGGAAGAATTACAAAGTTGTGGAGCTGCACTGTGTTCTCTCCTGAGCAAAACTAAAACTAGTAACTGGACATCAGAGTTTCTGAATGGATTTTTTTCAAGTGAAGGTTCCATTAGTGATTTTCCTACAGTCTGAGGGCTCTAATTTGTTGGAAATTGAAGTGGTTTGTAGCAGCTCTGAAGGAACCCTTTGGGACTTTGGCATCCACCAGTGTTAAGGTGGAGCAGTGCATGAATAAAGTGGAAATCTCTGTCTATTAAAGTGTTGTATTGCAGACTTTCAGAGGATGTTGCTTCATGTAACACTCACTGGTTTTGTGCCTCTTAAACAGCTTATTGTTTAAGAAGAAAAGCTGCAGTCTGTAATAGCCGGAGGGAGCTGGGGCTGTGGTTGATGTCACCATGGGATTTCCCACAGTGCTGGTGCTGGCTGCACATCCTTGCCCTGATGTTTGTAGAACTGTGCTGGGAAACAGGCAGGGAGCTGACCCCGCTTAAAAAAATTATTTAAGCCTCATCAATTTCTTGAGTATTGGTGAACAGTTTGTATCATGAAACCAGGACCTAGGGCAGACAGAGGTTAAAACTTACCCAGTGTTCCTGATAGACTGGAAATAGAAACTTCTTCCTTAATTCCAGTACCAGGCTCTGGTGCCAGACCATCTCTTTGTCATCTAAAGTGGCCTCTGGTTTTGCTGCTGCTGCCTGTTATGTGACCAGGGGAAGCGTCTCTGTTCCTTGTGCTCCCTATTGCATCCAACAATTTGCTTTTTTTGCCATGCCAATTAAGCAAGTTTAAACTGACGTCCTGCTCATTCTCTTCCTTCTCTCCTCACTTCTGGCATTGCTCTCCCATCCCCTCCTGTGTGCTGGCACAGGCTTTCCGCTTTCTTGTAGTGAGGTGGTTCAGGAAGTTGAACTGGCAGAAAACTCATGCTGTCTTTCTCCCTTGCAGAAAGGTGGAGGAATATATATATACATTTATTATTTTTATATTTTTTTGGTGCTTGTTTAGCTCTCAGCACTAACCAGTGCTGGGCTAAGCTGTGATGGATGTAGCCTTCCACCTCTGTCATAAGTTTCCACTGGGGCTCTGTGCATCAGAAGTGTCAGGTGAGTGAGCTTTGAACCACAATTAGGGTTTTTGTGTAATAAAATAAATAAAAATAAGGCATTTGATGCTCTCTCATTATGCCTTTTTTTTTCTGCTAGAAGTAAAAATGAAATATTATAACACTCACTTGCCTATGTTTAGCACGTCCGCTGACTTGCCATTTTGGAAGTAGAACCGGTTCTATTTTTAGAGCTGAACTTCCTGTTTGAGCTCTCTTTAAGTTTGTCCTTTGCCTAACACAGGCAAACTCTTAAAAAAAATCTTAGTTAAACTGGGACAGTTTTGCTAAAAACAGTCATGTTCATGTCCAGATATAAACAGCAATAAATCTGCTTTGAATGAACATTACAACAAAAATACAACCTCTCAAGAGAATGTATTTCCATGATGTCAGGACGTGAAAGTGAAATTGAAGAGACGTGTTGGTGTGGTCACAGGCATCTCAAAGCCTCTGTCTACAGGTGGATTTAAAGCTGAATTGTCCTTGTGGGACAATCAAGCAGAACAAAGAAAATAGAAAGCTATTTTAGAAAAACTCCCCATAGCCACAGTGTGTTTCTGCAATAAGCATCCTCTGCTTTAATTCATCCAAACTAGAAATGAGCTGTCTTATTTTGGAATGATACCACCCAAAATCCTAAATATTTTATGGTAGTTGTTATGCTTTAGTGTCATAATATACCTTAGTTCAAAATTACCTTCAAGTGTACTGCCTTCACCTAAAAAATATACATTAATACCAGCATGTTTTGGAGGTTTGATGTAATCATAGCTGTATATTTCTTCAGATGTCCTCATAACTGTGGGTACAAGATGTGGGGGGGGTGCTACCAACCCTTTGACACCTTCAAATACCCTTCTAGACCAGAGGGGAGCTGCAGGATTGTTCCTGCAGGTATAGTGCACATGTTGATTGGTGATGTGAGTGTAGTTGAAGGTCTTCTTCCATTTCCTAACTGCCAAGTAGGAGGGAAATCAAGGCCAAAGTTTTCCTCATTATGGGCTGAGGATGAGGTTTCAGAGGGTGGAAAGCTTATAATTTTTATAACGTTTTTCTTTATTGTTACTGTTAGATGTATTTTATATTGAGACATTTTAGGAAATGATTAATGGTCTTAAAATAAATTTGATAGATAAATAAAACATAAGATTTTCACCAAAGTTATATCCTGTCCCACTTTTCTTAGACCTTGTATTATTTTTCTTTCTATAACTGTTATTTGTGTGCTCTGTGTTTTCAGCCACCTGGAGTATGCTTATACTACAGGTTAATGCATTGGTATACTGTACAAAAAATTGGAAGTAAAATGCTTCTTTGTATAAGGAATTTTTTTTCTGTGTGCTTTTCACTGTCTGAAGCTTCTAAGAATCATTAGAAATGATGGCTTCGGTAGGTGTAGGGATACGGATTAATTCTATATAATGCCACTAAAACACATGATTTGCCCTGAGCCCCTTTCTCCGGCCCAGTCCTGTAGCATTAAGGCTGAACAGTTCCACAGGCAGTTCCTGCGGCCACGCTCTGCACAGCGTTTGTTGTGTGCAAACAGCTCCTAACGCGGGTTATTGCAGTTTGGCACTTTTATATGCAGTGATAAAGCTACAGAGGGGCCGGAGGGGAAGGTTCGCGTCAGGCACGGCAGTTTTACACCTCCATAAGGAGGAGATGCTGTGACCGCACTGAAAGGGCTCCTGCTGCACAGCCAGAGTGGCGCTGGGGACAGAGACCTGGCCGAGGGGGAGGAGGGAAGGCAGAGAGCTCTGCAAAGCGGGATCCTTGGCGTACGCCTTTCCTGGGGGCCCGGCTGTGCTGGGGAAGGTGCTGGGTGAGGAGGTGTGGGGGGGAGAGCTGTGTGCGATGTCCGGGCTCGTTTCCCTTTGTTCTTCTGTGCCCTCTGGTGGCACTGGGAGTGATGGGATCGGGACGCGTCTCTTAATTTGTTCGTACCCTCGCTGTGAAATGCAGGGAATGTCGGGAATAGCTCCACTTGAGCAAGGACTTTCTGCTCGGATTCACATCCCTCCCAGTTAGCAGGGGATATCATAATAGTCTCCCGTGGGCAGCAGAAGAATACGTGCTTCCAGCTCCGGGAGCTCCGGGGGGATTAACTGGGATGCAAGTCAAAGCCTCAGTCTTTAGGTACAATTAACCCGCTAGTGAGGCTGGCAGATTTCCTGAGGCTCTGCCAAAAATCCTGCTTTACAAACCAGGGATTCTTTCCTCGTAAGAAGCATAAAGATTAGGCAGGACCAGCGGGCCGGTCCCTCGGCATTGCAGGTTGGTTTCTGGTTGTCAACACTATATTGTACCTTCAGCACAGATCTCAATTCAGACACAGAGGGTTAAAATAATTCTCCAAGGTAGCTTTATCCTCTTAATGGACAGGCTTGGTAATCATTCTTACAGAACGGACATTTCCTCTTTCCTCTGCTGTGGGGGAGTTGCACCTTTTCCTGCTGGTGCTGTGCTGGAGAAGAGACCACAGCCTAGAAAACTCTGGTGTCGTTTGCAGCTCTGATTCACACCTCCTGTGCATTTCTCATACTCTACTGTGTGGTTCACGTTTGCGTTGCTTCCACTGCTCCAAATATCCATGCTAAATCCACGTCATGGGAAATGATGGGCTATTCTGAAGATGGGAGTCTGGCAGCTTGGATAACCTGAAGCTCAGGGCAGGGGAAGGCAGTGCTTCACCTGGTTAGAAATAGGAAATGGCAGCTGTTGGACCACAGAGGAGATTTTTATAGTCCCAGTATTTCCCATTCCCTGTTCCCTCTCTGGAAAATCATTACAATATTCTATACATGAAGGAAAGCGTGGGTGCAAACTCTGCAGGGAAGATCAACAGGAGTTCTACTGAATGACTTCAGAGCTGGAGCCCATCATTCCTGAAGTGTCTGGGGTGGGCTTGGTGAGCTGTGATTTGGGAAATCATTTGCTGATGCAGCGAAGGTGCCTGTGTAATCTGCATTCCTGGAGTGCAGTTCTCTCTCTGACAAGTGGACAAGGTTTGCTTCCCTGTTGCTCTTGTTTTACCAAGAAGCCCAGAACACAAAGGACCAGCTCTCCACACCAAACCAACTTGACCAGGGTGGGCAGTGGGAGACAAGTCATTTTTCCTCCAGATGTTCATTTCTGTATTAAAAAAATAAGGATATTACAGCACACAGTTGTACAATTCAATCTATTAGAATCTTTACAGTGTCTTGGTCAATAGGTCTCCAAATAATGGGAACAGATATTACATATGCTATTGTCCCCTTAATTTTAATGTGGATTTTACTAATACATGGGCTGGAGTAACGATAATGTTTTTAAGGTTTTAAGTAAAGCATCGTTCTTCTGTAGCTCATCCTGATGGATTTTATTTTCCAGCTTACATCCCTGCAATTGATTCTTCTGTCTCCTTCTTGCTGTTGTCTGTTCCCCTTGTCAGAGATGGCACTAGCTTGTTTCTTAGTTACTGTCTTTGTGATTCTTTGGGGATTCACTTGTGCTCCATGAGCAAGCAGCAGGAGAGGAAGATGTTTCTTTAGGCTGTAAAATCCCCCAGCATCACCACTCCACCTCTGAGTCACATCTGCTGCCAGAGATGAAGCAGTGCTTCTTAATCCCACATTGCCCAGTCCAGAGTTCCACTGGAAAATCATCCAGGGAAGTCAAGGGTGAAGTGGTGCATGGCGCACTGAAGCTTCCCATGTCAGCAGGAAGAGACTTTGCCAGGGCTCCAGGTGTCTGTAAATCCATGTCCAGTGGGTGATGAGCTGAAGTGAGGGATAGGTGGGAACAAGGACAAGAGGCTGCCAGGGTCACTGAGATCCTGCTGGGACCTGCTGGGCTGCCCCAGGCTTGGTTGAGCGAGGTCCATTCTTTGAGAACATGGTGAGAGTGTGGCAAGGGGATGCCTAGGAACTGGTTAACAGAAATGGATCATAGTAAAATGCGTGTGGAACTGCCCAAAAATCCAGCCTGACCTGAGATCTCTCAGCCTGCCACCACTTTTTGGAGCCTTTGTGTGCTTCTTTCCCTTGTCCTTTACTCTCCTAGATGATATTTTTTCACCTTCTATTAGGAACAGGAGATAGAAGAAAGAGCTGAATCTTTTCAGGACAGAAGAGATAAAGCTGGCAGTGAGCCAGGGCTGCTGTGCAGTGGGCAGTGAACACCAGGATGTGAACCTGTAATTATACATCTCAAATTCTGTGAGCAGTACTCCAAGAATCATTATGTATGGGCTTGTTTGACAGTACTGTGGCTTAAGAGAAAAACATCCCCTCAAATTACTCTTTAATTTGGAAGTCAAGAGATTATCAATTCAAATCTTAAGCTCTTCTGCCTGTAATTGATAATCGTGTTCATTTAACAAACCTGCTATTGAACTGCTCCTCATACTCTTAATTCATCAGGTAACTGCTGATTTTTCTTTTGGAAAGGATAATTGAGAGGCTCTACAAGGTTGCTTCCAGCAAAGCTGAGATCAAACCTAGACTAAAATATGGCAGGTCCCAGGCTCAGCCACGTAGCCCTTCAAATAGAATTTTTCAGTATCTGTGTCCTTAACCCCTCCAGGCTGTAGCCATTGCTTTGATCCCAGGCTCTGGAAGTGGAGATCAGGATGGCTTTCATTAGGGGCCTGTTTAACAGGACTCCACCCCAGCTGCTGACCTGTGGGATTGAAAAAAGACCACTCCCCTAGATAGTAAAGTTTACCGTTAAAAAAACAACAACAACCCCTCCCAACCCATAACTAGATTTTATATATGTTGTTTCAAACATGCAGATACAAAATTTAAGGACTCTTGTGCTTTTCCACACGTAACTTAACTCTCCTCATCCTG
Organism: Corvus kubaryi; assembly: GCF_017639235.1. Classification (NCBI taxonomy): domain Eukaryota; kingdom Metazoa; phylum Chordata; class Aves; order Passeriformes; family Corvidae; genus Corvus; species Corvus kubaryi. The sequence goes on from NW_024581124.1 coordinate 5,576,277, forward strand.
CCTCAAGGTGGCAACACTCCAGACAGTCCCAAGCCCAGCCCAAGGATGGGATCCTGTTCCCTGGCCTTGGAACGAGGAGGTTGACTGACAGGCTGGTGGGACGATTCCAGATTTACACTATATAAATTTTTCGTCTTGATTTCAAAGCTTTATGGTCTTGAGTTCTTTTGCAGAATCATTATCACATCTGTCACTGTCACTGCTATCAGGGGCTAAGGATGTTTGTAATGGAGAGCTGCAATCCAAGCTATCACTCTTGCTGAAATACTGCTCCCAAGCACATGATAGGCCAGGTGCTGTAATTATTAATAATTCCCTCTGATGGTGCATATGAGCCCTACATTTTGTTTTAATGCAATTTATTTTGAGTCATTTCTTCGGCGGTGAAAATGGTTTTGGAGAGATTTTTTGGAAGCATTGCAAGTTTGTTTGCTGGAAACCTCTCCTGGAAATGAGGCATGTCTCTCATGGGCTCCTGTTCGCTCACACACAAATGAACTGCTAATTAGGATGATAAAATTGCTGGGAGAGGTGAAACCTTCCAGTTGGCCAAAGAGAAGATTGTGGATTAATCTGTGTAAAGCTGAAGGCTCGACTAAAACTGCTGCTCAACATTCTGGTGCTAATGAGACTTGTATGTCTGCCACTTGAGGAGCTGAAAGTATGTCCTGTAGTTTTTGCTGAGAGATCCAAAGTGGGGGCTCACTCCTCTATGGCATTTAGTGCTTTCATCCCCACTGGTGCTGACTGGAATTGGGAATGTTCAGCAGTTTACAGTATCCAGTGATGCAAGGCAGTTTTTGCTCTTTGTGGATAGTTTCTGTCCATGAGTAAAAGCATCTTGAGAGACATATGGATGTTTAGAAAATTGTAGTATGATTTGGAGAGCTATTTGTCTTGCCTGCCCCCTACTACCATATTGTATCACTTCTTCATAGTTTTTAATGTACTTCTGCTCACATCAATTCACATAAAGGAGGAAATTGCTCTCGCCATCTCTGTGAACCACGTGACCTGTTCAGTGTCATATTGGGAAAAAGTCCAGCTCCAAGTTAGTTCCTTTCTCACTGTTTGAGATTTAGGAGTCATGGAGAGGCTGGTACTGGTCTCTTATCCTCTTTTCCTGCAGTTTCCCTGCAGTCACTGAGAACTGATATATATAGACATATATAAAATAATATACATACATATGTGTATATATACATAAATAAAGCCAAGGCAGATGTTTTGAGACTGCTGCTGTGTTTGCAGGAAGCCGCCGGATCGTGGATGTGATGGATGTGAACACACAGAGAGGAGTGGAGATGAGCATGTCTCAGTTCGTGAGGTACTACGAGACCCCAGAGGCCCAGCGGGAGAAGCTCTACAACGTCATCAGCCTGGAGTTCAGTCACACCAAGCTGGAGAACATTGTCAAGCGCCCCAACGTGGTAAGGGAGCCCGTGGTGATGGGCTTTATTTCAGCTTCTTCCCAGAAATAAACCATGGAGTTTAAACAAGGTGATGGGAAGTGCCCAGAACTCCTGCTCATTTGGTCTTGGGATATCATTTTTAGCCAAGTAGAAAGCTGGTCTGCTTGACAGTGGAATTTAATTTACAGGAATTAGGTACCTGATGAGCTGTTAATCATTCAATTTGCACAGATACACAGTTCCTCTCAAGGTATTTAGGGGAAACTTCATCCAAAATTAAATACCTATCTAGTATTTTTCCTCCTCTACGCAAGCTTAAACTATCAAGAAGCTTGGATTCATTATATATGAACCCTCCTTTTATCCAAAAAATGTTCTGGGGCTTCCAAAGCAAAAAAGTTGGAAACGCAATTGTTAAATGTAGAAATGTATACATAATTAAATCAGCATAATCACTGCTTTGTCAGAATTGGCAGTAGAGGAACGGGGTAGATTTGTACATACTTTTTAAAGGTAGAGGGCTTTTGTGATTTTATTCGCAATGGAGTCACTGGTGTGAAACCGTGACCTTATAAGTAAAGATGATTTCATTTATCTCTGTAATGTATCTATGTGTGCTGTGCTAGCATGTAGCTGGGTGTGAAACTACAGCTCTATGATGTTTTGTTTTCAGACACTTTTTGCCTGGTTTCTAAGTCCTTTTCTAGTTACAACAGTAGTTTTTTAGCTGGGGATATCTCTTACCCAAGAAGACAGTAGGAACACCACACTTCTGCCTGAACAGGTCACAAATAAATGGCAACTCTAATTGCTGATCTGTAGAAGTAATTCTTTACTAGACTTCTTTGTTCTTTTAAACGTGGATCGCAAATTGAATATTAAACACATATTTAGAAGTTCATTCAGATTTTTGCTGTCATTCAGACACTTAGCGGGTAATTTGAAGGTGCTCTGGGGAGTTTCTGGTGTTCAACTGATCCCGGTTTGCCCAAACACATTGTGCTCAGCGAGCTTTTAAAACATCTGTGCAAATTTCCTGGGTGCTTAGAAATTAAAAATGCTGTTAGGTACCTGTTATCTCGTGTAAATGGTTATTTCATAGCTGTTGAAAATGGCCTGAGTGCACAGTTGTTTGTAAAAGCAGGAATATTTAGATTTCACCGAAAGAGACATTTGCATTCCCATGGGAGTATAAGAGAGGGTGTTGTGGAAGTCCAGTACGTAAAGTCAGCTCCCATATATTTTGTATAAGATGTCCCCTTGAATTCTGCAGAGTTTTGAGCCCATGTAAGACTGAAATACCTGATTTAGGTTCCCTGCTGTGTAAACTCTGGGTTGCAATATCAGAATGTGGGAATTATCTCAGAATCAGGGCAGTAGCCAAGTTTTGTTTTCACATACAGTTGTGATATTCATGGAATCAGTCCTATTTCCTCCTTGAAATGGAAGATATTAAAATAGTATCATCCCTTTTATGTTTGCATTTTAATGTTCATAAATGCAATTTCTAGGCTGTTGGCTACAAAAATGCCACAGACAGAATACAAGAGAAGGTGCTCACAGGTGCCCATGAGACAAAATTTGCACCCAGGTAAATTGCCTGTAAAACTCTCCTTCCCCTGGGTTTTAAAGGGCTGAGTTGTGGTGATGAAATGCTGCACCTTAACAAGTTGGGTGCACGGGACTTTTGCTGAACAGCAAGGTTCTTCCTGTCTGTGAGCATCTGCTGCTGTCACTAGAGGAGTTTTAGCCAACGAGAATATGTCCTACCGTGTGTTCAGGAGCTAACAGTTGATTTTGGTGGTGTTTCAGGTGGATTTAGTCGACTGGGTGGATAATATGTGGCCACAGCATTTGAAGGAGAGACAGACGGATGCTACCAATGCTATTTCAGAGATGAAATACCCCAAAGTGAAAAAGTAAGTATTTAAAAAGCTCTGCTCTTGACTGCCTTAAGTCATTTTAACTTTGCTGAATACAGTCTTTAATCAAATCTCTTTGAAAAGTGCATTTTTATTTTTCAGTTTTAAGCAACTCTGTTTTGAAAGTGGCAGACTGACCTTAAGTAGTAAATTCTCTGAAAGTGCTGCCCAAAGAAATCACCTCACATCACACAGATATGTCACACAGTGTAGTCAGAGTCCTGCTGTAGGCTGGGCTCCAATCCTTCCCAGGTTCTAAACTGCTAATGACAGATGTTATTAGCTGAGAAATGTTTTGTGAAATGAGCTTCAAGTCCATTTTTAATAGGTGTGTGACTTCCCAGAAACTCTCTCACTGCCCTTTCTGCCAGTTTACTTTTCTGTTCACTTTTTCAAGAGCAAGGGCAAATATTGGACTGACTATCCAGGCTCAGGACCCACTCAGGGCAGGTTTGAGACTGAACACAAGAGAAGTTTGTCCTGGTTCTGCCTACTTCAGCTATAGTTTTTGGGTAAGCATAGGCTCACATCACTGTTTCTTCTGCTTTAATGTCTTCCTTGAAACTTTTTATGTGATGATTGGAAAAAGGAACTATTTGGGGGCCTCAAAATGTGCACTGCAAGTTTCCTGGGAATGAGTAGAGCTGAGATAGGGGTTCCTATAATGATGCAATGACCTGTATGGCTGATGAACAGGTAATCTTGGAAGCCCTTCACTGCGGTTTGTGTTTTATTGGCCAGACCAAATGCTGGCAACATCCCAGGCTCTGCTGTTGAACCGACCTCTGGTGCTCTGCAAATCACTCAGGACTCCTTCCAAACTGTAAAATAGATTGGTACTAACAGATACAAAGGAGTGTGCAGTCAGGAAGTAATATGTAGCATTTGCTCTTGTTCTGTAAAAATAAACATTTTGGAAGGTAAAGTAAAGGTCTTCATAAAAGAAGAGACTCTGTGACAGGCACTGGGGGGACATGCTCAGCACCATTGATTTCAGTGGAAGCTAAAGATACTCCTACATTTTGAAAGGATCAAACTGCTCCTTAGGGTAACTGACTGTGGATTGGAGTGCCCCATGCATTTGGAAATGTCCTAAGTGACTTGCCTGAGGTCACACAATAAACCAGTGGCAGAGCAACACTTGCTTCCCAAGTGGTTAGTCAGCAAATAACATTCTTTGTAATTTGCCAGAGCTAAGAAACTGAATCATGATTCAGGGCCTAAGGATTCATGGATGGTACAAGGTAAGAAGTAAAGAAAATTATTCCTTTCCTAGAGCAGGCACACTCCAGATGCTGAAAAAGATGTAGCAAGTAAACAGAACAAGTCAGAGATGGTTTGAAGGATAAGGTAGCAACATGACTAACAGAATTTAGCAGAAAAAGAGTATGTGCTTGCAGTTCACTGCTTGCATCATGAAATGCCAGATGGTAGGTTTCAAAGGGATTTTAGAGACGTACCAATTCAACAGATTTTGACATGGAGTTTTTCCCATTTGTGGAGGGTGGCCTGGTAGAAAGGCAGGAGATGCCTGATGAAGAAGCAGACATGGAGCTGTGGAGGTTGCTGTCACTGGCAAAGGGAAGGTGGAGGTTGACAGCTTGATAAACTAGTAGATGTGATAGGTGCAGGGAAGCTAAACACTGAAAGATTGTGAATGCTTGAAATGTGACAATAGAGTTTGATGCTGGGAAAAGGAGTTACCAGGCATGAGTGTTAAAGGCGAGGGTGATACAGCTGGAGTGATGAAGATGTTGCTACTGAGTGTCATCTCACAGAAAGACTAGAGAAGGATGATTTACAGCACTGTTGGCACAAACCCCTCATCAGTCTGAAGAAGCCACAAAGCTAAAACCAGTAACAAACAGTGACAGTCTGTGAGCACAAGAGAAGCTGTACCAGATCAGGACAAAGATCTGTGGCTGTCAGTAACCTGTCTGCTGTTGGCTGCTGGCTGGCATTGATGCCCTGGCAGGAGCATAAGAACAGTGTGAGCGTAAAATGATGCCACTCCTAAAAATTATCTTCTGAACTTCAACTGCAGTCCAGGCAGGGGCTGTCCTGAGGTAGAAGTTGTTGCTGTGTGCTCAGTGACTCTCAAGAGATTGCTCTTGCATGAACTCGTCTGGTTTAAAGATGAACTCCTCAAGAGATTGGCTTTCTCCATGTTTGGGAATTCAACTTGACACTTTCCTGTAGAGATACTGGTCCCAGCTATTGCTGTGAGTGTCCAGAGGGTTTGAGCCCTTATTAAGGAGATCATGTTCAGTTGTGGAGCCACAAGTCAGTGCTGTCACTTGTTTCACGCTGCCCATTCTTTTATGTGAATCATCAATACTCGTATGCTTTATTAATGACTGTTGTTGCTCAGAAATGGGATCGATTCATTCCATTCTTGTTCTTAGCATTCCCATAATTCTGAGAGTTTGCAGTATGCCATCCCCACCATTAACGTGTTCCCTACAAACAAAAAGCACTCCAGCGAGAGCGCTGCAGTTTCGCAGACACAGATGGCATTACCAGACACAAATGTCTGTCTTGGCTCCTGCACGTCGAGTTCCGTGCTGGGAGTGAAGTTAGAGAACGCTCCATCTGCTGCTTCAGTTACCAGGAGCACCGCGCGCGCTGGAGACCACCCTGCCTCGCACTTGGACTTGCACCATTAACTTTTTAAAAAAATTCTGGGTAATGAAGTTATTTTTCTGTCTGTAGGTAAATGGCTGCTTACCAAATAGGAGACTTAGAGGACTGAATTAAGCAAGGAAATAGTTTATGTCCCCTCTTTCACATCCCAGGATGCAAGTTCCGGAGAAAAGCCTCTCAGACATGGGATCCTGGATCAGAGTGGGAAGATACTGTGTAACCAAGAGCCAGCAGAAAAAGGCAGTGCTGTTGTAACATCAGCTTTTAGGGGCAGAAGCTTGTTATATCACCATAACCGTTTTCAGTTCGCTCAAAACAAGCTCAGATTTGTTTTTCTGTTTAAATTCATCCAGAATTGAAGCAATCTGGATACAGCTGAGCCAACCAAAAAAAAAAAAAAAAGTACTAATTTGATTTTTCATTTATCAAACGAGATGGCTCTGCTGAAATTATTATCCTCTTTATTAGGTTTTGTGTTTGTAGCCTTGCAAGATTATTTGCAATGCAGTGGCAGTGAATAGCTACTGTTCAGGACATGAAACAGTAACAGGCACTTTTAAGAACTTGGTAATGTTTGTGCTGTGGAACAAATGAAAATGAAAGATTTAGTCACTGCAGCATCCTTTTTACCTTCAAAATTCTTCCTATTACTTGAAATACCTAAGCACTGCTGTAATAGATTTCTGTATTGCTGCTGTCCTTCAGTTAAGGATGGGGTATCCTGCGTGGAACATCTACCTGTTCACAAAAGAATGCTGCTCCCTTAGCATGTCCTCAGCTCTATTCTTCCTCTCCCAGGCTGTTGTTCAGCCATCCATTCCTTTCTATTCATTCCTTTACTAAGTAGGGATGGATTTAAACAGATGCTAAAATGCTCTGCTGAGCTGTGGTCTAATTAGACGCCCAGGGTGCCTCTGGAGACAGGGAATCGAGGGAGCTCGCAGGTCCCACAAGGCAACCTGGCACTGGTTTACGCATGTGAGAGACTTGTCTGCACTTTGTATGCCATTTGTGGATTGCTTTTGATACAAAACCTCTATAAGTACAATTCAGTAAAAAAAATTAGACCAATAAGTGCGAGTTCTCCTTAAGACTTTTCAAGCTAGCAAAATAAATAAAATGTGATGTCTTCAGATCAGTGCATGAGTGACAAATCCTCCTTTGGGTAGAACTTGGAGGACTTGCAGCATCACACATGTAACTCAGATAACCACCAGTGTTTACAACAGTTTGTGGTGACCCTGGAAGTGAACAGCCTTGTCACAGGGTGGAGAAACGAGTCGTGCTCTCACAGATACCAAACTGCTGTTCCAGGGGCAGACAGGCCTGGCTCGCAGTGAGTTGGCAGCTTGGTTCAGTTCATTGTGGTGGTGGGTAACCTCTTCAGAAATTTAAGCTTCCAATCAAAAAAAACCAAACCAAAACAAAAACAAACAAACAAAAAAAAAACCCCAAACAAACAAACCTCTTCATTCTTGAAGTTCTGAGGTTCCAGCGCTTGTGCGCTGTTGGAAGCCAAAATCTGGAAGGTCAACCAGGGGTCCCTGTGCGGTCCCCACTCGTGGCAGCGGCACACTCGGATGTGCGCCCACCCCGCGCGCTCTTCCTGTCCCACCGGGGCTGGGACCGGGCAAGGGTGCGACGAGGGAAGTGTTGTCGCTTACTTTGGTCCCAGTGTGGTCTGAGAGTGTCATTTGCAGGCACTTCACAAACACTCCGGTGCCTGGCAGAAAATTGGCTTCTGTTATCTCGGGTGTTGTCTCTGTGTGTGACTGACTCGGACGGTAACCCCCTCGGGGCATGAGCCGGGCCTTTCATGTGCGTTTGAAGTGCCCGGTGCGCGCACAGGGTGCGGTGACCACGGAGTGTGACGATTTGGTTTGTTTCCCTCGGGCTGGGAGCGCTCGGTACCGCTCCCCAAGAGGGGGACGGGGCGAAGGTGGGTCCCGGCAGGGCACGGGCACAGGGCCCGCTGCGGCCAGCTCTGAGCGGCCTTCCACGGGCAGGGCTGGCCCGGCGGCCACGGCTGGGTGCTGGGGAGCCCTGCGAGAGCGAGGAGCCGGGGTTCGTCACCCCTGACGGGGGAGCCGGGGCTCATCCTTGAGAAAAGCCGGGTTCATCCCCGCAGGAGCAGCCAGGGCTCACCCCTAGGGAAGCCGGAGCCCTCCGTGAGGAGATGCTGCGGCTCATCCCCGCGGAGCAGCCGGGCCCTCCCCGCCGCGGCGGGGCCGGTCGCTGCCGGTGAGGCGGGGATGGGGGCGGCAGCCGGGCCGGTGCCTCCCGGGTGACAATGGTTTCTTTTGTCTTGCGGCGCAATTCGTGGCTTCCAGTTGCAGGGCCCCAGTGTGGGAGCGCTGTCGGTGCGGGCCGAGGCGCCCCGAGGTAGCTATTGTTCCTGCTGCCTCCTGCCAGCCCCGCTCCCAGGCCCGGCAGAAGGGCCCCGCGATGCCGGGATGCTGCCGGGGGCCACTCTCCCCCGACACCGGGAGCGTCGCTCCCGCCCGGGGATGGGGAGCGAGGCCCGCGCCTTTCCCCGCGCTGGCACTTGCAGTTGGCTCATGGGTCTGTGGTATTCGGTTTCAGGCTCAGGGATTTCAACCAGCCGGCGCTGCTCCTGGGAGGAAGGAAGAGTGAGCTATACTTTTCTCATTGGCCCGAACAAAAAACAGAAGCCTCTGCTGGGGTTTGGGAGTGGTTTATGGGCTGAGCTCAGTGGCAGGGGAGCCCTCGCAATGCCAGAGGGAATAGAGCCGTATGGTGCGCGGTGCCTATTGCGGGAGAGAAGGAGCTGAGCTCAGGGTAATGCTGCTGCCTGTGCGTCCGCTCGCGTCTCCCCGGGCCCATGTGCATGAACGCTGCCGCTGCCTGCCCTGCCCGGCGCTGCCTTCGCATCCCGGCGCGGCTCTCGCTGTCTTTGTTTCTCTGTTTGCTTGCGGGTTTGTAGCGATGCGTGGCGAGTGCATTGTGGGTTTGCCTGGGAGTGTGGGCTCTGCGCTGGCTTATGGAGTGGTGTCTGTGTTGTTCCTGTGTTCCCAGCTCGCTGTGTTTGCTTAGTGGTTTAGCTTCATTTGTATCATCTCCCTCTCTTTTTTTGGATCTTTGTGTTTGTTCTTCCTCGTGAGTTTGCAGGTTACTCCATATTTCTTCGCATCATTTCTCTAACAAATTTCCCCAGATGTTTGGGGGTTTTTTTTTGGGGGGGGCGCCCCGGCAGTGGGAGGGGGAAGTTCCCCTTTTCTCCACATCACAAATCCTTCCTCCAAAATAACAATACATTAACTCGGCAGATATCAGCCTTGTGGAGAACACAAACCAAACTCTTCAATCGGGAAGGGAAGCTCCCCCACAACAGATTACAAGCAGCTGCATGTTTTAAAACCCTGACTGAGGCTGTGCAGGGAGATAAAGTGGAGTGTTCAGGGGTTGGATGTGGTAGCAGTTGTGAAAATATTCAACTTGGGGCATCTTTTGCGTCGCCTGTGTTTTCAGGGTGTAACTCTGGTCAGGTTGTCTCCCCATGCCTGATGTGGGATTGTGTTCCTGTAACCACTGTACCTGCCCTGGCCCAGAGCACGGTGGCCACAGCACACAGTGGGATGTAGTTCCTCGATTTCTTTCAACATGGATGCTGTGTTGTGGCTTTTTTTTTTCCCCCTCCGTATTTTTTTTTTTTTTTTTTTCACTGTTGTTATGGAAAACCCTGAAAAGTTGAGTGGTTCCCCAAATTAGCAGCTGTTGGTGATGAGAAGCCGCTGGCTGAGGCTGGAGCTGAGCGGTACCTGAGATTAGCTGTGGCATGGAGTGTGCTGGGACCATGTGACTGCGGTGTACATTGGAAGAGGAAGCTGTAGAGGTCAATGCAAAGGCATTGTGCCAGACTCTGGCAACCAGGGAGAGAGCTGGATGGCGGAAGATCCTCCCGCAGGCTCCTGAGCCGGCCGGGAGCTGTTGGGTTTGGACAAAAGCAGGCCTGGGAGATTACCAGCAGAAATTAAGGCATGGCTTGTTTGTGGATGGAAAGAAAAACAGTTTATTTTCCAAATGCTTTGCAGGTTTTTATTAATTGCCATATGTGACTCTTTCACTAAAACCACCTTTATTGGAGTGGAAATTGTGTTTAGAGGAGTTTCAAGAAAACAGAGGGGAAAATGGGAAAAAACAAGGAAAAGAAAGAGTTGCGTGTTCACAGTAATACCTGCTTCAGTGCTTTCTCACCAAACTAAATTTTAAGCACTTTGATTTGACAAATTCAATAAGAACAGGATTCAGTCCTGTTATTTCCTCTCTGAACATAAACAGTTTGACTGCTTCAGGTTTAGATTATTGACTACTGAGGAATACCTAAAACCAGCTAATGCCCAGGCCATGTTTGCTCTTCCAGAATATCTTAATTCAATGGGTGATTGTTGGTAGGTAGCACTGTCTAGAAAATTTTTGTTTGTGTGATGTATTTTACATCTGACCTTTTGGAAACTGAAAATAATTGACTCCATAAGGATTTGAATTTTTTACTTTAAAACAACATGAACCTCTAATACTCAGCACTGCCTACAAGCTGAGAATTTCCATGCTGATTTTTTTTTTTTTCCTAATGAGCAATAATTATTCAATCTGTGACTTTTTGCAGTTTGGCTGGAAGAAAGGCAACTTCCTTTCTGGGCTTCTTTTATTGTTTTTAAATTCTATCTGACTTGTAATCAACAACATCTTGGTAGAGAAAACATAAAAGGAGAAATTAAAAAAAAGTGTTTGGGAGGGAAGGACTCATATTTTGAAATGGAGCATATTGAGAGTGTAGACAGCTTCTTGGCTAGCTGTGATTTTTGAAGCATCTGAAATACCCCAGGGGCAGCAAAAGCTTCTTCCTGCTTCTGAAGGATTAAAAAAAAAAAATTAAAAAAATTCCAGAGTGGGCAAGAGGAGAGACGTGTAATTGCACAAGGAGAGGTTTTAATTGTGAGATGAAGGCGCAGGACCTTTTTTGAAGCCCACAAATTGACTGTCTTCATGACAGCATTGCGTATCATTCTGTCAACTCCGGCTCGGGATGTGGTTGCTAGGCAGCGGCTCTTATGGACCCAGAGTGGCTCTGATTTGCCAGCCTTCTGCAGACACATGGTAAGGTCCTTCCTAGCCTATCATCTACAGGGACTTCTGCACGCCGGCTGCATACTGCTGAGCTTCTCCTACCTGAATGTGAGCAGAAAAAGACACACTTAAATCAAACCTTTTTTCCTTTTATTTATTTATTTATTTTTTTAACAAATCCCCTTCCGGTAGGGTTTCCATAACTCCCCTTAAAAACCAATCCAATCCAAACCAAACCAAAAAAAAAAAAAAAAAAAAAAAAAAAAAAGCCATGAAACGGAGACCGGAACAAGGAAAAGAGGTTAGTGGGTTAAGTGGTGTGTGTTTCCTGCGTTTGCAAAGGTGCCTACAGTGAGGAGGGCGGCTGTGATTCGGCCATTAGTTACAGATGGTGGCTGCAGGCTGGAGATTCCTGCAGCCAGACCACAGATCTTGTGTCTTTTCCAGCAATGCAGACTTTAAACTGCTCAAAACCTGTATCAAGATGGCATAAAAAATAGTGGATTTGATACTTAGTGTGGCTGCCAGCTGGGTCCTTTATGTATTTTGATGCAGAATGCCTAGAATTGTGAACAAAAAGGAGTTAGTTTGCCAAATGAGGTTTCTGTCCCCTAATCCTTGCAAAAATGGCATGAGTGGCAAGTAGGTAAAGAACATTCAGGAGGATTTATAAGCAAATTAGATTTTTCAAAACTTTGAAGCAATTTGTGTACAACTTTGGTGAAGGTTGTGTCTCTGGAGCGATGAAGGAGAGCATTAAACAGATCACCCCAGGGACTGGCAGTGGCATAAGAAATATTTCTGAACAGCCTAACTTTTAATGTTTTTCTATTCCCTAACTCCGAAAGCTTTAATTCCTCTCATATGAACAGCAAACTCAGACATGGAGATATGCATTTTTCAGCAGAAACCTCATTATCTTCATGAGACAAATCCCCGTACTGTAAATGCAGAAACTTAATTGGTGGAAGCAGCATTGCACAGGCAGTTAACCTCTGCAAATTAAGATGTGAAAAATACTGTTTCAGACTGATTCATTTTTGTCCTTCACTCTGCTTGCAGGTACTGTTTGATGAGTGTGAAAGGATGCTTCACTGATTTTCATATTGATTTTGGTGGCACTTCAGTGTGGTATCACGTTTTCCGTGGGGGGAAGGTAGGTGAACCTTTTTTGATATTTGGTTTTATTTCTCTGTTCTTCTCATAGAGGGGAGGGGTTGTTTTCTTTTCTTTTCTTTTTTCCTATCTTTCTCTTTTTTTTTCCTTGAGGGGATCAGCCAGTGATCAGACTGTTTCAGCAGCTTTGTTGATATACAGAGAGTTTGCTGAACTAGAAGGATGCCACTCACCATTATGAAACAAACAAGTGATTTATTTGAAATACCAAATGTGTTATTTGCTAGTGGTGGTGCTTTTAGGCTTGCTGTTGCTGTGTGGTCCAGAAGTGTCTTGCAGCGAGATGTGGCTGTGCGTACCCTTGCTGTGTCAGAGTGCCCTCACAAGTCTCCTGTAGCTAAAGCTTCTGTTCCTTTAGAGATTCCGTGTTCCTTTGGTGTGTACAGGCACAGTAAGCCAGAACTGAAACATTCAAGGGTACAGAAGCCTTAAAATACGCAGCATGTATGGCTACATTCACATCTTTTCTGGTTTATGATGTTTTTCCCAGTTGCAGTATGGACAGTGTAGGGTGGGAACTGAAATCAATCAGTGGTGCAGATCCTGCTCCTCTCTGTAGCCCAGCGCAGTTGTACTGTACCAACACACTGTTCTGAACTGCAGGTGAACCACAGGCAGCTTCTGAGTAAGATGTTTCTGGAAGAGAGATGACAACTGACAGTTACCCAGCCACTTCCAGCACGTGGGCTAATTGCTGCTGCTGTCTGTGTATGCCTCTGTGTACAACACCTGGAAAACAGGTGTTTCATGCAGAAAGCAGCTCATTTGCCTAACACACGGTAGCCTTGGTGGAGTCTCTCAGCTGTTTCTTTTTGTTGACTGTTGGTAATAGTTAAATCTTAATTTTGTTTTTAGATCTTCTGGCTGATTCCACCTACTCTGCAGAATCTAGAACTTTATGAAGAATGGGTTCTCTCAGGAAAGCAAAGTGATATCTTTCTGGGAGACAGGGTGGAACGGTGCCAAAGAATTGAGCTGAAACAAGGCTACACGTTCTTCATTCCTTCAGGTATCCCTGTTAACTAACCTTTTGGAATGACTGAGATTGTGTTTTACTAACAGTTCTCTGTAAAAGTATTCTTCACACCAAAACCCCATACTGACATCTTTATTTGCTGTGGCAGAAGAATGGCCAGGGACTAAATGTGCTTTGTTTTCCAGAAATTAAGACTGATGCAAAATGTACTGTGAGGAAGTGTGTGCAGTGATCACTTGTGTGTACTGGGAGAAAGGAGAGAGGAGTTGGGCCTCTGGAGCTGTCAGTTCACCACTTCTCATCAGGGCTGTACTGACTGCTGCTGTGAGCTTTCTGGGAAAGACAATTTTCTCTTTTTGTGATCTCTTCTGGCAGGTTTCACCTGCAGTTCAGTAGCTTGCTTCTTTGCCTCTGTCTGTAGCCAGAGGTGGGTCTTGATTCCCTGGTGGAACTCAAGAGAGATTCCAGTCCATGGAAGAGCAGGTGCTGTGCTCCCTCAGGATTGCTTCTTGGGGAAGCAGCTTCATTGTTATAACTCTTCAGAATTTCTGCTGGTGGAGATGGTGCTGAATCTGGACATCTTCCAGCAGCCTGGCCACACTCAATTTTACACTGCTGCCCACCTCAGTAGCTGTGTTGCATGATCCAGGCTCATCTTGCAAAGACACCAAATAGTTGCTGCTTTGAAGGCTGATGCTTCAGCCCTTTCTGCTCCTGCCTAAATTGGATTAAGGATGGTGGAATGTGTAACAGTCCTCATTTAAGATGATATCAGACTTTGCTTTCCATTACTATTATGGGATTGTAAGTTTGTTTATATTAATTTAACACATTGCCTCTGTCTATTGGATCTTACCAGGGAAATAAATATACGTAGACTTTCTACATGACAGAAAGGCAGGCTGGTAGTTTTTCAGCTCTGGAATTAATTAGTCTGGTGAGATAAGATGATTATTTTTTAACCCTAGAGACAGAGAGAATGCAAGTCATGCAGAGACAGGGACAACGTTCTTCTCATCTGGGGAGTGTTGTTAGGATCAGTTGAAGGCCACAAATGTGCACCTTTGTAAGTATTTGGTAAGAATCAGCCTGGGAGATGACAGGGAAAATGACTTTGAGGGTGGAGGAGTTAATCCGTTAAAGGAATTAGATCTTCCCTTGAAACAGGTCAGAATGTGCCGTTACTGTTTGAACTGGGTGTTTGAGTGTGGCTGTGCTGTTTGCTTAGATCCCATTACTGCATCTTCTATTTATCTCCATCCTCCTGTGAGAAGCCTCCTACAAGTAAGACTTTCTGTATGTCAGTTTAGTCATGTTCAGCAGCTGGAACACTGCAGGTTGTGGGAGCTTGGACAGGACACAGCTGTAACATGGTGGCTGACACAAAGTGATTCCAAATGGGTTTTTGACTGTAGTTTCTGTTTTCTTAGGAAAGCCCCGAGTACAGAAATGCCAACACTGAGACATTTTAGGCTCCATGCCAGATTTGAAAGGCATTTATGAATAATGTCTCTGTAAGCACCTCATAGATTCAAGGGGTTTTGCTCTCTTGTATTTTGTTTGGAAAACTTATTTGCAAATCTCTTATTTATGTGAAAGGGCATTATTTCTGCCTTTGTTTTAAGAGTATGGAAATGCCTAATTAAAGGCTGTTCCAGGTCAGTGAATTGAGCATAGCTGTGTAAAACAGGTCAATTCCTGTGACCTTTTTGCTCTGGTTTGTGCACATATCATGTTAGTAATGTTTGAAAGTGGTTTTTATGTGCTTTAGAAGTGTTCTTAGTGTTTAGATTCTGTTTATGGGTGTCTGTAAAACCAGCGTGTCCTGTATTTTCAATTGAGCCTGATAAACCCTTGACCAGTCTCAACTCATCCATGAGGAAATACCTTCTAATTACAGGTTTGGTCACAGAAAGTGTAAGGAATTAGTTCTCAGCTGGGCTGTGAATGGGGAACATTTCAACAAAGGACCTTTCCCATAAAATATCTTGCTCTGCTCCTGTTTTCAAGTAATTTTTTGGAGTAGTCCTAGAAATGCTGTTATACCCTAGCAGTGTGAGGGTGAAGTAGGTAGAGAAGACTGTAAGAAGACAAGTGAGGGAGTGAAATCACAGGCTGCTGGGAAATGGAAGGTTTGTCTGAGAATCTGGGATCAGCAGCAGATCCAGTAAATCCCCGAAAGTACAAACCCCTTGGACAAGAATGGGGATCATTCTTACGGAAGGCATCATTATAGTGCTCACCAGGGCCTCAGGGTATTTTCCTCTCCATCACTGCCATAATTTTTCAGGATTAAGTTTAAACCAGTAGATTTCTATTGGTGTTTGTAACTCTGCAGAGCACTGAGAGCGCGATCCCAGCTGTGGTATCAAGGAGGAAGTGAGCCCAATATTGTCAGCACAGTGAGTTGTTACGGGCCAAGGTGCATTTTGCAGCATTTAGGGGTTCCTCCTAAATACGGGGAGGGGGAAAGTAAGCTGGGATTCTGAGGGGTACTCATGTAGGAGCCCAGCTGTGCCCTGGTGACCCCACAGGGCTGTTCCACATGAACGATGCACCGTTACAGGTTCTCATCTCCCACTTTACTGGTTCCCACTGGTGAGTCAAGGATGATAACTCTGCTACAAAGTCTGTGGTAAAGTGATAAAATCAGCTAGGAACCTGGCCTTTTCCATTCTTGTAACTGGTGTCAGTGGAGCTGTTGATTGGGAAACACACACATTGTGCCATTCTGAGGTTTATGGCCAGATTAGATTCAAGATGTTAGACCAGCTGAAGGTTCAAGGGGGAGGAAGCTATAACTGCTACCAGTGTCAGGGAATGATTTAAATTTTTTTTTTTTTCTGTGTGAATCTAACTGTTGTTTTCCCAGGATGGGAGCAAACTTGTGCTTATGCAGGGAAAGTGTCCCAGGATGTTTGCACTTGTATGTTACCATGGGCAAAGTTTAATACGTAAAGTTTTCATATGGTAAACATTCACCACAGATAAAATTTGGTTGAGGTAACATGTCTCACTCTGGGATATTGGACAGGGGATGCTGCCTATCTGACTCACATGCCAAATGGAAGGGAAATTCTTTATAGAGTGTGCTTCTCTTCAGGTGGAAACTGTGATGATCCAGAAGAGAAAAAGCATTATTTCAGTTCTCAGTTATTGTCTCAGTAGGAAAACAACAAAATTTTACCAGTCACAGTCAAATCTAGTGCTTGTCCAGTACTGTTTTTGCTGTAGTTCTCTTCTGCACCATGTGATGACTTTCCAGGGGGATGTGTGAAGTGTTTGGAGTCTGTTTTGGTGGTGTTATGGAGAAGTAATTAAGGTATCTCCCATCACTGTGCAGGGACACACAGAATCAGTGTTTGGGCAGCATCCCTCAGATTTCTACAGCCACGATTTCTGTAGACACGTGGTTTTGGCTGCTACATGGCACTTGTTCTGTTACATCCTGACTGTTCCTCTACAGCCTTTTTGAAATACTGCTCACTAAGTTAATGCCAGTTAACCAGGTTTTTAGTATCTTCAGTGCTTCTCCCTTTATAAGTATCTTCTCCTTTTACATCACTGCATAACTTCACTGGAACCTTTCTCTCTCCTTCTCTTGCCCTTCGCCCTCCACTCCAGTCTTTATTCTCTGTAAATTGTCTTTCACTTCTCTCCTTGCACTTGTTCTCTCAAGTGGTACATTCATTATGCATTGATTTCCCTCTCTCTTGGTCTCTGGACACCACATTAGTTTCTCTCATGTCCTCCTAAACATCACTGTTGTTACTTAAACCCAAGCTCAAAACTAAGCATACACAAAAATCCATCCTTTTTTCAATCAACTTACTCTTTTAAGTCTTAGTCTTGCTGAATAAGTAATTTTGATTATGAGTGATGGACCTGTGACATGGATATTGTCTTTCTCCTCTTCCCTGTTGCCCTCTACAAGCAAGATTTTGCCATAATTTGAAATACATTAAATTTGTTTGCTTTTCTCTCAATTTCTTGGTGGGCCTCTCTTTCAAAAAATGACCTTTTCTTTCATGCATGTGTATATATGTCTAGTGCAGACACTTTTACTTCAAATTCAGGGGAGTATGCACATGTAAAATTTGTGCATACAAAAGCAGCCAGCTTGTAGTATCTCATGGAAAATTTGTCTTGCAATGTTTTTTCCTGTTAATGTTGTGAAGTCAGAGTGTAATCAGTGCATGTCTTGAGAAGGCGAACTTGAGCCAGTTCTGGATTGTCACTGATGTTGTCTGCCAGAATAGGATAAACTTGGATTTTCTTCTTTTTTTGTGAAGACCAGTTTTACTGAACTCCAAGGTAGTTGCCACACTTGTGGATACAAGTTGTGGATACAGGGTTGATTCTGGGGTTTGTGGTGTGATTGGTCTCAGAAAATTTGCGAACGTCCTGGTTTGGGTTCCTTTGGGAGGAGATGGCTGATGCTACCAAGGGTTGCTCTATCATCCTCTCTTTCTTACAGCCTTTTTCTGAGCCTCTGTCACTGGTCAGAGGCAGTGGGCTCATGAGCAGCTGTGGGCTTGGGTTGGGTCTTCTGGTCTTACTGTAGGCTTTTCAAATCTGTAGCTTTAATGTGAGTCCATGGAAGAGATGAGATGTTGGGCTGCCATTAGATATTGCAGAAGACTTCTGCAGTGCTGATTTATTCAACATTCCTACGATCAAAATCCAGCCAGGGTAACCTGCTGTCAACTGGATGATGTTCCTTTCTGCTTCTTCTTCACACTTCTCATGTTGCTGCATGCAATTTTATAACAGTTGTGTTTCACCTGGGAGCTGGCAGTGTTCCACTGAGGAGTAAGCTGTTTGTTTTACTTTATTTTTCTTATGTTCTCTATACTGCACTTCAGGGCCTTTGGCATGGAAACATGCTGTTAGAGTCTCTCTTAATTATTGTGGTAACCTGAGAGAGCTCCAGAGTTCTTGTCTCCAGTCAAATGCAGAAATAATGACCTTTCTCAGATGAGTGTTTTTGGGAAGGAGAGTGGACAGAAAGAGATGTTCTGTGTGGACTGTAGGCAGCTATTTGGAAGGATTCAAAGTGTTTCAAATGCTGTCTCACTGGTTATCAGTGGGATTTTGTCTATTAGGAGTGTGTGGTCTTAGGTCACCTCTGCTGTGCCAGTGAGAGTTTGATGGATTATTGTGTGATGGGGCCAGAAGGTGGCACATAGCCCTTACAGCAGGGAGAATGACAGGCTATTAAAATCTGGCTGGTACATTTTTTGCAGGGTGTTGTGCTAGGGCTGCAGAGCTGCCTGGCTATTTTTGGTTGCTGTTTAGCTTTTTCCCATTCTGTGAGCTTCCACTGACATTAATGGAATCTCTATGCTTGGAACCTCAGGGACCACATGAAGAAGATTGGTGGAGAGGATCAAAGAGAGGCTTTTTGTCTTGAGTGTCTGCTTTCAGATCGAAGGTGACAGCATAATGTTGGATTTTTGGTTCTACACCTAATGCAGAGCTCTGCCTAATTCTTAAAAACAATTTAAGATTGAGAGTTGCTGTATTGCTTGTACTACTGGGGCAAAACTAATAAACTTTAAACTTTAAAAATGTAAACATCATCTTTCCTTGATAGATTTGGTTGTGGGCACCGTTATGACGCAGTCATTATTCTTTTGAGATTCGCTGGCAGTGCCCACTCTCAGGTTATCTCTTTAGTCACTTTCATTTTTGAGGCATATATGTTTCATCTTTTCCATCCCAAGTTGCTGTAGAATTGCATGAAAATGTGTGGCAACTTCTATATCACAAGGCAAAATATCAGTTCAGTTACTAATGGAAACAGATGCACCATGGTTTTGGCTTCGAGCTTGTAGGCTGTTTGCCCCATAGCTTTATAAGTTAATATTCTTTTTCATTATTCTCAGATGGATGATTGCATCCTTGAGTAGGAATTTGCAGCCCACTGAAATCTTCTAACAAGTTTGCAATGCTTAATAATACTTGTTTTATAAAATTCAAAAGATAATGAGATCATATCTTTCTTTTAACTGTTCAGAAAAACGTTTGTTACTGTTAATTTTACCTTCTTGATTTACTAGAGATGATAAAATCTAAATATTCAAGTGTATCTTAGGAGTGGTGGAATAATTCATAACTGTAAATCAGCTGAGAGCATTTCTGAGTCTCCTGAACAGAATTCCTGCTCAGTGTTGGCTTGGCTTCATACACTAGGATTGTTTTGGGAAGGAAAAAGCACTTATCGATGGCCAGGAACTGAAATAAAAACCATCAGCTTCAGAAAAACCGTAAGTGGATGGTCTTCTTGTTGAGGCTTGACATGAGGGCTGTGAGCAGTGACTGTGCAGTGTCTGTACTCCCAAATCCATTTATCCCACGTGGTGGAGCCTGTCCTGGGCAGGATTGGGGCAGTGGCTGTGCCGGAGCCGCTCCAGCTGCCCAGGGAGGCCGGGCTGGTTCCACCTCCACTCCGGCGTCACTGCTGTTGCCACAGGCTGGTTGAGAAGCGGTCGCCCGTGGGGAAGAATCTTCTAGTTCATGACTGGTCCTCGAAGCCACACAGTCAATGTCCTCCTCTCATCTGTAGGATTTGATTGTAGCTTTAGGTAATATTTAGCAGGTGCTTTTGTTTGTGGCTTTCAGACAGAAATTAGCAATTTCTTGTTCCACTGACCTTTGACTTTTTCAGTACTTATTCCAGTTGTTCTGATATTATACCAGTGCTTTTTTTAGCATTAAGGATAAAATTAAATTTGTGGCTTTTTTCTCTGTTTTTGAGACAATTACCAAGAGGTGGGTTGTTATCTCCTGTCTTGCACGAAGTCATGAAACACAAAGGGTTATGCAGCAGTAGCAGGGTTTGTGTAAGCAGCACTGAGGAGAGAACTGATGAACTCGCTCCAGAGGTGTTGGTATTGGAGGCTGTGTGGCAAGTCTGTGCTGTGAGAGCTGGGAGTCAGGCACACAGGAACAGACGTGACAGGCTGTTCAACACAGGTGACATGATCTAAAATGTCAACAGACCTTCAATTCATCCAGCAAAAAGTAACGGCACAGGTGAAGGTGAGGCAGGGGTGTGGTGCATGATATTAAAGAAAATCCCTTGGCTGTCCTTTTGTGTTAACCCTATGTGCAGCAGCTCCTGTTCTGGAGGCTTGTCTTCCCCTTTAAAAACTGTGGTAATTGGGGAGCTGAGAAGATGGGTGGTTTTGTTTGCAAATGGTCACAATGAACATTCATCCTCCACAGTTTATTTCTGAGTCGTGCTGTAGCTAAGCTGTGGGAATGGATTGAATGTGCCATCCAAGCTTCTCTGTTCTCAGAGCTCATTTCCACAATACATTACCCTGATGGAAACTGTTTCCTGTTTTCTGCTCATCTCTCTTTCCTCCTACTTCTACTTGTCTGGTGCTGACCTCCAGTTTTTCTCCATACACAGCCTGGTTAATATTAGAACAAGAGATTTTTATGTTGGGTTTTTTCCTCTGTCACATCTGTGTCAGTTGTGCTGCGATTTTGTACCTTGTCAGTTCTCCCATCTTTTTTGTCTAACCTTGCCTGTTCTGTCCTGTGTCCCTCTTGGTGCTCATGTCTCTGCAGTTTCAATTATGCATGTACACTCCTCAGGCAAGTGGAAGCTATTTTGGGATGCAGTGTGACTGAAATGCTGCACAGCTGAGTGGCCAAAATCTATTTTATGCACAGGTAACTCCCCTGGCAGGGCTGTGTCCTGCAGAGGGGCTGAGCTGGATGCTGCCTGTGGGAGCACATCAACTGCAGGAGATCTGGGATTCCCCAGGACTGAGCTGTGTGCCCAGCTCAGCACTTCAGCACTGAGGGGATGGTACCTACAGCCATACTTATCTCTGAGCTATGCCTGGCAATCATCCCTGCATTGGCAGGGCTAGGAACTTGACTTCCCAGGACTTAATAGTTGATGACTTTGTTGCTTGGTCTCTCGTTTATTTTTGTTTACCCAACCCCAATGGATTTCAGTACTGTGATATTAAAGGGCTTTGCTATTGACAACTGTGTCATTAACAGCAGTATTTTCAGTCTTGTTATTAGAAATACTTGCATCTTGAAGGACCTAGTGTTCAGTTAATTCAGCAGCTGGGAGCTGAAGGTGCTAAGTGCTTGTAAGATGTTTAGTCCTCGATTATAAATGCAAGTAGGGAATTAAAGACCACCTCCACAGAACCAGAGGTTGTTTCAGATACTTTACAGAAGACTTTCAGTTTGCACTGTACCAGCTCTGCAAGAATAGATGTTTGAAACTATATTTGTGTTCATTATTCTTTCTGTTGAGGGTTTGTCATGTCTGGGACACCCTTTGTTGGAGCACTGGCTTAAGCCAGTGATAGATCCTTCCACATTTCTCCCCAAAATATTTGGACTACTACCAAGAAGGTCTAGCAGTTATTAACACAAAGACCCTTGGCATCTCGTGGGGACAGAGTTGAGAAGTCAGGGAAGGTGTGATGAGAGACCCGAAGACCAGGAAACAATGAAACCAGCTGTACTCCAGTGTGAAATGTTCACTAAGGAAATACAGTTTGTAGGAGAGGGCTACTGTGTGGTTTCAGTGGAAGCACCCACTCAAAGAACAACTGCATTGATGGGATTTAATTTTATTGATTATTAAATGAAGGGATATCTCCTTTTAACCTTTCAAATAGGACAAGAATCAGCTCAGTTACTCCTTTTAATTAAGTTGTAAATATTTGATAACAAATTGTATTTTGAATTATGTTGATCATTTCACTAAAATAACAGCTGCAGTAAGGTTGGACATTGACACCTTTGCAGAGAACTGCCGTGGGAAGTGATACTGAGGACTCCTCAGTGTTGTGCTGGTAACTGCCTGGATCTGAGTTGTCTTCTGCCACCACTCAGTTGTGGGGTCATTAAAGTAATTTCACTTTTTCAAGTTTCAGTTTGTTCATCTCTAAACCTGACAATTAAGGTGGATTGTCACGCAAACCAGCCCTGTGTTTCAGCACCCAGCCAATTAAGTTGGCTTTGGGGACCCAGATTTGCCTCAGCACATGGTTTCCATTCTTTCCCCCAACCACAGAAATCTTTGTTTACCCAGTGGAAGCAGTGGCCCCAACTTCCTTGACCTTGGATCTGTTTTCCTTCCCAAAGACTAGGATGAAGACCATTTATTTTTCTAGTAGTTTGCTCCTAGTACAGACTGATGGATTTCATGTGAGGTGCTGAACTACTTCAGCTGTGGAGTATTTTTAGTGTTGATGTGTGTAGTTGCCATCCTACCCTTACATGAAAAAAAATTCCTCTCTAGTTGGTTGTTCTTGATTTGGAAGTAATAAAACAGGCTGGATCACTGTAACTGAAATTATACTGACCAGAGAGGAAAGAGGGAGTAATTTTGAGAGCTGCCAGAGCCATGAGCCACCCGCTGGTTTTATATGCATCACATCTAGTGTTTGGAGTCAGACCTGTAAACTGACTAAAACCTGGAACAGGTTGCCCAGAGGGGCTGTGGAGTCTCCATCCCAGGAGATACTGAAGAGCCATCTGGACACAGTTCTGTGCAGCTGGCTCTGGGTAGTCCTGCTTAAGCAGGAGTTTGGACCTCCAGAAGTCCCTCCCAACCTCTACCATTCCGTGATTCTGAAATTCAGAAAAATGTACCCAGAGTGATGAGCTTGTGTTTCCAGGGAGAAAAATCTAGTGCTGATTTCTTTTCCTTCGTATCATTCTCCTACCAACATGCCCTTAAATGAAAGCCCCAGTCCTGCCATTTGCTGTGGCTCAAGGACTTCCCAGATAGAGCTTTGCAGGCCTTTATGGTTGAAAGATTGTTGTGGAGGAGCACTTTTGTGGCTGCTGGCTGGAAAACCCTCTAGGCTGAATGGCATTTTCCTGCTCCCTCACTGATCTGGAAGTGAAGGAAAGCTGCCACAGCTTTAATGGAAAGTACTGCACAGTCAGGAGAAAATTGACTGCCCCCCATGTTGCTTTGCTGTCTGCTGGTTTATAAATTGCAATGCTTTTCATTTAAAAAGAAGGGGGAAAAAAGTGTCAGGTCTCTGTGGGTCCCAGATCATTAGCAGGATCAATTCCTTTTTCACTGCAGAGATCAGAGGCTACAGTCTTGCATAGCCAGAGCTTCAGCTCCTGACAGACCAAGCAAACAATGCAGAGGCAGAAGAGTGGTGTGTGGCTGCCTGAATCGCTGTACCTGGATTTTCGTTGTGATAGAAGATTCTTTGGAGCCTGTGAAATGAATTCAGGCCCTTGCAGGATTGGGTCAGAACAGTCTCATCAGCTCCAGTACTAGAAATGTTAAATCCCTTAACTTGAAGCTTGCAGTGAAAATGGTGTCTCAGTTACTTCAGGAAGTTGATCGTAGGAGATGAAACTTTCACCTCTGAAGGAGGGCTGGTAATAATTTGAAATCTTTTACATCTGAAGGTGTGTGTTCTGGTGCTGGTGTGAAGGAAGTTTGGTGTGCCTCAGTCCAGTTCCACAACCCTTGGCCCACCACCAGTGCTGACATGGTTTGCAGCCGTGCTGGAGGTGCCAGTCTGAGAGCCAAGTGTATGGAACAGACTGAATTTACTTCTTAGTCATGGACGTGGTTGAGTCATAAACTTGCGTGTGCTCAGTAAACACTGTAACTGTTCAGTGAATAAATAGAAGAACTGATTTACAGAAGGTTGCAAGACAGCACGTCACAAGGTGCCCTTCTGCTATGACTAGTCCTGAAGTGCGGCTGTGAGCATCCCATTTAACCTTTCACTGCTTTAACTTCTCATCCCCTGCACAGTGGGATTCAGGGGGTTGTTAAAATTTGATTATAAATTGCTCTGTAATGCTACATAGCACGAGGCATTCTCAGTTCTCTGCTTTCCCTCTCTAGGGTGGATACATGCGGTTTATACTCCAGTAGATTCTCTGGTATTTGGTGGAAATATCCTGCATAGCTTTAATGTTCCCATGCAGCTTCGCATCTATGAAATTGAGGACAGAACAAGGGTAAGGATACTTGATTCTCTTTTTAACTGAGCAGTTCTTTGTGACTACGATCTGTCATAGTCTCTCCCTCGTATTCCCTTCTGACAAACAACAACTGACGGGATCTCCATGTCAGAGTCGTTGAAACGAGGTAAACACGAAGTAATGAGACTTTCAAATGTTGGTTATTTTTAGTGGGATTTACTCATCTTCTTCCCACAGATGTGTCCCTTCTGTGTCTTTTGTCTGCCTGTTAAACTTTCATAAAACACCTTCCCTTTTGCACAAAAACATTTTGCACTTTACAGACCTGTGTACCAGTATTTCTGGTAACCCTCTGCTTATCACCTCTCCGTGCACACCTGGGATGGATACCTGAGCCTGGAGAACTGATGGCACTGGGCTAGTTCTGCTGCCCACAGCTGAATTGACAAAGCTGTGCAGAAGTTGTGTATGAAATGACTTCTTCTGTAATTCGCAGTCACTACAGTGACTTGATACCATGCAAGAATTTCTTGGAACGGAGAGTCTGGGGTGGGACATTATTCTGAATGTTGCGATGTTCATCTGGCTGTAGCACCTGCCTGATGGCAAGGCTGGGGGAGGTCACTGTGCCACCTCTTTGTTGGGAGTGACAGTTTTATCCTTGGTTAATAAACAGGACACCTACTCACCATATCCTTTGAGTTTCGTAAAGCAGCAGGATCTGAAGGAAGTGACACGGTTTCAGTAGGCTGTTAAATAAGCTGTGCAAGGCCATCGTGGCATTTTGACGTAAAAATGGACCAGAGGGATGTGCAATCCAGATGGGGACTATTTTGGAAGCCTCACTCTGAGACAGTGCTGGCAAACCACTGACACAGGTGCCAGCTCTGGTGTTAATGGAAATTTGGGCTGGCAAAATGGCAGGAAATTGCAATTCTTCTTCACTAAGAAGTCTTAAAATGATATCTTGTGGACATCAGTGCAGTTCACTGTTGTTCACCTCTACAAGCAGCACAGTTCCTGCTCCAAGTTGGATTTTACGCCAAATTGCTTTCTTTGCAGCGAGAGTGCATAGGCCTGAAGCAAATACAAATTTTTTTGAAGTACATCTCTGACTCAGTGGGAGGAAGGGTGTCCTGCCCCCAGCCTCCCTGGCTTCCCAGCAGGTCCAAGGCCTGGTAATCTTCACATTGCAGAGCAGTGGTGGGAGCAGTTGGTTTCCTGGAGTGACTTTAATGAAGAGAAGCAGAAAAATTAATTCTTAGCAGAAGAGAGATGACAAAAGCTGAAATTTAGGGGGAATTAGAACAGAGGGAATGTGGCAGAGAGCAGAAGTAGAGGTCGAGACCAGAGTGGATTCAGCCTGGCTTGGAACAGGTGAGAGTGTCAAGTGTCTTGAGAAAGTGCAGGAGGACTGGGACAGGAAAGTTACGGTGACAGAAGCAGGAAGGGGCTCACTGTGGCCTGGCAGAGGTGCTGGGCACAGGAAGGTTTCCAGAGTGACTGTGAATAAGAACCACCAATATATGCTGGGAGTACACTGCAGGTGTGCAGGGGAGGGTGTGTTGTTGCTGGGAAGGATGTTTGCACAGGCAGCTCACATGAAGAATGGAGAAGGGGAGACTGGAAGGGAGGATCAGTGCCAGAAATGAGTTATTTCCATTGAAGTCTTTGGGGAGGATGGGAAGGAAACACTCTTTTTTCCTTAAGTTAAATAAAAACTGACGTTCTGTTCACACAGGACTTGAGCAACCCAAGATCACACACCTTTGGTTGTAACTGCTCAGTTGTGCTTCATGTCAGGCCCTTCTCCTTCAGAAGCTGGGTGCAGCTTTGATTTTCTAAGCTTTTTATGCCAGCAGGCAAAACTCCTTGTAACAGTCAAATACTTTGGTAACTTCTAGGAACTTACCCGCCAGTTACACTGAAATGCCTTTTCAAATTTACTGGCACCCTGATCCTGTGAGGAGGTTCTGGGAGTTGGGTATCTGCGTCTTGAAAAATGTCGTGTCACCATTGATTGGGAAAGGGACACTGCAACGTTTGGAAAGCCCAAATCAGACCTTTGTTCTTGTCATTTTTTGTTTAAATTTTCTTTGAAGTCTGTGTAGTTCTTTATCATTTTCCTTTCAAAAATACTGGAGTGCTTTAAAAAAGACCAATGAAAGCCAACAGCCCAGAATATCCACGACTTCACAGAAGCAATTTCATCGCTTGGATGTTGCTGTGTGCTGGCAATGTGTTACGCACAATCTGTACCTGTGCTCACAAACTTGTGTTCGTGGGCAGATGTAGAAAATCAGAACTGTGTGAACAGTTGAAGAATAGCAAGAATTTCTGGACAGAAACAAAACAGAAGCCGTGCAGCTGAGGCATACAGAAGTTTGATAAAAGGCAGGAAAATCAATACCGTGATTTAGAAATAATAACACCCCCCCCCAAACTAAAAATATCATGCAGGAATCTTGAAGGGGAAATGGTTTCAAAACAGGATTCTGGTGTGTACTACATTATTTGCTTTGTCAATCAAATTTTGTCATTTCTTTGTTGAAATAATTCCATTCATACACTGGCTGGTCTGGCAGACTCAGTACAATGCAGTTCACCCAAATTTGCCAGTGTGAGCATACTGCAAATGAGTTTCTCATCAGTATTGATCTTTCCATTGTGTATGGCACAGAAGTAAATTACATGATGTGATTGACAAAGTAATTTGCCACACTCAAATCAAAGTGTAATACAGGTGTGCTTCCCCTCTTCATTTTGCACAGAGCAATTTTATGGAGGTTTCACTGTGTTTAAACCTGCTATGTAGTGTTTAATCATCTTTGATTGCTGATACTCAAAGTCATTTTTATGCTAGGTGTAGTTGTTATTGTCTTAGCTCAGACAAGAATAAATACAGGGTTGAAATGGTAATGCTGATTTACAGCCTGATAAAATTGCTTAGTTTATATACTTGTCATGCTTATTCTAGCTTAATTCCTCATACCCCTGGGAGACTTTTTAAGAGGGTTGTAGCCATTTAAAAATAGTTTTAAGGAGTAATAAAAAACATGTCTATTGTTGGAAACAGCTCCTAATGTGCAATTGAGGTAAACAAATATTCTCCAGCTTTACAGTTCGTAGAGACTCTCATTTTGCAGCCTGCCTTTCCTGGAGGCCAATTAACAGCCAGTCAAACAGGCCAAGCTGTTTAGCTCTCTGCAAGCCCAGCTTGAGGAACTGCAGAGCAGGATGCCATGCAGGGATTCATCATTTGGCATAGGGGTGATACAGCTCTGTAGTACTGAAGAGGAAGAATGTGTCAAACTTACTCCCAATTTATCTAAATTTAACTGCCTTAAAATATTGGAATGTGGTGGGAACAAGGGCACTCCAAATATATACGTAAGGTGGTCACTCACAGATGATGGTGTTTGCTATTCACTTGGTTTTCTGAATGTAAGATAACATTTTAAGTGGCTAGATTAATTATTTTGTAAATAATCATAAATTGCTTTTCAATATTGTGATTAGACTGATTAAACACAAGTGGAGTTTGTAATGATTTTAATGGGCATTGTGGAAGAGATTAATACTTTTTTCAGAAAACCTGTGTCTTACTTGCTTAGGGGTTTGTTTTGTTTTGTTTTGTTTTGTTTTTGGAGGGGTGTATAAATCTCTAAAATAATTTCACTTTGAACTGAAGAAATGGATCATATTCCAGAGAGGATTTTTTTCTTGCTATACAGGAATAATTAATTTTTTTTTTCAGTGGATTGTAAATTATTAATCACAGAAGTTAGAGCTGGAAATGCCTATTAGATGATCCAGTGTATTTCCCTGCTGGTGGGGAATTTAGTCCTCTGGCAGTGTCTGTATCAGATATTACACTTCAAACTCATCACAGAACATTTTTAATTTTTTCCTTCTTTCTCTTATTCCTCCCCCCCTGCCCATAAGAGTTCATTTGACTATGAGTGTACAATGGAAAGAGTATGGACATGCACATAATGCAGTTCAGGTCCATTATCATTAATAAATGTTCAGGGATATCATAAAGAGCATATTCCTCTATACTTTTCCATAAAGCAAACTTGGAAAGTTTTTGAAGCACTGTTAGAGTCTCTCTACTGGCAGAAGGCCCTACAGATCTCTGCACAGTATCTCTGTCTACAGATGGTAGGGAGAGCTCTTCCTTCTGAAGGTTTGTAAAAGCAAAGCCTTCTTGGGCAAACAGTGGATTACAGAGGCATGGAGGGATTTGCTGTGGGTTGGAACATTGATAGTGAGGCAATTAGGAACTCAAATTGAATATTAAAGATTGATATACATAATGGGAGCACTGCATGCATTACTGCCTTGTCTTTCACATTGAATTAACATTGGTAACAACTAAATTTGGTGAAGCTCAGAATCTGTCAACAAATGTTGAGCAATGATGTCTTTAATATTCCCAGGCATGTGGCTGAAAACCTTTTGAAGGCTGAGGGGTGGAAGGCGGCTTCCTGTTTGTAAGTCAATTCTTTGCAAATTTTGTTTCCTGCAGTGCTCTCTTGGAAAAATTTGAGTTCCTTTATTAGCATATATTTTAGCATGGATAATTTCCCCTGTGTTCCCTAATAGTCATAAGTGACTTGATCTCTTCTCTGTGACAAATAACTAAACTAAAGGAAAAATTTTCTTCAATGCAAAAAGGCCCTGGGGTTAAATGTTCTCACATTTAGGGGGTTGTTTGGTTGGTTTCTTTTTCCTTTTCTTTTTCCCCTTCTTTTTTGGTATGTGTGCTTTGTAACAAACCACACAGGGAAACATTTGGAAAGGTGCAGCAGTGCTGGATGCATGACCTGTAGCAACAAGCAGTTCAGATTTGCCAGCTGTATTTGTGTTGAATTTAAGAGATTTTAACTTCTGGGAATTGCCATGGAGTATTTTAATCCTACAGTGTGGTACATCTAGTGTGACAATACAGAATATTTTCCCTTCGTTACATTTTGTTTTACTGCTAAGAGTGTTTGCATTTCCTGTGCCCTGGGAAAAAGGGCAAGTTCTTTGGCTGACCACCTTGGGGACAGTTTTCAAATATGGGCATTCCAGTAAGTCACTGATCTGCTCAAGTGGATGCTTTGATCACCATGCAGGTGTTTGGACAGTGCCTGCTTTGCAGAGCTGAATCAGAGTTTTGCAGGTGCTGGGTTAGTGGTTCTGTTTAGACTTTGGGCTTTTGGCTGATCTGAGGTGGGTGGTGTTTTGTTTTTTTTTCTGAGATAATGCTCCTTTCTGGTGCAGTCCAGCTTTTCACTAAAGGTGGGTGCCCACCTCTGGGCTTAGGGAGCAGTGAATATGCAGAGAATATTTTAAAGCAGCTCCTGTAATCCCAGTGCAGTGCATGCACCTGAGCCTGCAAAATGCAGATTTCTGTGCCACCAGGAGAAAGAGGTGTACAGTGTAAGTACAAGTGCATGCAAGATGCATGGCATCCATTTTTAATAAATCACAACAAATACACATATCTTCCTGCATTTTAGAATTCTTTGGTACAGTGACCTTCTACAGATAGAAAACTGTGTTGGAAAGGAAGGAAACCCTCTTTGTTTTCTTTTGAATCTGAAATACTTTCACAAATAACTAGTGTTGGAGAATTCAGCTTTTTGTGTGAGAACAACAGGTCTAAGATGTAAGAAAAGGTACACAGTTTGACAGGATCTTTTGTCAAAATCCTGCTTTTCTATTCTTACTCTGTTTGTGGCAAAAGCTAACTTGCTACCAAAAGGTAAACCACATAAGGGATTTCTACTTTAATGTGCAGTTATCAAGAATTTGGGTGTTCATTTGTTTAATCAAATTGTTGAGACAACCACAAATTAAAAAGATGAATTTCCTGCTTGACTCATTTTAGGTAATGTTGCCATTTTTATAAAAATCCAGTGATAGTGTTTAGGAGATGAAAACCCACACCTTTATTTTAAGTTTTAGTGACTAACATCTGTATGTGACCACCCTATGTTTATACAGCAGGTAAATAATTCGGTGGGGGCCATCCATCAGTTTCATGATTTCACAAGAACACAAACCCTCTCCTCTCCCACCACCCCAAGAGGATACAAATTAGTGAACCAAGAAATGATGCTGTCGTGGCAGGCAGGCTGGCTCCTCATTCCGTATGCTGGAGGCATTCAGCTCCCTGCTCCCACCCTCTCCCCTCCCCCTCCTCACACTGTTTGTGCTCTTGATAACACGATGGGAATGATGACTGGCCCTTGTGCTGCAAACTTCTCTCCCTTCCCCATGGACTGACAGTGTTGATCTTGCTTTCAGGTGCATGCCAAATTCCGGTATCCTTTCTACTATGAAATGTGCTGGTATGTTCTGGAGAGATACGTGTCCTGTGTGACCCAGCGCTGCCACCTCAGCAAAGAGTACCAGAAAGAATCAATGTTAATTGGTGAGTGAATCCTTTGAGTGCAGATTCAGAACTGATGCTGGCACCTCAGGCTAGCTGCTGCTTTGGTTTCTGCAAAGCAGATTATAAATTGAACTGGAGAACTGGAGAAATTCTAATGAACTGTTTCTTTATTTTGGGGTGGGGAAGATTTTTGACTCTTAAGCATTTCCATGAAGTACCAACCTACTTCAAATTATATTTATTGAACATTCCCGTAGCAAGTGGATCCCAGAAAAATAATTTTTGGATGTGTTTGTTCCTTGGTTTCAGTAATGTTAGTGTTGGGATGAGCTGCCAAACAGTTGAGGATTTACTGCCACGTTCAGCACAGTACCTCAGTAGCCAGAATGTGTGTATTGCAAATGTGCTCTGGTGGGTTGGATCTTTAGTCCTTTTGTAGAGGAGCTCCTCTACAGAACATGTTGCGGTCACTAAACCTTCTTTCTTTCTCTTCTCTTTTCCATAAATTCTCCTGTAATTCTCTGGTGACTGAGTTCTAGTTCTGCAGAAAAACAAACCCAAGAAAACACCTACCCAAATCTCCATGATCTGTAACCCAGGTGCAGGGAGGTCAAATAAACCTTTGCAACAAGAGCTGAAAATGGACCCGAGGAGGGACAGATGAATGTGCCTGAGGCATTACCTTGGCACTGGTGTGAGCTTTGCATCAATGTGTGACAATCCTGTTGCTGCTGTGCTGAACTGCCCCCTTTTTCCTCCTTTTCATGCAACAAGGTGGTGGGCCATGTTCCCTCTGCTTTTAAGCTCAGAATAGCTGAAAATAGCACAAGCACCAGCTAAATCTTAACTGATACGTGTTAAGTGTGGAGGAGGACTAAAGTATTTCTGTGCCTCCTGCTCCCTGAGGTGCCACTTGCAGTGAACCTGGCATGGCTGGCCCTGCCCCAGGCTCTGGATGGAGGAGGGAAATGTTCACCTAAGAGCACAATTCTTAGTAGAAGGGATTGAAGAAGTTATGGGCAGGTGTCACTCTCCAGTGAGTTTTACTGACCAAGAATAATTTGACAGAGCTAATAGTCTGTGTAGATAGGCCAGGGGGAATTCCTGGGGTCACTGGGAATTTGGGTGCTTCACATTTTAGCTCTGAGACCCTGGTCAGAAAGGCTAGTTAAGCAGAAATTCTGTGTGCAGAGGAATTTTTCTCATAAGATCATCCTAAAGGAGGAAAGGATGAATTAGCCCTTTGGATCAGCTCTTCAGAAAGCAGTGATGAAAATGATAACTGCATTCTTTGGAAAATAAGGAACAATCTCCTGTTGTCTAAACCACTGGCATGGAAAGAAGCTGGTCCTGCAGGCAGGGCGGGGGTGCCAGATCAGCGACGTGTAATTTCAGAACAAATTAGATGTGGAGAGTGGATGGTTCAGGATATTGAGATGGGACCTTTTCCAGCTAAATCACCAGTGTGAATTCCAGCCCAGTTCCATAATTACTGATAATGGTTTGGTGATCCCCACAAAATGTGCCTCAGTCCAGTTAGCTGGGAGATATTCCAGTCATATAAAAGCTCACTGGGAGCTATAGATACCCGCTGTCTAGAGGGAACTGGACTGTTTTGCATGACCAAAGAGTGCCAGCTGCAAAGGTTTCAGGGAAAGGAGCCTGGCTAGTTGGAAAAGGGCTTGGTGGTGACTTTGTCAGGGTCTTGTGACCTACGGTGGCTTCAGTTGGAGGCAGAGACAGATGCATACTTTTGTTTCGTCAGAAACTTGGGGTTTTGTTTTTATTTCTTGGCAGAAACTTAATCTTAAACTAATTATCTTAGTGGGGGTTGTGGTTCAAATTATCAGGTCTGCTATACTGCTGGATCTTTCACTTTGGCATTTGCCAAATTCAAAGGAGTAAAGGTACATTATTTACCTTTACAAAACTGCATTGCTTTGTTCTGTGTGAGTAATACTGTTTCCAGTGCTTCCTTTGCTTTTCTTTTAACCGGTCTGTGCCCACCCTCTTGACTTGAATCTCTACGAACTGTAACCCTTGAGTTAAACTGGTTTGTCCTGTGGAGTCTCTACCTTGACTTTGTTCACTTGCTGAGGGATGGGATATCCTAAAGACACCAGTGTTCCAAACCCTACCTCTTTGTTTTTAAGCTTTTCTTCAGAGCTGCAAAGGTCCTTAAATTTTCTGTTCTTTAGGGACTTCTCTATCTGCAAGCAATTTCTTGATTTCCCATGAGGGAATATCCCTTGACAAAGAATTTCCCATTATTCTCCTTAAAGAGTAATGAAGCAAAGTACTTAACTTCTCCTCAAACCCCTCAATAGATTTAATTGTCTTCTGTCCTTCTTGGTTTAAGAAAAAATTCTTCGCATACTTGTATTCATTTTCAGAAATTTCTCTTGAATAAGCGAAATGTTTCTCCTACTTTTAAAAAATAATTTCCTTGACATATTTTGTTCTAAGTGTCTGTTTTCTGCCTTTCCTTTTGGGTGCTAGAACTGGCTATTTTTCACCCTCGAGTTGTGCTGCTTTCTTTCCCTATGTAGCTTCTGGTACAGTGGTTATAGTGGATCTCTGAAGTTAAGAAAGTGATTATTAGTTGAGGAGACATCAACCAGAGAGAGTGCAGGACACTGCTCACAGTCTCTGGGATCTACAAGGGAGTAGTTTTCATAGAATTGGTGGAGATTCTGTTCTCCTGCATTTAAAAAAAAAAAAAAAATTACTGTGTTGATAAAGAGCATCTTTGGAGAAGATAGAAAACTGAGTTCATCAGCATATGGATTTTAAGAATGTCTTTAGACTTTTCATACTGTGTTATAGTATTTATTTGCTTTGACATGAAGGTTGTTAAATTCAGAGTGACTTTCAAGACACTGTCTATTCATGAAAGTGTATTTGTGTGATTGTGTTGAGATACCTCTGTCCCAACACTTGTGTGCTGGTGTAGCAATTTATATTGTTCTTTGTATTTCTGTTTTCTAAATGTCTCCACTCACAAAACTTCAGACAGGAAAAAACCCCACCTCTGTGGCTGAAACCTGGAGTCTTCCCACTCCCTAAATAAAAATGTGAGTCCAGCTCTAAATGAGGTGGAAGATGATGGCTGTGTCTTCCTCCCCCATGCTGCAGGCCCAGAATGAATTTCCAGGCCGTGTCCTCCCAGGCAGTGTGTGAGGCTGTTCTTTCTCAGATCTTTCCCAGGAGGGCAAACACTCAGGGGAATGATGACATGACAGCAGTCACAGGCTGCTGTAAAAGCACACAATCTCTTCTTCTTTTTTCTTCTGCTTGTCTCTCTCAACTGGGACATTTGTCCTGCCAGCTGAAATCAGAAGGGAGCCTGTTTGGGTTTCCTACTAGATTTGAACGTGTGCTGTTTTTCAGGGCGGATATGTCTTCATTATTTTTACTCTTATCATGAATGAGTCTGTACTGGATGTTTTCAACTACAGTTGACCTTCAGTGAGATATGGATGTTGAGAGTGAGCTGACAAAGAGTAATTGGGAGAAGATCCTGGGCTATCAGAGACGTGCTTTCTCTGTAGCCTGCAGCTTTGAAGATTCCCATTGCTAAAATTTTAACAGGATGGCTCTAGCTGTATGTTAAGCCTGATGGATATTGAAAATATGCCCTCTGGCACAGTGAAGGAACCATGTCTTTTTTTCCCCCCTTCTCAGGGGATGGAAAAGATTTGCTTATGATAGACAGGTACCTGAGTATATTGAGTGGTTCCTGTGTGGGGTGCTCCATGCAGTGATACATTTCCAGTATGCTCAGGGTTTTTCTGCTAATGAAAATGTCATTGCTGTCTTTAGCAGATTGATAGCAACTGCTGCTCCCAAGTCACAGTGTCAGGGTTGGGAGCTGGGGTTGGCAAGGTAGACACTACACACTGGACTGTTCTAAAGAGTTAAGAAAGGTTTCATAATTATGCCTGATCCCCAACCCTTTCTTTTAAGTTCTGTAATACAGCAAGCTGCTTTTCAGCAAGGAAAGAAACTGCGTATAATTATTCTTGTACAAGTGGGTAACTGTGGGGAAAGTTAAGTGATCTGCCCAGAACCAGAGGGAAGTGAACTGCTATAGAAAAAAAGACTTCTAATGCTCTGTCCTGTGGTCAAGTCTGTGCTGCTCCATCTCTTCACTGAGCTAGATCACAGAATGGTTTGTATGAGCTGGTTTTATTTGCTTTGAGATGAAGGGGGCGAAGGTCTTTTTGCACTAAGTTGTGTGGGAGCCCAGACTGGATAACCCCTCTGAAACTGGGGTTCAGACCTGGGACTCACTGGTGCATTGACTCAGAAACACAGCTGAGCTGAGCAGGAGCTGCTTCCCACAGAGAGACTTTATAAACCAGAAACCTCCAAGTCAGCGGAGCCCTGGTAGTACAGTGCTTAAAATGCACTCCTCAACAAAGTAAATGCAGATTATGCTTATGTAGGGCCTCAGCTCACAGCACAGTAACTCTGTCAGACAGTGTTTTCATTGAAATGAATAAATAAAAATCATGGCATGTTGCATTACAACAAAACACTTGAAAACACAAAATTGAATCTCCCTCACCTTGAAGTTATCCTTCCATTATTGATTCCCTTGGCTGCTTTTTTTTTTTTTTTTTTTTTCAGATTAGCAGCAGTAGCAGACAGTTGTTGTGTTTTGAGAGCAGCCTGCTCTTAATCCGGTGGTGCACCAGCACTGTAATCCCCTGGTGCTCCAGAATAGCCTGGTACACTCCAGGTTAGCAGCAAGCCCTGTGCCCAAGGGGAAAGTCAGGCAAGGCATGAGGTGACTGCCAGGCATGCAGAGAACAGGGCACTGCTTTGGTGGTGGTTTGTTTGGGGTTAGATGTGAGTTGTGTTTGCCTGTGCATGCCCAGGTGTGGCTGGCACAGCAGGGCTGCCTGGTGCTGACAGCCGGTGGCAGGGACGCGGTGGCAGCTGGCAGAACGGAATTGCTGGCCCCCCTCCATGTGCTGGCTTCTCGTGGGAATAGGCCCCCAGTATGCTCTGGTGCTCCACTCCTCTCCTGCCTTTTGTTTCCATAGATTAGAGCAAGAGACAAAAAGTGGAGATCTCTCTTGGAAGCTTTTCCTCCTCGCACCAGAGCATTACTTGGAGTAAATTATTCACACCTCTATAACATGATCTCCCTAGTTTTCTTTAGGCCTTATTTACGCTTGTGATTTGCCCCAGTTACAGCCATTAGTTCCTGTTCTGCAGAGCTGCAGCATAGGAGGACAGAAACACGATTTTCTTTGTGCAGATTTATACCACTTTCTGTTAATGACGCTGTCCTGGCAGCGTAGGGATGTGTATCTGCTTTCACCCTCTCCTGTTTGATGCCTGGCATTTTCTCCCATCTAGGCTGGGCTTTGTGCTTCAGTCAGTTGTAAAACAGCTCACCAAGGCTGTGTGGCTCAGAGAAGGGGCTCCAGCCCTGGATCCGAGAGCCTGGATTCTGATTCCTGGTTTTTCCCTAGATTTGATGTGTGACAATGAGCAAATCGTGCTTTCTCCCAAGCATCTGTTTCCTCAGTTGTAAAATGGGAGAATGACATAAGCTGATTATGTAGCCTTTGAGGTGGGTACGTGTGCTTGCTACTGTGGACAAAGGAAAAAACAGTGTGAAATAAAAGTTGGATAACTGAGTGGGTTTTAAATGTTCTGGTTAAGATATTTTCTAATCCTGTTTATTTTTCTAAGAGAAGTATGGGGGTGTATTAGCACAGAGCAGAGAGGAGGAGCTGCTTTGGAGTGCTGATGCCACCACCTCAGCACACAAAATAATCTATGAAGCATTTTTGGAGGGTTGCAGGGAGGAAGTTACCCTGCCCTGTGGATGGAGCTGGATTGGGCTGCACCCTGCCTTGCTGATAGCTGGTATTTTCTGTGGCTGCCATCTTTTGACAGGCATTTCAGCTTGAACTTGCCTTTCAGGAGTCATTTTATGGCCATTTTGGTTTTGAGGAAAAATACAAGCCTGTCTGAAGGAGTAGACAGGACAGAGATGCTGGATGTTTGCAGACCCTGTAGCAGCAGCACACTTACCCTGAGAAGTGTGAGGTGACCAACTCGTATCTCTGGGGCAGTAACACACAGAGCAGACCTGGCCTTGCAGGGTTTTTGTTGGGAACTGCAGAGCTGAGCAGCCAGGCAGGCTGAGCAAGCTTACCCTCAGACACTGCCACTGCCTGTGGCATCTCTGGTACCCAGCTGACCAGTGTGTTTGGGACAAGATGGTACAGACTGTGCACGAGACAAGGAGCTTCTCTGTGATCAGGAGGAATTCTACAGCTTGGAACTGGGCTCCAGCATTTGTTTTCAACCTCCCTGTTTAACAACCGGATGCTGAGCTTTCTCATTAATGTCCATTTAATCCTTCCTTAAGCATGGTTCACATTGTCCTAATCCAAACCTACTGCACTGCAAAGCATGGAAGCTGTGAAAGGAACTTTTCATTAATTGTTCTCTCACTTTTTCTGTGTGACTTCTGTTTCCTTCGCAGTGTGTTTTTGTTTGCAGCTTGATCTCATACCCATTTCAGCCAGTAATAAAATTCACATTGACTTAACTGGGTGTTGCCAGTGTTAACTTTATTTTCCACAGAAATTCCTGCTGTTGCTAGCCTGCATTCAATGTTGTTCACTTAGTAAGGGAAACTGTGTCTAATAAATAAGAAAAGATGTGTGCTTGAGGGAACCATGGCCACTGGTTTCCTACATTGCTTTCACTGCTTGATTGCACGGAGTTGGGTAACAACTGGGGCTCTTAGGGGGAAACTAAGATTAATAGTTCTTTAGACTCAGAAACTTGCCTTTAAATTTTCCTGAGAAGTACCTAGAATGTATTGGGAATGGCATTAAGAAAACCAGTAGCATGTAGCTGTGACTATCTCTGTGTTTCTCAGTGTGTTTTGTCTTGTTGTCGTAAAATAAGCACAATTGAAATCCTCTGTCTCAGAAGAGCAATGAGTATTCATGCACTAACAACTGGGGATTCTTGTTTTATCAACAGTTAGTTGCTTGCAGAGAGGAAAAGTATTGAGGAGTTGATTTTGTGCTGTGCAGGGTTCCTGGAAGAATGATGATGTACAGCATTTTAACGTGCCTTCTCTCATCATTTCCCCCTCCTCCTTCTGTGCTAACTCTCCTCTTAAAGCTGTAAAGCTGCCGAATCTGGTCTTTTTCGGATTTGTGGGAAAATTAATTGTGTGTGACTTCAGAGCTCTGCCTACTCCTAATTGAAGGCATAGAGGACTGAAGCTTTGAAGAAAGCATAATTTTTCCCTAAATGTTTCCCAGTCATTTGAACTGAGTAGATGTTAATGAAAACCAGCATTAAAACAGACAAACAAGCGCCCCCCTCAAAGAAAAAAAAATTAAAAATCAGCTGAATAAAGCCCATTCCTGTCACATACTCACTAAACCATTCTCCAGTGTGCTTTGAAATAGGCAGCACCTGGCCCCAGTGGTACAGAAGTGCTTCAGCTGTGAGGTTACAGTGGGTAAAAATTCAGCATTCTTTTTCTAACTTTCAGATGCAAAAAGAAAACGCAGCACAGACAGCTACTCATCAGATTCGTGGTTAGACATGGATGAAGAATCTTGTGATGCCCATCTCCAGGAGGAGAAGGATGACAGCGTAGATAAGAACTCCAGATCCTTGGTGGATGGCTCCTCCTCACCCAACAGCACGCACTCGGAAGGGAAGGAGGCTGCAGGGAGGAAACAAAAAGCCACAGTAATGAGGTACCTAAAAAGAACTTTGTCTAATGAGTCAGATGACAGCGTAAAATCAACAACCCCGACGGACTATCCCAAAACACCCACGGGGTCTCCAGCTACAGAAGTTTCAACCAAATGGACTCACCTCACAGAATTTGAACTGAAAGGTTTAAAAGCCCTGGTGGAAAAGCTTGAATCTCTCCCAGAGAACAAGAAGTGTGTTCCAGAAGGCATTGAAGACCCACAGGCTCTCCTGGAGGACATGAAGGTGGGTGTGATAACTTGCTGATCCACACAAACTCTGCTCTGTGGGCACAGAAGTCAGCAGGAAAGCAGAAAGCAAAGTTCTGCAGAGGGGTGGCAGCTTGTGTGTGGTGACCAGCTCATGTCAGGCTGCTCTGCCACAGACAGGGAAATGATTCCTTGAACCAAAGCTGTCTCTGGCTCCTGTTTGCAGCCAGATTTAAGTGACACAGTCCTTTCTGACTGTCACAGTAGTGGCCAAAAGTTTATATCCTCTCATAATTCAGCACTTACTATGTTCCACATGTAAATATTGTACCTCAAAAAGTCTGTTTATATTTATAGTCTTAATCAGCCCTTTTTGGTCTCGTATCTCCCTGGTGTACACCTCATTAGCTGACACATACAAAATGTAAATACGTGATTGCAGCTCAGAAGATAGATTGTCTAAGGCTTCCAGTTGCTTTTTTTTTCTTTCACCTTTTTCATTTTCCTTTCCTCCATTGCCCTCTATAGGTTGATAATTATTCTCCACTGGTACAATATACTGGTTTTGGAGATGGTGTGAGGAGTGAGTGCTCACTAATGACACAACTTCTTTGTGGATTTTCAGTCTGTGAACAGTATGGGTCTTCAGTTATGTATTTTCTATACACAAGAGCTCTGTAAGGCACAATCTGAGGGGAAAAACACATGTTTATATGGTAAATGGGGAGAGAGCCTGTACTTTCTTAGTGCAAGTGGTGTAACAGCTGCTTAGAAAGGCTTCAAAGCCAGCTAAAGAAGGCTGAACATGTGCAATGTGCAGTGGAACCATATTCCCTGATCTTGGAGCTCAGAAGTGTGATACACTGCACTCGTTCTGGTAAACCACGAGAGCTCAAAAATTCTCTTCTTGCAAAATCAGCCACTTTGTACATGGAAGTGGACACACCTGCTCAAAGTTGTGGATGTAGATTCACGAGCTTGCTCTGGGATCAGTCATCTTCTAATCAGAAATCAAAATGAAGCCTCAAGACCAGGAGTTGAATTTGTGGTGAAGCAGAAAGAATGGTCATGTTACTTCTCCAAGCTTGATGCACAGAGTAATTTTCACTTAAAAATCCAGAAAGGGGTGCAACATATAATGGCTGGTGCAGATGTTCCGAGTGGGATTCTGCTCCCTCTTTTGATGACATACTCCAGAGTGCTGTGAGACATCTCCCCAGAACACGGTACCATATGTGAATCTGGCTTAAAGCTCAGTGTGGGAGTATCTGTTTTCTTATTCCTCTCCAGAGCAGTGGATGCATTGACTACAGAGATGGAGAACTACAAATGGACATTTTTAAAAAAGGCCAATAGCACCTTTTTGGTGATACTGTGCTGTAACTGGTATTAAGTGAGCACCTGCCAGTTTATTGTGTGCAGCTTGATGTTCCATCACCTCTGAAAACTGCCTGCTTCTAAACTTTCTGTCCTTGCCAGCACACACTGTAACCATCAGGATGTAGCCCAACATCTGGATACTGATGGTTCCCTGCTGGTTAAAGAGCCCATGACCACATCTAAACATCAGACACGCTGCAGGATTGTTTTTTTCTGGAATCACCTCTGGATGTTTGGCCAGTCTGTGACTGATTAGCCAGAGTGAGACCTTTTCAAAACCATGTTAACTCAAACATCTTCTTGAACAGTGTCTAAAGAACTACTGAAGAACTTCCTTACCCATCTTTTTTACAATATTGGCCCACGTATAAGCCAGCCCCCAGTTTCCAGAGAGTGGGAGTCAGTATGGCAGAGTAAATTAATTAAAGCCCGTACAGCCATCTTCGTCCATAACTCCCTGTGGTTGCACAATCCACTTCCCAGGTGCTCTGAAGGAATGGGGGCAGTTTGGGGCAGTTGAGTACATTTCCTCCCAGGTCAGGAGGGGAGTCCAGGATTCCCAGCACAGGCCCTTTCTTGTCTCATCAGCAAATTGTCACAGGCAGCCCCTGACAAAGTGTGTCCCATTCCCATCTGCTTCTGGGACCCTGGATGCAACAGCCCATCACTCCTTTCTGCCACTGTGTTCGTTGATGTGGTAGAGAGCAGTGCAGTGGAGCCAAAGCATCTGATCTCCTCAGAGCATGAGGTTTGTTTTATTCAGTTTATTCAGCTTCAAAAAAAATAATCAAACCCAAGTGTGTGTGTTTAGAGCTTTTACCTTCAAAGGATGGAGCGTGCTGAGGGAGGAGTTGCCAAGTGACAGATTTTAGTCCTCTGAGCATGCGTCCAGCATAATGGTCCTTGCAGGATCCCTGTGTTCTGTGGTGTAAGGATGCAGCTGTTCCATCCTTGCTATTCCATCAGGTACTGATGTTCAGCTTCTCAGCTGAACAGGGTGAATGAACGTTCCCAGGGATCCTCACCCTGTGCTCCACACATGGTAATGGATGAGCTGTCGTTACCACAGGGAACTGGGGTGCAGAGAGATTAAGATAAAAGTAATTTTGGATGCTGGCTTTATGTGCCACAGAACAGTTAGTGTATTTAACAATGATAAGTGCAAAAGATGAATTTAATTATATTGAAACTGTAGTGGCTTAACATTTTTGCAGAGCAGGAGTTCTGATCTCTAGTATCCAGATCCCAAGCCAGGCATGAGGAAGAGCAGGAGCACACAATTCACGTGACAGCCTGTGGAAACTCCACTTAAAAGATTTGCCCTGTACCACATAGAGACATAAGGGCAGAGGAAGAAATACAGTCCATTTTCCAGAATGGTATTTATCTCCTTGACCACTGAATCATGTTCCCTTTTACTTTGCTGCTAATTTTCCAACCTGTACAGATAATAACGTGGGGGTGTTGCTGATAGCATCAGCAGTGGAGTGAGCAGAGGCCTGGCCCCTTTACCTCACCCTGATGAATACTCAGAGCACCAGTCAGCTGTGTGACTGAATGGAGGCAAGAATCCTTCAGAAGCCATGCAGATGACCCATGCTGTGACTGTATTTGGCTGTATTAACAAGGTTTATTTCATGGGCAACCCAACTTTCGGGCATGTGATCTATTAATAATGCATCCTATTAGAAGTATCCTTTTAGTGCACCCATTTGAGAGTTATTTTTAACAAATGCATAGCAAGAACATGCTCTGACAAAGTCTGAAAGCTCTTGCTCTCCTTGCAAAGTCTTAAACAAGTTTCTTCCTGAAGCAAATAAATCAGCATTTATTGTAGCACTTTTATTTCTTAATGAAATACACTCAGGAACTTTTTTTGTATGACATTCAGGTCTGTCTTTGTGCTTCAGGAAGATAATTAATGTTTTCAGAAAACAGGATATGGATAGTTAAACTGGAGAAAGGAAACCATTTTATTCAGTGATGTGAAGTTTCACAGAACTAATTGAGGTAGCTCACAAAGAATCCATGCTTTCCCAGCTGAGCAAGAGCACAGTATAGGATGGGTGACTGGATTACTGCTCTTAGTGGTAAATACAACCACAGCTATATACAGCTATTTAATGTCAAGTAGGTGAGACTGTCTGAAGTAAAGTAATTTATTTTCCTTATGAGAAGGGAGACTGAAAAGTAAACTAAGCCAGTGTAAATTCCTTACACATCATCTAAGCTCCAAACTAACTGTGCCTGTCTGGTGGGGACACAGCAATCCAAAAGTGCCAACTGCTGCCTCTGCAGATTGAGCACCCATTTATCACTGTGATCGATGGAGTGCAGCAGCACAAGGGAGGCTTATTTGCAGAGTGGAACAGGCCTTTCTTGGAGAGCAGGTCAGTTCTTCCCTCAGCCCAAACAGGGAATTAAATCCCTGCTGGCTGCAGCAGTGCCGTGGTGGGCTTATGCATGAAGAAAAGAATAAAGAGGTCACCATCGTACTCCTTGGTGTAGTTTGCACCCCATATCACAGGGCAGGTAAAGCTGAGCAGACCTTTGATTGTGCAGCCCCACACACATTAAACACACTGCCAGGGATACTCACCTGTGTGCAGCTTCTGATTTCTGCACATAGCACTTCTGTGTGTTACCAGCAGGATGGTAGTTCCTCTGCTGCTGTTGGGGAGCAGGATTGTGAGATCTGCCTCTTAGTAATGCCACAGATCTTCCCCACTTCAAAGCAAAAGCACTGCCCTTCTTCAGAAGGGCCTGTGGAAGTCCATTAGAGCAGAAGAAACTCAGTTTGAAGAACAGAGGTTGTCAAATATCTGCAACTCCTTGGCAGCGGGAGAAGATTCTTGTGCAAGACAGATGATGTCTACTGAAATATGTTCTTACTTTTTCTTGCCAAGAAATCTTACCCCCTTTTCATTCTGATGACAGAAAAAACCTCCCTCTACTGAATGCATTTCAGGGGAGTCGTTCCTTGCTGTGCTTTTGAAATTAATGGTTAAGCTGAATTCTTACATAGTTAATCAGCTTCTTCCCTTCATACCTGCTGTTGTCACCACAGCCCTCAAGTGTAATGAATCGGGCCGCCTTGTGCTGGAAGAGCATCACGTTGTTCCTCTAACTGGAGCCCCATGGCTTTTCTTTATCTATTTTTCTTGTTTTTAAGCAGGTGAACAAAACCCTGCCTCCCCCAGCCTGTTGTGAGCTGACACTTGACGCTCCAGTCAGCGCAACTGTGGCTGTGCTGCGGCTCTGCTGCGCAGACAGCCGTTGTTTTCAGCTGCCTCAGATGATAAGCTGCCATAGTTTTACATTTCTCCTTGGATAATATTTTCACGTGATACATATGATAACAAGAAACCTTCATTACCTTGCCAAGTTCTTGGAATGTACTGTGCTTTCCATTGAACTCCGAGTCTCTGACAGTCGTTAGTGGAAATGTTAAGGTTTTCTGTCTTACAGGCTTTCAAACCTAAGAGTAGCAAAGTAAAAAGGGATTAATTTGTCCTTTGTTTATGGCTCTCAAGCTGCCTCCTTGATCTGGAGAATTTTGGCTTTGCAATGAGAGTACAAAAGAGCTCTCAGTTTTTAGGACTGAACTTTGAGAATGTGGTCACAGCTCGGTTAATGCAGTGATCTCTCTCCAAATAAAAAGGACATGAGAAAAGAGGTGCTCACTTCACCTCAGCTCAGCCAAGAGTTAATTTGCCAATGATTAGTCCCTGTGTAAAAGTTGTTGGGTGTTGCACTGGACGAGCAGGTACAATACAGACTCTGCATCACAGCCAGGTTGGGGCAAGCTGGGTTTTACTCCTCACCTTTGCAAACTCCTGAGTGCAGCCACAGCACCGGGCTGATGAAACTGGGCTTGTACTGGTATCGCTCATTTTGGTCACTGGCACTGCTTTCGGCCTAACCAGTATCACCACCAGCCTTGCTGGTGTGGTGGTGTCTGAAGGAGCAGCGCTGTGCTGGGGCTGTGCTGTCTGTTACTAACACAGCTCTCACTCAAGCGCAGGCTGGGGAATTGGGCTGAGTGTGACAGGTTGTCTGAGCTCCAGGGAGAAAGTCAGCCCCAGGGACACTCATCCAAACTCGGGCTCCTGGGGACTGGAACATGCCATCACACTCCGGGCTTTAGTTGGATGATTACAGATGAATTCCAAGTGCACTCCCTATTAAAACAATTACTGTATTTTAAGCTCTTTTTGTATAGTGTGTGAAATTACTAATTACTAGAGTGCTGCACTGGGGACTGACAGAGCCTGCTGCCTGTTGTTGGCTAATTAAGCTTTTTTCATATACTTGGA
This sequence comes from Corvus kubaryi, assembly GCF_017639235.1. Lineage (NCBI taxonomy): Eukaryota > Metazoa > Chordata > Aves > Passeriformes > Corvidae > Corvus > Corvus kubaryi. The sequence continues at coordinate 5,620,489 of NW_024581124.1, forward strand.
GCAGCAGCACTGAACTTCATTGTCTGGGGTCATCTCCTACTATTCTGTTGAGGTAATTCCCAACCTGCAGTTCTCATTTGTTCTATTGGAGCTTTTTTTTTTTTTGGTCTTTAACCTGTTAGTGCTGATTTGGCCTTCAGTTTTCAGCAGCACAGCAGAATCCTCCTTTTGACTTGTTTTTTTGTTTTCATTTCTTCCTTTTTAGCCACCTGAACTCCAAATGAAGAGCTTTGTAGCTAAATTAGTGAGCATGTAGGGAGTCATGGGAGGCGAGTGTGGACTATTCCCAGCTCCATCACTGAGTGTTTTACCACCTCTGTGTTGAATTACTGGTCATGGGAGTGATTCACAGTGGTGGAAGCTGTGTCAGCCTGTGCAACCCACTCACGAAATTTCTAGAACAGTGCATCAAAGGAAAGGGTTTGGTGGGGGTGGAAGGGAGGGGAGATCAATCTTTTTCCCTTAATGCTGTCCGTAGTCAGATCCTTTCCTAGTGAACACTCAGGAGCCTGAATGCTTCAGCTGGTCACATAAAGGGAACTAGATTCCAGCAGCTCTGCCAACTACAGGGGAAGGAAGGGCAGTGGGAATGATGGTGCTCTTGGATTGCCATGTGCAAAAAGATGAAAGATTCCAGAGTACATTTTTATTCTTAGCTTACCTGAATGACCAAACTTCTGAGCATTGCTCCAGACTACACACCTGATGCCCTGTGATGGCTGAAATAACAGGGGCAGAGCTTCGGTGCTTCTCAGGTCTTCCGTAGCCTTGATTAGGAGAGAAGGGGTCAGTTGTGGGGTCAGTTGGGATTTAATGACCTGGAGTTTGAGGCAGAGAGGTGATACTGGTAAGACACCGGTCTTGGACACACCAATATTAAAGAATTCTGTAACATTTGAGATGATTGATGGCTGATTTTGCTGCCTGTTTTGCAAGAAGTTTCGCATCTTGGCTGTTAACAGGTGCGAGAGTTTCAGTGGGAACTGGAAGCAAAAGTAACTTGCAGAGGTCTTGTCACTGTCATCAGAGCAGAGTGTTGTCTTCTGTAGGTCTCTGCACTCTTCAATTGGAGAAACGTTTCTCTGGTTAATAGAGGCCTTTTCATTTGCAACAGAACATACTGAAGGAACACGCTGATGATGACCAAAATCTTGCCATTTCGGGTGTCCCTGTGGTCAGCTGGCCCAAGAAGACCACAAAGGTAATGAGACACATTTACTTACTAACCATTGTTGTGCCTGGTCTGGTGTTTATTTATCTATAATCTGACAAAGTGCTGTGTATAATCTGTTGGCAGCTGCTAGCATTTTTAACACAAAATGTTACTTTCAATGGTTTTGTGATTAAGTCTTGAAGCAGAACAAGAAAGTGCCTCGCCAGGGAGAAATCATTAGAGTTTCCATTTAAAAAGAATTTGTCTGGGCCTTACTTAGCAGTATAAAACTTTGATATGTCTTGATCGCTTACTAATTATGGTTAAATCTAAAAATTTTGATGCCTTTTGTGTAAAATTAAATGATGTGTAAATGCTACAAATCAGTCACTTAGGGAGCACTCTCGTCTGAACTAGATGATGGTTTTTCTCTTACACTATGAGACTCCCTTAATGCTGTGTACAATGTGCCCCTGTAACTTTGAAGCATTGATTTCTGTCCTTATATCCTAATTTTTCCTCTTGTACATGGCAGTAATTCTTTTCACTTTGCAGGAGAACCGTGAGGTTTGCTTTGTTAAGGCTTATAAGGAATTTGAAATAATTAACGAAAGAACAATGTCAAAAGGCTGGTTGTTATTTATAACAGTGGCATGTTTACCACACTCCAGTTATTCAGCATGCTGTAAAAGCAGCTTTGCTTATTTAGAAGATGTCTCATCGCTTCTATTTTTACTTTCATTTTTCACTGAATTAGTTTTATAATCCATTATTTCTTTAGAAACGCTGAAGGGGTCGGTCAGCTTAAATCAGACTTCGATCTGAAAATCTGTCGTTGTTACCATTGTAGATTCCTTTCAAATAATTGTCAGGGAAAGTAATTCACTCAGTTCTCACTTTTTGTGCTGGTGAACTTGTTATGGCACATGTAGCCATGAGAATTGGCTGCTTTCAGATGGGAAGGAGGAGACCATAGACATGGAACTGCCAGAGGAGAGTGGGGCAGGATGAGCACATCACGTTCCCTCTTGTGCTTCTTTTTGGGTTTTGGCTCAGCACATTTCAGAGGAATTGTATCTTGTTAAATACGTTTTCCTTTTAGCTTGTAATAAATCCATGAGAATATGCTGTGTTTAAAGCATTTGTTTAGAAACAACAGTGGAAAACCTTGAGAAATAGGTGTGGGATTCTCCACTCCACTGGTTCGATGGCTGCTGCTCATTCCATGGTCAGGTATATTCTAGGCTTTGAATAAAGCAAAATCTCTGTGACCAGAGAAAAGGTGGTGTGTGAAACATATAAAATAAAACTAAGGAACAACTGACTCTCCTTTGAGCTTGTGAGAGAAGGGAGGGTCTGAGTGCTTTGAGGCTTTTATAAGCTTTGGCATTTGTTAATGTTCTTGTTGACTTTATTTTGGAACCTTGATAAATGCTTCATTTCTTCTATTTTATTTCTGTGTATTGGCAACATAACTGCAACTGTAAAGGATTTGTAATTTTTGTGACTTAAATCTTACCCTTTTTTGCAAAATCCATCTTGCTGGCTTGCAGGGTTTTTTTTCAGGTGTTTATTTTCCTTCAGCCCTTCTGAAAGCAAAAACTTTTAGGAGGCATCATTCCCACTGGCATGACAATAACAAACATATCAGTTAATAACAAATATACGGAAAACTTTTACAGAAAGTCAGACTTTAGGTTGAAGTTTGGAAATAAAAATTGATAGCAGAAAAAATCCTTTCACCATTCTCTTCATATCTGCTTTGCTTAATCTGTGATCAGTTTTTGTTATGTCTTATGTTTTAGTTCGAAGGTACACATGCAGATAGGGCTGCACATTTCCCAAGAGGAATTTGTTGTTGTGCTTCTAATTGGCAAATGTCCTTGTCATCTTCCACGTTCCAGCTATTTCCCTTCCTGGGAACAGAGGCCAAGTGAACAGGCTGGGAAGAGACATCTTAGAGCTGAGCCTTTTGAGTCCCAAATTAAAATCTGTGGGAAAGACAATATAGGGGAGATTCGTCTAAAAGCAGTTTTAGCAGTTAAGCTTGGTTATTTCGCCTTTGTTCCCTGTAAGCCCTGATAATGAAATAGAAGATTTTACAGAGAAGAAAAACCCTTAGGGAGGGGGAAACTCCCTTGGAAAATGGATTGTAGCTGGTGGAGCAAGTGTTCATGGCCAGAAGATTCCACAAATGTTGAGCACAAGGCAGAGGAGTAAAATCGACCAGTAATTTTACTTTCTGCAGTCCTGCTCTTGAGTATTTATAGGAGAAATGGCAGATATTTCCCAGTGCTTTCCCTGAAATCCTTGTGTTCAAAGGGAGCAGGAGATCCAGTACAGCACAGTACTAGCTACTGTGGGGCTGTAAGGAGATGTGGTAGCTGGTATCAGCTTCCTGGGACAGGGGGGTTGTCTGATTCCAAGGCATAAATGAAAAGAAGGGAACTGAAATCCAGAAAGAAGTAGTAGTACATGGAACAGAGTACATCTCTTGCTTTCTCCCAAGAGAAGGCTCCAGAAGAGATTTAGAAAGACAAGAGCAGCAGATGGAGAAGGAAGAATAAAGCCAGCATTAAATGCCAAAACATTTCAAAGAAAATGGAAATGACTGTAAAGAAAGGAGGGGAGGAGACTAGAAATGGCGAGAGAGCAGGATTAGGAGAGAAGCAAGTACTGAAAAGGGATGGAGTGGGAAAAGCAAAGAGCAGAGGGAGAGAACTCTGACTGAAGTCGGAGATCCTTGGAATAGGGACAGGGAGTGTCTGTGTAAGTAACCCAAGCTGGGGAAGGGCGAGCTTGGTTACGTTGACTTGCCTTTGAAAGAACATGCCTTTGATAACCTGAATGATTTTTGAAGCAGCAAATAATATTTCTCTCTAAGACGGAGTCAGTTTCTTTTACGTGTTGTGAGTGTGACGTGAGCAGTGTGCACAGAGCTGCAGAATGGCTGCTTGAAGCCTGTGCTGAGGTTTAGGGAAGAAATGTGTTCATTCACCTCAAATCCCACTTGACAGAGGATGAGGTGTAATGGGGAGGACATTTAACCAAGTACAGGGAAGACCCATCCCTGTGTCGTGGCCCCGCAGTTCCGCATCGCTCTGTCCACCTTTTCCAAAGGCATTTGGGGCTGCCAGGCACGCTGCAGTTCCCTGACGAAGAAAATGACTCGCTGGGAAAAGAAACAGAAGTAATAATCAGCAATGGTTTAGTGAGGAGATGGAATAGCTGGGTGACATTTGATGATCTTGTGGTTAGTGCACAAAATGGGAGGCCGGGGTCTGTGCCTGTTCCCAGCTCTGCTGCAGCACCTTGTGTCGTGTGAGGTGAATGGCACATTCCTGCTCCCTGAGCTTTTCCAGGGGGAGATGGGGCTTCCCATCTGGGAGGCTGGGAGGTGAAATTAATGTTTATAAAGATATCTGGCATGTTCAGCAGAAAGTTTTGTAGTAAAATGTACGAACCATTATTATTTTGTGGTAATAAGAGAGATGAAGTGTGATTCATAGGCACCTCTTCAGATCATATTTACTCATCTTTATGGAGCTATTTTGAGTCGCTTGTACTTCTTATAATTTACTGGTAATTATTTAGCACAATAATTACTCTCCTTTAGGCACCTTTTTATTTTTTCCCCTTTGGTAACTCTATTTCAGAAGAAGCAAGAATCTGTCTTTTTCTTCTAGCTGTAAAGTAAGAGAAAACAGTCCAGTGCCAGGGGTCTTAGGATATTTACAACAATCCTAATTTAGGCCTGTGGAAGGAATCAGGAATGTGGGACTGAGTGGATATTTGAAACCTGCTTGTCCTGATGGCTGACTGACAGTTCATGTACCTTCAGGCAGGACATTTCCCACTGGCTGCTGGCGCGGATGCAGCTGTGAATGTGCAGCCCCCATCCCCTTCCTGTGCCGGGGGCTGTGCAGCAGTGGCCTCTCCTCACTTGGTGCAGGGCTCAGTGTTGTCTGGGGGGTCGCAATCATGGATCATTAAGGTTGGCAAAGACCTCCAGGATCATCAAGTGTACCCTTTGACCGAATCCCGCTATGCAATGCTGTCCAAAGGGCGTGCCTTCAAATGCTGGGTTCTTAAGCAACTAAAGAGAAGCAAGAAATCATCCCAACTAACTTCTACCCCATCCCTGGGACATGAACTTTTGGGTGGTGTGAACAGAGAGCAGGGCCTATACCTGATTTTCCACTGCAGCAACTCATGGCTGGTCACTGGTGCAGGAAGCTGGTGACTTCCAAGCCCAGTCTTGAAACCCATTCCCATGAGTTGCTCACCCCTACAGTACCAGAGTTCCCATTTATCTGCACAGGCATTAGGGATAGTATTTTATTTAAGGAACTCAGAATATGGCTCAAGCAGAAACCACATTTTTTGAACCATTTCCTATTTCTGGAAGAAAACAGTCAACTCCAGCAGCGTGCAATTACACTCTGTGGCAGTGCCTTCTGTTTTTATCGTGATAAAGATCTTTAGTTGTCTATGAAGAACAGCTATAAAGAACTAAAATATGTTTGGACTCTCCTGTTCTGTGAAGAGTTAGAAATGCAGACTGGGAGCTGGATTCTCATCTCTCTTACCTGGCACAAAACTAAAGCCACTGCATTTGCAATGAGAGCGAGTGTCCAAATATATTTAGGTCTGGCTGTGAGCAGGAGATGGAGCTGTAATTTTCAGTAGCTGGTTAACAGTGCTGCAATATGTGGCTGTTTCTCTGATGCCTGTTCATGTTCTTTCTCCATGTAATTTTTACCTGTTGATTTTAAAAGAAGATAGCTGAGAAGTATAATAAGGAAATGGTAATGTTCTTATTTAAAGGAATACTATTAATTACTAAAGGCCACAAACTGAAACTTTGATTGGATTACTGGGTTTTTTAAACACAAGTTTCCCTGCAATTGGCAATGCAAATAATGTTCATAGCTCTGTACCAGGGCATGAGAACCAGGAAGAAAAAGTGATCATTGAAAAAAATAAGAAAGGCCTCCCTCAGGCTGGTTTTTTTGCTGTTGCTGTTTTGGGTTGGGATGGTCATGGGTGGGCATCGCATTGAAAGAAACCTTCTGGGATGGCAGCATCTCATTTCTGTCATTAGTGAGTTCTGTCCTACAGCAGTTCAGTTTGTACCCCATTATTTTTACTTTTGCAGAATTCTACAGATACATCCATGGATCTGAAAAAGAAGGATTAACTCATATGAACTAATCTGTGAGAGGCAGAGCAAAAGGCTGATTCCTGTGGCTGAGGAAAGTCATGTTCCACCAGCACACAGTCCTTGTAGCACTGTCCTGTTCCTGGTGGTGCCATCACCGCCATTAAAGGAGTCCTAGGAACAAAGCAGAAATACAGAGGTTCCCTCTGCTTATCTTCCCCGTTAAGATGGAAGATTATATCTTCATCTTTTCTGCTTAGTGTCCCCCGGTAGAAGTTTTTTCCCCTCTGTGAATTTACCTAATAATTTGTGGAACCTGTTGATCTTTTTGATCTCCTCAGCATCCTGTGCCAGTGTCCCCTGCGGTTTAATAAAGCTCTGTGTAGATAAGTACTTCCTTATGTTGTTTCAGATCTGTCCTTTAATATCATAAATACACTTCATGCCCTCTGTATGGTGCATTCTGGGAAATTTGAATGAAGTCTCTGTTCATCTCTGCTGTCAAGGATTTTCTTACGTCCCCATTACTTTCAGTATTTTTTTCCCTATTTTGAAGTTGAAAATCACAAGTCAGTTCAGCCTTTTCTGGTACAAAAAACATATATTTGAGCATTTTTTTTTAATTCTAGTTTCATTATAGGTAGTTTTGTGGTGAGGGTGAATGTATCACATATATTCAAGATGTGATGTTTGAGAGAAGGGACTGGCAGGACAGATGGTTCAGCATGGCCCAGCAGAGTTGAAGGGGAGATGATTGTTGTGTAAGGACTTCAGGGAGTATAATCATCGGGGCAGAAAAGAGTTATTTAAGCTAATGGACAATGTTGGCATGGGATGAAGTGACTATAAACATACTATAAATAGATTTAGGCTGGAAATAAGATTTCTGATCATTGTTCACAGTCTGAACCAAAGAGCACACAAGAAGAACAGTAGACAGCTGTTGTGAAAAGGGTGGTAGATTTTTAGAATGAACCTGTATTTTAAAGAATAAAAGGCAGTGGGATTAGCCACCATCTCCAGATCTGGACCCTGTCGATGTCCCTATGTACTTTCACGTGTCTGCTGCCATTTCCTGCATGGTACCTTTTCCCCTCTTTTTGGTGTTTCACCTTAAAAGTGCTGGGAAGAGAAGAAAATCCACTAGTTTTTAGTAACATAGCTCCTTTATTTATGGATCCAGTTTTATGTGACATTATGCATTGGATCAAACCTAAGAAATAGTAAGTAAATGGACTAAGAATCAGTGGACACAATAAATTCAATTGTAAGCAAAAATTAGGGGGTAAAGCATTAAATGGAGTGTTTTGATTAACTTGAAACCAATGTGATTTTTCAGAAGTGTTGAGCATTGTTTTACATCAGATTTTCTTTCAGTTCAGGGGGAGAGGTGTGAGGTGGACAAAGAACATTCCTGAAAACCTTTGAATAAGTGCTTCCAGTTTTTACTTGCTTGCTTACGAAGAATTCCTGCCATAGCTATCGCTGGGCCAGCTCCACCCAGAGAAGCAGGAGCAGTGAGGGACTCGTTACAGCAATCAGTGTTTTAACCAGAGTGGTGTGTCTGAAACAGATCTGAGCACGTAGAAATGGCACAACATCAAACCAGCATCAGCTTCAGGAGCCTGCCCGGGGGCTACCACCAGGAAAGCAACATTCCATGTAGCAGCAGTGGGAAAACTCTGCCAGATTCCCTAAGACAGGCCAGTCCTTGGAGATCTACTCAGGGTGCTTCCTGTGGGAATACAAATGTATTAGAAAGCACATACTGACAATTAAAAACAAGCACTTAAGAATTAAAGTGAAAATTGAGTCTATCTAGTGTTAGAAAAATTCTGGGAAGGATAAAAAGAGGTAGATAAGACAGCAAAATAATCCTGTGTAAATTGTTGTATGATCTATTTTCTGGTTGAGATTCTGGGTGAGTTGTTGTATGGTGTATTTTTCTGCTTGAGATTCAAATAAGTTTTCCATCAGTCATTCCAAGTGGCGCAGGAGCAAAAAGGAGATTTAAACTGTCACATTTCATTCTTGCCAGGCACCAGCTTAAAGGTGTTTGAAGTGATCCCACACAGCAGAGCCTGAACTCTGTTTGGTGTCAACAACAATTTTAAATGCCAGTAGTCTGCAAGGAGATTTGCATATACAAATATGTGTGTATTGTGAATCCTTTTTGTTGATAAAAAGTCCTGATTATAAAGTTCATAATCTACTGCAAATCAGGCATTTCTTCATCGTTATCAGATGCTAATAATTACTTTTCTCCCAGAAAATAACACAAGTACAAAAGAAAATGAGGATTTAAATCAATTTAAATTTGTTTTTCTCTTTACTGATTTAAATTGTGATTGGAATCAGTGATTTAAATAATTTTGAATAATTTGTGTTCTTTTACACTGTATGATAGTAGATGCCATGTGGTAGGAGAGAGCTGAAATGCATTCAAGAAAAATACCCCAGTTCTGGCTCCTGACAAATTTATTAAGACACAAAACCACATAGTTGAGGTTTGGGGGATATTGTTTTTTAGGGGACTTCCCACAGTAGCCGTACACATACGAAACCAAGGCCTTCCCCTTCTAAGTACACTTGGAGGCAGGAAAAAAACCTGATGCACCAGAACCAAAGGTTTCTTGGGGTACTGTGCAAAGGAGTAAAAGCTGTTGAAGCTACTGGGAGTTCCTGTCAAGCCTCTGCTTTCCCGGGGCAGTGCCGCCCAGGAAGGCAGCTCCTTGCCTGACCTGTTTATTTTTCTGAGCACTGTTTCAGTCTCTTACACACATTAGTCCTCCAGACAAATTCATTTGTGCAGAAGCTCGGTGGAGACCCGAGGAGTCCCAGGGTTTGGTGTACGTGTATCATATGTAACATGCCATGGGAGGCTAGAACTACATGGTCTTGAAGGTCCCTTCCAACCCAACCCACTCCGTGACTCTACGAAAGAGCTTCACTGCTTTTTGCTTCAGTATTTTTCTAAAACCTTTGCCTGGTGACTTGACAGATTATTTCTCACCTCAAGAGGCTGTACTTGAAATATTGTGTCCCTTCAGGGAGTAATTATAAATAGCAAAGACTTGAATGAGCACCTTCTTAATCTTCCATCTTTGACTTAATATTTTCACTTCTTATCGACACTCAGCCACTTGCTTTGAAATCTGACCAATGCCTTTATGTGATTAATACATCAAACAGGTAAATTAGAGCTATTTTGACTCTGACTAGAAATCTAAATGGATTGGGAAAAAAATGAAGAGACATCTCTGTTTTCCAACTGTTGTGCTCCAGGTATCACACGAGAAGATTTATGTATTCCTCCCCATTGTCATTCTTCTACCATAGACACGAATATTCAGTAATACGAATTTTTCCCAACTACGCCTTGACTGCCATTTTTCAAGACAGAAGCTTTCTCTTTATTTCATAACAGTAAAAGTGCTGATGAAAACTGCTGTAGTCTTAAGACCTTTTCCTTAGATAATGTATGTGAAATGAGTTGACAGATCTTAGATTTTATCATCAGGAGCTTGGCCTACATTCATTGCTGAGCTGGCCAACAAAACCAGACCAAATGCTAAGTTTGAACCCGGTTTAAGAATTCCAGCATCCTTGTGCTCTCCAGCACCCCGACATCAAAACAATCCATGCTTTGAGTTAGGTATCTGAAAGTTAATAGTTTTGTTTCTGGATCGAAGCACATTGGCAGAGCGGCGGGAAAGGCGTTTGTCATTCCACAGTACAGGCCGTGCAATTATGGACATTAATCCTGCATGCACTTTTCAGAACAAAATTGAATTGTATGTTCTGTCCCCAAGAAGATGGCTTCCTCTTAGTTCCACAGCACACTGAAATTAAAGTCTGCTGAGAATATAAATGAGGGCTTGTTTCAACTTCACGACTTTCCTGCAGGCACTAGTGGACCAGATAGAAGAGGGACAGCAGTGCTCTCCTTTCTGAAAATAACAAATATAACAAAATATATGGGTAAATTCCAATAAAAACAAAGCAGCTGTGAGTCTTAGCCTAGTGTAGTTTAGTTGTTAGTCCTGGATGTTTCCCCACAAATCCAAGTCAAGTTTCTAGTTGACAACAATGAGCAATGAGCCCTCATAGGCAAACTGCACTTCAGCATTTCCTTTGCTTACCATGTGTTTGGGTTTGGTCTCTGGATTTTCAGGCTGCTGCCCACACGTTGGACACAGCTGACTGTCTCCCAGCATTCTGTGCTGTGTGTCAGAGCACACTGAGCCTCTTGCAGGAAAGCAGGTTTCCTATTCCGGTTAATCCACTCTATCAGCCACATCTATTTGCATGTTCCTCCACAGCATGGCAGTCACTGCTTATCTTCTTAGGAACCTCCTTCACTAGTTTTTGCGTTTACTGACAGAACATGGCTCTTGGAGACACAGACTGTGCTGTGGAAACACTTTGTGTCATAAGTTCTGTGGTAGAGGGAAGCAAAGCAGGATTTCCCTAATTTCCCAGTGCATAGTCCCAGTCATGTCATGGCTCTTCCTGCAGAGAAGAGTCTGTCTTGTGTGATAGATGAAGTCCATGTTTCACCACTCTGCAGTCTTATTTATTACTTTTTTAACATGACAGGGTGTTGGGGTTTGGGGAGGGTTGTTTGGATTTTAAGGCTTATGAGTGAGTGAGTTACTGTCAGCATGTTCTGTCTGGGCTCTTGCTTGTTTGGGTGCTGCTCCTCTGCCGCAGTAGCCCAAGGTTGTCCTCCTTCAGGAGGTGTTTGTACAGCCCTTGCTGCCTTTGGTTCTCCTGGAACAGTGCTGGACACTGGTTAGGGAAGTATGATCAGTAGCATTGCATGGAGGGAGCAGTCAATATTATTTAATCTTGTGTTACTTTATTTGATCTAAGGTTGATCAATCAGACTGTTTATTGAAAAGATTGTGACAGATACTCAGTGTATCTGATGACAACTCTTATGTCATAGTTCAGATAAAGTAGAAATGAAGTAGTAAGATTGTGGGTATTTAGGCTGTCAGACTGTCACTGCTGGTGCTGAGAATACAACTGAAATATTTCTCAAACTCTTGAGAAAAGTGTCATGAAATTTGCCCAGGCCCAACAGTTAAGATCATATTTCATGTGAATGGACACTTACACCAAAACAATGAACCTTAGAAAGCTACTAGGTAACTCTCTTATTCTGATACAGGTCAATAATTGTGATTCATAAACATCTCAGTGGGTTTCCTTTTCAAAAACATGTGTGCTGGCCTGCAGAAAGCAGCAGCAGCTCACATCACAACATCTTTTTTCAAAGACTTGCATATCAACCAGCTTGAGGTTGTGTGTCCAGTTGTTTCTGTGTAAATATTTTTTCCTAATACCAGCTAAATATAATACTCTGTAAAGGTGCATAAAAAGTTTCGAGGGAAGGTTAAATCAAAGGTGTGTTTGTGCCACATAAAAAACTTTATTTCACTTCATATTGAGCATCATAAACTCTAGTGTGTCATAGGAAAACACGGATCCTGTTCAGCGCTGGCAGCAGCAGCTGCAATCTGTTGGTACAGGAGATGCTCAGGAGTGAGTGAGTACAGCACAGGGGTTGTAGTCGTCCTCCCCCATCTTGGTTTTACTACTTAAGGATATTTGCATGAGAATAAAATCTGGTTCTTTGGCACTCATCTGCTCCTGCTGTTTATTCTTCGCTTGAGGTTATTGTCTCAGTTTGTGACAACATAATTGGTTTCTGTGGAGAAGATTATGATATTGATGAGACTTATATATGACTTCAGGTGAGGTGCAATCAAAGCAACAGTTCAAAATAGAAGGTGCTGTCTGTTTTCATGCAGTTTTCACTACGGCTCATTCAGCAGCGTAATTAAGGATGTTATTTATTACTGAACTGTATCACACTAAGTTGAAGTATGGACACAGTTCTGCCACTGCAGGCAGGACTGGGGTCACTGCTGCTTATTTTGTGTTCTAAACTGTTGTAAACTCCACCAGGCTGGGCAACTAGATGGTGTTCACACAAGGGTTGCTCACTATTTGTTGTAATTTAGTGTTCTCTAGTGTAGACAAGCTGAAAGAATTGAGCTGGAAAATGCTCTCTTAATAGTTCCTTCTGTGTATTAAATATTCCTTTGAATGGTTAGCTGCTCTTGTACAGGATGAGGTTTTTTGAGAGCAATTATAATCACAAAAAATTATTTTATTGTGTTGTTTCCCCCTTGCTGATTCCCAATTTGCTATTTTATATCATACCCTATCCCGGCTTTTTAAACACCACCTCGGCAAAGTTTACCTAGTGTTGGGAAACCATTCCAAGATCTTGGCATGTGTGAGATTTCCCTCCTAACTCAGACTCTGTAATTAGAGCTCATTTGTCACTTGTGGTGCTGTTGCAAGGGCAGTGTGGCCACACTCTCAGGTGGCAGGGCTGGCTGTGGGGTGAGTGAGGGTGGTGTGGGTTACATTGGGAAGGAACCTGCTGCAGCCCAGAGAGGCCAGTGCCAACATCAGGAGTGCTGGAATGCCTTGCAGATTGAGAGGAGTAGGATGATCTCTATCATGATTTAATTTGCTGTGAATGACATTTTGCCGTGGTGTGACTGGTGGATTGTCCTTGGGGGATGTCACAAGTTATTTTTTTCTCTCGTCTGGATTACGGAGCCAAAAGGCTGGAGGGACAAACAAGTGTGAGCCAGGTTACACGGAGCCTCGCAGGGAATTGGGCTAGTGGAGACTTGGTCTGCCTGTGGGCAGGTGTGGGACCAGGCTTCTTCCTTCCGGATGTCACCTGTCCTCCTGCTGCTGCTGCTGCAGACCAAGTGTGTTATGGCACCACAAACATGGCTGTAGCCACGTTCTTGCTCGTAGTTTGAAACTCTCCACTGTAGGGCTGTCATGAGATGCATCCCCCCCTTCCTCTCTCCTCCAGAAAACACTGGATTCTGATATTACCTTGTGATTCTGAAAGCCAAGGCCTTAGGCACATGCCTTTCGTGCCTCAGCTTTCGTCTGCTCCTGCTCCGGTTGTGTAGGAACACAATGGGGGAAGAGAGAAACCTGAGGAGACAGGCTGAGCACATCCCATTGCCTTCTGGGGAGCCCCATCATGTTTTGTGAGTAAATGCTTTTTGCTCCAGGCATGGTGGATGAGCAGGATGGGGAGAACACCATCACCTACCCATCATTTAAGTTTGAGTTGGCAAGAGGACAGGAGTACAACAAACAATGGATATTTAATGTATTGAAAATAAGGAAGGGGCATAAGTACACAATTCACGTGGCTTTATCAGCAGTTGCCTGTAAATATGTGTTTAAAGTTTGACTGTGTTTTGTTACTTAAACTTGAGGGACCAAGTGTGGATCCTGGTGTCACAAGGGCTGTGTTGCTCCTTGCTCCCGTGCCAGCTCCTGCCTGTTGCTGCCTCTTCTGAACTACCCAAAGTGGTTGTGCCATGTGGTAATTCAGACCAGGGAACTGAGCTGAAACTAGTTTGGCAAAAATCCTGATTGGAAGGACCATTAGATGTGCTTCTTTATGGCTTCTTGGTTGCTCAGCACATGCAAATATTTAATCTCATGTTTAATTCTGTGTTGTGGGCGTAGGAGCCGGAGGCAAAATCCTAACAACTTGAGTGGAATCGGGATTTCCCCTGAAAGCAGGCCCATAAATCCAATGGGAACTTTAAATCTCCGGCACTCAAATACAGGCCTGTGACCCTCAGCTGCAGGCTCTGGAGGGCGAAGGCAGTGTCCGTGTTGAGGTGCTGGCCCTGGGACCTTTGGATCCAGAACAGGTCCCCCAGCTGACCAGTGTGTAACATGTCACACTGCGGGGAGAGTATTTCATTGTGAAACCCCAGCAGCGGGTCAGGATGGTCACAGTAGGGCTAGAAATGGTTCCTTGGGAGCAAGTAAAAGAGCGGGTGCCTGCACAGGGAGCAAGCAGCGTGAGACCAGCTGCGAGCAGCTCCACAAGCCGGGTCGCCTCGTCTTAGCCCAGCGCTGGTTCTGCCGCTTGCAATCTCGAAGTTTGCTCGGTGCCTTCCTCCCCCCGAGGGATGGAGGTTCCCCGCTGCCGGCCCGCCCCGCGCAGCGGGAGTGGAGCGGGCAGGTAGCGCGGTGCAGGGTGTGTGTGTGTCTGTGCGCGTCTCCTTTGTCTGAGCAGCCCGAGCAGCGCCGAGCGCCCCGCGGGCGGCCGCGCATCCTCCCCGCCCAGCGCCGCTCGGCACACCCGAGCCTCGGCCCGCCCCCGCCGGCCCTCGGCACATCGCGGGGCTCATTACCGGCGGGGGGCTAATTGCCGGCCGGGCGGCCGAGTCCCCCGTCCCCAGCCGCGCCGTGTGCGGGGGGCGGCCGCGGTGCCCCGGCCGCGCGGTGCCCGCTGTCCCCGCAGGCCGGCGGTGTGGAAGCGGCCCGCGATTGGCCGTGCCGGCAGGGCCAGCCCCTTCCTGGCTGCCTGGCATGAATATGCACGGCCCCCCTTCCTCCTCCTCCTCCTCCTGCATGTGTGTGTGTGTGTGCGGGGAGCGGGGCTCCGCCAGCAGCGCCGCTCCAGCCATGTCAGCTCGGCTCCGCCTGGGCCCACCATGAGCCATGGCCATGTCTGCGAGCGCCGACGAGGAGGACTACGAGTCGGAGCCGGAGCCCGAGCCGGGGCCGGGGCCCGAGCTGGGGCCGGAGCAGGTCCGGGGCGGGCGGCGAAGTTTGCAGCGGGAAGGGAGGGGAGGAGGCCGGGCCGGGCAGCGCCGCGCCGGCCGCGGGGACGGGAACAATGTGGGGTCGGG
>NW_024581124.1:5635967-5670037 GCF_017639235.1 Corvus kubaryi
GCCCGCCGCGGGCGCCCCGGGCACCGCGAGTTCGGCACCTCCCAGGGCCCCGAACGCGCCGCGAGCGGGTGGTTGTTGCCTCTCGGGGGCTGCCCTGTCCGCGGCAGAATTGTTATTTTTTTTTCTATTAAGATTCCTCAAATAGCTGAGAGGGCTGCGGGACTTGGGGGAGAGTCTGATGCTGAGCCTGGCTACCTTGTCTTGGTTTGATTTATAGCTAAAGCCTCCTTTCCATTCCCAGGGACGAGGGATGTAGAAGAAAGAGAAGGATGTGCGCCGAAATGAAAAGAGAACTTTTATTAATACTTGCAGGGTTTATTCTCTGAAGGCTTTTTTTTTTTTTTTTTCCCCCTGTGGGGGAAGGAGAATAAACTTTTTGAATTTATGAAGTAATCTGTGAAAAATAATCCAGAACATATGTTCTAGATTGCGTATTTTACTCTCTAAGAACTGCCTAAGCAATTAAAAATGCACCAGGAATAGTATTAAACATGTGTATGTAATTTAAACATAAACTTGATAGTTTTGTTCATAACTCGAGGTGTTTCACTCTTTAAAATAGCCTAATATTTTGCTTTTAGAGACAAGTTTCTACGTAGGCCAGGTGTTCAGTCTATCCTCCAAAACCCATCTTGTTTTGAACAACTTTACCTTGTTTTGCTTCAGAATTGCATATAGAAAACAGGGCCGAAAAAGAGTTTGGGGTGGTGGTGTGCCTTGGGTGCTCCCCAGGGATGGCAGATCTGATGCAGAAACCTTGGGGGAGACAGTGTGCTGCACTGGCCTGGTGTAGTGTCAGTCCAAGAACCTAAGATGAGGTTTAGATGAGTAACTTTATTAAGCCTTTACCTACTTCTGAGGATTGTGTGAATGTGCAGGCCTGTGCTGCTGCTCAGTTCACTGCTATGCTCCCAGACAAAGTAGTTAAAATGTCCCAGTCCTCTTCTTAAATTTATTCTCATGCCAGGCCTTTTCCATTTGTGTCTGTGTCTTGGTGCAATCACTGCCCACTTTTTAAAAAGAGCTAATGGTTGGGAGAGCAGATTGGTCTCAGCTGTATTGTACCAGCTGTGAAATTGCTACTTGGAGGTGCTGGTTCTTGCTGGATGAATCTGGAAAGTTGGTTATGTTCTGGGATTCTTCAACTCTTCTAAAACCTGAGGCTTTCATAGCATTTTTGTATCTTAGAAGTTTAAAACGAAAATTACTGCAAGCAAGGGGAAATCTTTCTTTTGGAGTTTCTTAAGAGTTTTGGTCTGATCCTAAACTATAACGCAGTGACCTATGTACCAAAGACCTGTGGAATGTTTTCCTTTCTGTTCAGAACTGTTCCAGTGGTAAAACACCTCATGTAGCTCCAGCTGTATTTTCATACAGGCTTGCTTTAATGTCTGCTTACCCTGTTTTTCTACACAGGACGTGTCAAATCAATATTATGTTGCTTTTTCTACTGCAACAGCCCTTGTATGTAACAGGTGAAAGGCTTCACTTCTAAAGGTGTAGTTGAACAGCACAATTTCAATGCTTGAGTAGAAGCTGCAGATTTTGTCACTTTTTATGCTGACTTTCTTTCCTCTTTCCCTGGTCTGTGTCTAAACTAAGAAGGCAGAAAGACTGCGGGGTCTTGCAGCACAGAGCACACAGGATTTACTGCACTTGTGGTAGTTACCAGCAGTGCTGGGGTCTTGGAAGTGTGTGGGTGCCGGGGCTGTGTCCTGGGCTGTGGGGTGGGCAGCACCTGCCCCAGCCCACCAGGTCGCTGTGTTGCTCCTGCTGTGAAGAAATTTGATTTCTGACTGTGGCATTTCACTGTGTGTAAAGAGAGGAAACTGCCCCTGGCTGGGGCAGGGGGATTTGTACTGAAGCAGCAGTAAAAAAAGCTGCATTGTGCCCCAAGTCTGTGTAACTTACTGGTATCTTTAAGAGCTCCTACTTTTAATGCAGCTTATCTCCCAAAGCATATTTTTGCCAATATATCTTATTCCATCCTCCAGGCCTAACTTCTGCCTCCTCACCACCAGAGGAAAATAAACAGGGGGCACTGGCATTGGCCAGTTAATCACACCCTAAACAACATTGCTATGTTGGCAGAAAAGCTGCTGGAGTATCATTAACACCCAGATGAACCTGCAAGTATAAACTTTTTTATTCTCTTTCTGTTTTCTTGTGGGAAATTAGTCTGATTCAGTAGCAGAGCTCTGTGTGGTCACCTGGAAGGGTCACTAGGAGCTACTCTGGTTTTGGTAGAAGAGGATTTTGTAGGTATGAGCTGGAGGAGATGGTGGCAGTGAACATCTGGAGAGGATTAATGCTGATTGGGGATGGCTGGGATTGAAAGTTCCAGTGCCTTCTCTTTCCCTCCAGTGCTGCTTGTTTAATGAGGGACCTTGGACTTGGAGGACACCTCCACCCCAGCAGGAGCATATTCTGAAGGAGGGTGATATAACTGTAAACACTCACTGTGAGGAAAACAGCCCTCCTGGAGTTTACATTGCAGATTTTCGGGCAGATATGCTTTAGTCAGACATGATCCGTGGTGTTGGCATGTGCTCTTCAGTTAATACAACTTTTAAGGATGTTATTGTCATCGGTGTATTTTTTTTGCTGTCTTACTCTAGCTTCTTCCTTGGCCCCACTGCATTCCTGCAGTTACATCATCCTGTCCTTCCTTCTTCCTCTAAGTTCTTCCTTTGACAAGGGTTTCTGTTAATTGCTAAACAGACATAAGGGTTTAATACGGAAGAACTGTTGACTTGGTAGTGATTATTCCCAGGTGTCACCCCAAGACACCAGGCTCCTCAGGGAAGTGGTGGAATCACTGTCTGTGGAAGTGTTAAAAATACATGTGGATGTGGTGCTTGGGGACATGGCTTAGTGGTGAACATGGCAGTGCTGTGTTAATGGTTGGACTCGATGATCTTTGAGGTCTTTCCAACTTTAAAAATTCTGTGATTGTGTAGTGCCTGGCAGTGTGAGTGTAACAGGCCAACCTTGCCAGGCAGCCAAGGCCAGTCCCCGTATTTTGGGGTTAATGTAGAGTTACTTGGTCTGCACCACTGCTGGGAATTGTCAGTTTGAGTGCGTTTCTAGCAGGAATGCCAGAGCTCCCTGCCTAAGGAGACTGGGAGAGGGATGGGGCACTGGAGCTGGAGAGGATAGTGCTGCTCATTGCCCTAGGCAGCAAGTAGGAGCCTTGTCCTCCAGAACTTGGACCCTGTTTGGATGGAAAAATGCACCTCTGATGTGATGGGAAAGGGCAAAGACAACCGACCAGAAGCCTTTGCTGTGCCATCCCGTGGGTGTCTGCAGAGCCCAGTGTTGCCTGTGACCCAGCCCATTTAGGGTGGTGTTTTAGGTGACAGCAGTTGTGAGTTGTGGGTTAATGCATGTGGCTTTTGTAAAAAATTATTTTCCCTTAGTGTTTATTTATCAGCTCTTACAAAGAAACACGTGGTAATTAGATTTGGCTATCCTAATTCTGTTAAAACAATTTCATTGGGATGCAGCGCCACATAAAGCTCTAAGCTCAGGACTGGCACCCAGCAAGTCCTGGGTCCTCATCTTTGGGGGCTGGTCAAACTACAGTAAATGAGAATAATCAGAATTTGTCCATGTGTTACAGAAGGAAATCACCCATGTCTTTCAAATGCAGGGGATATTTGTGTGGCACAGCACCTTGAAGCAATGAACACTCCACACGTAAAAGATCTTGTCTAGGGCAGATTTACACAGTGGATACTACATGAGCTGTTCAGACTGTACGTGGTTGAAGTGCTTCAGGGTCTCGCTGAGCTGCCCACCTGAGAAGCTCTTCAGAACAGCCCCACTTGTCTCCGGGTTTTTTTTGGAGATGTTGAGTCTGAAATAATGGTTTGGTGCTGCTGGCAGCAGTTTAAGCAGGTCACTGAAGCTGAGTGGTGGAATAAGAGCCATGCCCAGGTAAAGGCCACTTGCAGAAGAGCTTGTTTCTAGGCTGCAGACTTAGTCAGCCTTGCTTTGAGAACTGGGACCTCCTTCCTTCTGGACTCGGTCACAGGGTCAGCTGATCTTCCTCTGCAGGGTGGAGGAGTTTGTGAAGTTGCCTGGTGACATCTCCAGCAGATCCCAGTTGGTGTTGGGACAGCAGCTGGGGAACATCAACACCTATTTAATGATGCATTCAATGGCTGATAGCTCTTGAAGTGTTTTCTCCAAAGCTTGATGTTCATAGTATTTTTTTGTTTGCCTGAGGTCTTGTGACTTACTCTTTGTAATTTCGAAGGCTAGAAATTCATTGCTATAAACATCAGGGTTTTGTTGCTGTTGCAGTAAGGATTGTGCTCAGGGCAGAGGCCCTTCCTTAGTGCCTCTGGTCCTTCTGACCCTGCTTGGTGGTTTTTCAGTGACAGCTGAGCAGGGCTGGAACGTGTGAAAGTGTGCTGAGGTACCTGTAAGGTGGCAGTGGAAACTTCCCAGCAGCCAAATGTTTGTCCATAACCAGGATAAACTCATGTTCTGAGCAGAGGCTTCCAGGTAGCTCATTTCCTAGGGTTGGTTTAGAATTGTGAGTGTTGTACCTGGGCTTATTCCCAGATCGGCACAGCCTTGTTGGGAGACTCTTAATTGCTGGTGACCACCCCACCTGGTGCCCTAATTGCTGTCCTAAGGGAGCATGTTGAATTTGGTGGGGTCTGTAGGAGGCCAACACTTCAGAAAATCACTTTGCAAGTTTGTCCCCCTTCCTGTTGGAGGAGTGGGCATGTTTAAGCACTGTTGGTGTGGGAGGGTGAGCCCAGCTTCATGACTAGTAAATGGTTTTGTAGTGCATAGGATATTACATGTGATGGCCCAAGTGTACCCCCAGTGCCCAGGTGCTGTGTCTGCTTCAGAAATAGGAGCAAGTTACCTTTGTGTGTCATAGCAGTGATTTGGAGAGCACCAAAAAAAAAAATCCCACAAAAGAAAAAAAACCCAGCAGGATGTCCTATTCACATGTCTAGAAGGCAGTGCAAGTCCACCAGCTTTCTAGGTTTCAGTGTAATAGAGACAGGGGTTTAAGATATTAATCCTAATATGTTTCAGCAGCTGCTTGCACTGCCTTTGTTGAGAGCTTGGCAGAGGGGCTTTCGCCACTTCAGCATCCCCCTGCCTCTCTTTTGAAGACTTGCTGTGGCCATAGAAGTTATGAGCACAGTTTTTGTGGAAATGTTGGAGGACGTAGTGGGTGGCTGGTGGTGGTATTTCAGGCAGGATCTGTCTCAGCTTCCTGGCTTCTGTTGTAAGGTTTAAGGGGGAAAAAAAAGTCTTCAAGTTTGGTACAATCTTTGTTTCCTTGGCAGTTCTCAGAGATGGCTGTGGGGGGCTACAGAGTCAGCAGGCCCAGACTGTGCTTGAGGGTTGCATCTCCTTGGGAAAGCAGATGGTGGGGTCCCCTACACAGGAGTGAGATTGTGTTGGCCTAGAACCTGGTGTAGGGCTTGGTATGACACCCAGCCCTGAGCCTCAGGCCGCGGAACTGCTGTTTGCTGGCCACCATGGTAAGCCCAGGATAAGGAGTGCTGCCATCCCCTATCATGTGCTCATTATTTGCAAGACAAATCCATGGAGTTGTGCTGGGAGGGTGGCAAATTGCAGTACAGAGATGGGGACAGGAGCTGTGGAGGAGATTTTACCCAGTCTCATTACCAGGGCTGGTACGTTGTAAAACTGCAGTTTGAGCTGGAAATCCTGCAGCATCTCCTCACTAACATCGACCTGGAATTTATCTGGCTGTCTGCCACATGCTAAATAAACCCCAAGCCATGTTGGAGGCTCCTTCTACCCCCTTGAATCCCAGCCCCTTTCTGGGAGGAACCCATAGGCCAGATTTTCTTCTGTGGAGGTTTTTAAGCGACCACTTTTGGAGCCCCTTGAAATTAGATACGAGTGGGAATTCCTGCAAGGCCTCTCCAGCCTTGCTGGCTGCGACATCCTGGAGTGAAAACGTGGCTTGGATTGAGGATTGGTTGGTTGGTAAATTAGTACAAACCCAGCTCGAACAATTTGCTAACGAGCAGTGAAGAGCTTTGGGTAGGCAAGAAATGTTCCATACAGTGAGATGGAGGTCTGCACCTCTGCTGTGTGCTGGTGGTGTCTGGAAGGAAATCTGAGTTGTGTGGTGTGGTCTGACTTCAGGCTTGTTCTTGTACTTTTCACCTTCCTGCTTTTGTGGGGTTTTTTAGGATTCTCAAATTCTGTGTTCAAGTGATGCCTTTTTATCACTTGTGTCTTTGCAGTGTCCTGGCATTTAAACTGTTGTCCTCAGAATTAGGACTTGGCTCGTATTACTGTGGCAGGAGCAGGAGTTGTCTTTCAGCTGGAAAAGTACAGAGTTCGATTTTTCCTTGAAAGCATTTAAAAACAGCATTCTGATGGTGTCATAGCTGTTGTTTGCCTCAAACTTTATCATGTTGCATCCCAGTAGGAAAGAGTCAGGTGCTCACACAGAATCTTCCATGTGCTGTTGTCCAAGGGGAGCTGCCAAGGTTGTTGTGCATGTTTTGGTTTAACTTGTTCCCGCTGATATCCAGCCCTTCATTCGTGTCTCGCCTCCCTTCCTAGCTGAAGGAGACTCTAATAGAATGGAGGAGTGATTCATGCTGAGGAAGAAAATTATCTCTTATCTAGGTTGCCTCTAAGCCAGTCCTGCCAGAGCCGACTTTATCCTTGAGAGGCTGGAAAGTTGGTCTAGAAGGTAAATATTTATTCTTTAGAGTGTCTGACATTGATCTGAAATCCAGGCGGCTGCTGCGGTTGCTGATGGGAAGGAAGCTGTGCTCGTCCGTGTTCACGCACCACGGTGAGATTCATCCTGCACACGGAACAAAATCTGTTCTGGAGGAGTGGAATTAAAGACTAGCAGAAATCTGCACAACCTCATGGACTAAGTAGTGTTTTCTCCCACCTTAGTAATGATAGTCTGTAGGAGAGAAAGTTTAAGGGGTCTAGCTCCTTACTTCTTTGCTCTCCCAGCACTGAGATTCTGGGGATGGAGGCTGTTAAAATATCAGCACTTCTCTGCAGCTTAGAGAAAGTCACTGGAGCTTTGCTAAGTCAGCTGGGAGGAAGATCAAATACACTGCAGTGTGGCTTCCCTTCAGGGTTGTACAGCAGGACACTCAGGGAAGCTTTTGTACGACCAAGTGGAATGTTTCCACATCTTTTCTTTTAAAAACTGGTGGAATTTCTGCATGGCTCCCTACAGCCAAACTGCCCCCGTCTTGATTATTGCCCAGAATTCAACAGGAACAGAAAGTGAAACTGGGTGGTCTGTTGGTCATATGCTAAGATGTGCAGAAAATGGAAGAGTTGTATAAATGCTAAACCAGATGAGCTTTGCAGTCCTGTTATTATCATCTTTATGGAGAAAGCTGTCAGGGGTCAGTATGAGCCAAGCCAATTCTTGCATAATTAGCCCCATACAATTACATGGTATTTAGTGATGTTTGGCTTGAGCTGTAAGTTCTTGTGTATAACAGGGAATTTCTGATGAGAACATGGAATTTGGATGTCCAGAGTGAATATGTTGCAGTTAACCTAATCATTTCAAATCTTTTCATGCTCCTTTAGTTTCTGTCTTAAAGGTCATTGAAATCTAGACCTGGGATGCCCTTTTTAGCCTTTGCACATCATCAGTTGGTGTTCTATTTTTGAGCACTTGATAGTATTGGATAGGAGGGGAGCTACATTGGAAGGGTTTTGTAGCATTTGTGTTTTATTTCCTACTTTACCACTTGGCAGTAGTTCATACTCTCCTGGTTTCTTAGGGAGATTACTGGGGGCTTGAGCTGTTGCTGAGTGCTTCTCTGCTGTACCTAACCACCAAATTACTTTTGCTGCTCCTTGGATTCAGCAGAGGAAGTCCTTCTCGCTTAATCTGAGCACAGAACGAAGAGGTCTCTAGCCCAGAGCTCAGCACTGGCACAGATCATCTCTTGACCCAAGCCTCACTTGGGACTTGGTCCTGTGTTGAGCTGTGCTTCTCCCTGCCCTCCTGTTAAAATGGGCTTTCTGTGATTTTGGGATCTCTCATTTATGTCCTGGCTTCTGTGCCTTTTTACAGCACATCCTTTCTTGGAAAGGCGATGGAACTCCTTTATGTCTGCGAGTGATCATACGTATCTGCTGAGTGTTACTCGTGTGTGCATAATTCCAATAACACCGCTCAGTTTTCCACACAGCTCAGCAGGGAGGTGGGGTATGCAGCTGACCCTGTGTGTGTGTGTGTCTCTTCCAGAACAGGGCAGTCGGGCGGCCCAAGGGGAAGCTGGGTGCTGCCTCTGCGGTGAAGCTCGCGGCCAACCGGAGCACGGCGGGCGCCCGGCGGCGGAGGACGCGATGCCGCAAGTGCGAGGCGTGTCTGCGGACAGAGTGCGGCGAGTGCCACTTCTGCAAGGACATGAAGAAGTTCGGGGGGCCCGGCAGGATGAAGCAGTCCTGCATCATGAGGCAGTGCATCGCTGTAAGTGTGCCTGGGCCTGCAGCTCGTCTGCAGAGCCCTTTCGTCTCGCTGTGTCTCCTGGGTGAGCAGGTGCGGGATTGGGAGCCCTGCTCTGAGTAGTCTCTAAAGTGCATCGGACAAAAGTGTGTAATCTCTGCCCTCTCAGCTCAGATCCCTTCTTTCTCAGTACTTCTCGTCCTCCCCAAATCTTAAGCCAGAATGCCACTAAAACTTAGCAGCCCAGCTTCCCTTCTCAGCAGTATAGAAGTGGAGATTGTCAGTACATCAAAAATCAGCACTCAAATCACCCTCAAACTCTGGGATTTGGGGGAAAAGGGGAAAGAGTGGGAAGCTCTGATTTAAAGGGCGAAGAGGTGTGTTTGGTTTGAATGTTGGAATTTCCTGAGAAAAGCTGCCCTGCAATCATCTTTGCCGTCTTACCCACATAAATTAAGATGTGCGAAGTCCTTGACTGGCAGCCTCCAAGATTTTGGTGTTGGTGACCCCAGCCCCAGGCTCCTTGAGATCTGAATTTCAATTTGTTTGCTGTTACTTAGGCATAGAACAGAGGGTCTGATCTGAATGAGACAGAGCGCCATCAATCCAGAGTCTTGTCTTCCTCAGGGACTGGAAATGGCTGTCAGGGAAAGAGCATTGGAACAGGGCAAGCAGGCAGTTGGTTTCCTGGGCTCCTGTGATACATTACTTAGGAGCTTCTCAAGTCACAAGCGATAGCTTTCTATTTAACAAATATTGACAGATTAATCTTCTATTAAGTTGTTCAAGCAGCTTTTGAATCCGTTGCTGCCGTGCTGACTTGTGGAGCTTCTTCCCAGGTCTTGTGTCTGCAGTGACTCTGTTCAAGGCTAAAAATCAGCTTTAGCTTTTATCTTAATTCTTTGGAAGGTCTTGTTTATGCTGTTGTTATGGGTTTGGTTTGCCTTTGTTGTTGTTTTTTTAAGGAAAGGAATGTTGTTTATTCATAACTGAAATATCACCCTATCTGTACTGATTTCTCTCATTACAGTACCCTTCACTTAGTATTTGGGGGGGTTTTCTTTTAATTTTTAGGAGACGGCTGAAGTGGAGGCATTAAATGACTTCACCTGACGCTGATAAAAAAACTGATAAGCACTTAAGATTTTCTGTAGTTGCTCATGGTAGCTCACTCCATGTCCTGTTCCAAGCTCTGCACTGTTCCTGACATAGAGGATTGGGTTCAGCGCTGCCGGATCTTTCAGTAAAGTACATGGAATATCCACCTTTCTGCAGAGTGCTTTTGCAGCTCAAGTGTCTTTTCTTTGAACACTTGATTTCCTGGAGTGTGGCACGAATTGAACAGCATGGATGAAGAATTTATTATTCTCCAGGGGCAAGAAATAGTGAAATCATGCTGCCTTTTTAGTGGAAGGACTAAATTAAGGCTGCAGTGTGCTTTCTCATCCTTACTGATGAAGGAAACTTTCATACTAAGCTGTTTCACTCTTGATAACATAAGTTACCAAAAGACTGAGCCTTTTGGAGATGATCTGGATTCTCTTCTAGCTGAGTGTAGTCATCCTCTTTCTTCCAATGAAGATGTATTTTTCGTCTTGTTGCCTAGAGTTTTACTTCCAGTTAGGACAGAGGTAGCCAGGGGACTCTGATTACTTGTCCCGCCTTCATATGCACTGACAGTGACTTTTCTGCACTTTTTGTGTTGGTGCAAGTATCAGGAGAATTATTACAAACTCTTAGAGCAGCAAAGGCACAGAAAATTAAGGAGTTGAAGTGTTGTAACTTTCAAGGTGCTTTACATTTCTGTAAGCAATCCTGTTGGCTTTGCTCTTGTTCTGTAACAATTCAGTAGTAATAATATTGTGCTACCTATCCACCAGCTTCCAGCCAAAAAAACCCTGCAAAATGCCGAAGCTGTCTGGAAGTAATGATTCCTACAGTTCTGGGATTGTGCTTGCCCTGGTTAATAACATGGACAGTATTAACTAGACACAGACTTTCATTAAGCTCAGAAACCTTCAGAGAGCCGATGGTACTGCTGTTCAGAGAGCAGGAACCTCCTCTGCACTTCCATCAGGAAGGAAAGCAGGAGTGCCTGGGACACTGTTGCATGGAACAGGTCTGAGGGGAGCGTGGGGCTTGGAGGACACGTTGTGACAGCGCAGCTGCTGTTCCAGCCCCTCAGTGGGACAGAGCCAGTTGTGGCACAGAGGAGGTTGCCTGGGCACCCTTGCTTCCAGCAAGAAAAATTGTACTGCTGTTTGCAAAATGCTCTGTGCTCTAATGGCTCACTGCAGCTGGGCTTCCTCCTGCCTGAATCTTGCTGAAGGATGCACCGTTGCTGCTGAAGTTTGGGTTGCAGTGCAGGTATCCACTTAGGGATTATTCACCCCATCCACAAGAGATCCTTGCTGTGAAAAGCCACATCTCTGCCTCTGGCTGTGTAATAGTTAAGGGCTTGCAGCCTAATCGATTGCACTTCCCTTTGTGGCCAGCTTAGGATATTCCTTTTCTTTTTTGTAGTGAGGTTTATACCTTATTGCTGCAAACCGGAATTTTGTTAATCATTAGCAAAAAGGTGGCTTTTTAATTAGAGTGGCATTCAGTGCTTTGACATGGGTGACAGGTATGTGAGATACTGCAGTTCCCTTTCTGCCTCAGCGAAAGACAGAAAAAAATCTGTGTGATCTCACTTGTGACACATGCAGGAGAGAATCCTCTTTCTAAGTGAGCAGAGCTTTTTGCAGTGCTCAGGTTGGGAGCAGGGCCCTGGATAATGGACTGCCAGTCAGGAGAAGGTCTGTTCTTGGTTCTCTTGTGGGCTTGCTGTGAGACCTGGATCAGGTCCCATAACATCTGTCTGCCCTGCCTGTAAAATAGGGGAGCTGCCAAATTGCGACTCGGATTATGAAGCCTAATGGATGTGAATAGTGATGTTCTAGGTTGCTTCTATCCCCTCCCATTGTACACTGGTGAAGTGACTTGCATGCCAATGTCTCTGTCAGCTCACAGATTCAAGGAGCCCACCACAATTGCATTTTCATCCATCCCAGGAATGCTCCCTGAATCTGTTTTGCTACAGGGAGGACACTTTGGTAAAGTGTGTCCTGTGGAGCTTGGTTTGGTACCCAGCCCAAATTTGTTAACAGGTTTTTTTTTGCCTTCATGTCAGTTTGCACAATTAATCCCTGTTTATCTCCTCTTTGGAATGAGGATACTGTAAATGCACATTGAGCTCTTGTGTTTCTATGTCTGCCATGTCTTGATCAGTTCTTTCTGATGCTTAAACAGCCGGTGCTGCCTCATACTGCTGTGTGTCTGGTGTGCGGAGAAGCTGGGAAAGAGGACACTGTGGAAGAGGAGGAGAGCAAGTTTAATCTCATGCTAATGGAATGCTCCATTTGTAATGAAATCATACACCCAGGATGCCTTAAGGTGAGTACAAGGATGTGATACACGTTGGAAACAAAAGCTGAATTAGTTATCACCTTAATGTAAAAGTCGTGCACAGAAATTGGGAGGCTTTCAGGTTTTCATTTTTGGACAGATCAGTAAGTGAGCAGAGAGCTGGTGTGAGGAGCAGGGTGAGATCTGTGGCACGCACAGCCCTGACCAGCAGGCAGGGTCCTTGGTGTAAAAAGCATTCCCTGGGAGCAGAGACCTGGCTTTGGACATCCCCTGAGCGTGTGTGCATGCAAAGACCTTATGGATTTGTTTCTTTCTTTTTGCCCCCTGTTTAAGGAAGTGAGGTGTTTCAGTTGGGATGGGGAAGGCGGCGCAATCTGCCTGTACTTCAGCATGAGATATTCCCAAATCCATGTCAGCAGCTTCTTGCTGAGTGCCACGAAGTACAGGTGAGCGATTGGCTGCTCATGTAGGTCCAGGCACAGATGTGCCTTAGGGTGGCAGCTGGCTCTAAAGATGTCAGGAGCAAATGCTGGAGCAGGAGGAGTGCAGCTCTGGAGAGCAGCCTGAGCGAGTGTCAGGCTGCAGGAGTGCTCACCCTTGGCTGACTTGAGTCCTGTGAGCAGCTGTATTCTTTGCTGGTAACAAAAGTGTCATTTTGGGCATATCTTTGCGCATTAGCATTTAGAAGCTGCCTTTCTCCAGAGCTGGTTTCTTTCAGCTGATCAGCCATTTCCTGTTGCTGATTTGTTTATGGTTAAAGTGATGTGCCAAAGCAAATGCATTCTGACACACCATGCCCCAGAAAGCAGCGTTTGGGCCCTTCTGGGATGCCTGGGAGGAGAGGTATGTGTGTTCCTAATGCAGGCCCGGGGTGCAGCTCTCCTGGCCTTGCATTTCTCCTGAGCTGTACGTGGTGCTGCACCAAGCTCTGTGCTGTCATTTATTAGAGCAGAACGTGGGGAGCTGGCAAACCAGAGCTGTGCCTTTCCCTGATTCATGGAGCTGGTGCTCAGTTCCTGCCACAGATGGGCTCTGAAAGGGAGCTTTGCTTGTTTGGCTCTGCTTAAAACAAAACTTTGGGGGCTGACGAGGCAGAGGAAGGAGCTGCTCGTTTTAAGAGGTACCTTAATTCTGGCTGCTTTGCTATTCCAACCCTTGCTGGAAGTGCCCTGTTCTCCCCCATCTCTGCCTTTGCAGTGTCCATGGCACCTCAGGGCTGAGTTCAGAGGACAGTTATTGTCTAGTGGCAGCTCAGGTATGGTTTCCTCTCCCCATACTACATTTGGGACTAGTTGTACAGGATGTGGGTCAGATCTGTGAAGTCAGGGAAGTGCTGTTTGCTCTCTTACACGTGCGTGGTGTTCTGAGTGCTCTTTTGGTAACTAGGAGCAGCATTGCTTTGGGTGTTCCTGACAATTAAGCACTGGAATATTTACTGTGTGCCTTGTATTTTGATTTCTCAGTGCTTCTGCTGAACTGAAATGGTGGGTAACTGGTGGTGTTTATTTCCTGAGGCAAAAAAGCACTGGTAGGATTTCAGAATCGTCTTGGAAGGTGAGATGAGACTACTCAGGGGAACAGCAGAAGGAAAATGGAGCCTCTTCCTTGGATCCTTCCTTGCTCTTTATTCCCAGGTTCCATGATCTCCTGCAAGACACAAATCTCTTGCCACATTTACATGTTGTTGTAGCACTTGAGCCCTGAGGATGGAGCCCATAAATAGCCTTTGATGCAGCCCCAGCCCCAGGGCAGCTGCTTCCGCTGCCCACGAGGGAAGGTCCCTTCCTGTCCCACTTGGGAAATAGCACCATGTGAACTGCTGGTCATCTCCAGCTAAATGTCTGGCAAATGTACTGTTGGGGGAGACTGGAATAAACTGGATCAGTGAAGGGCAGATGTCCTTTCCTGGCTTATTGCCATGTGGAGTGAGTTCCCTCCAAATGCATCTCCCAGAGATTGTGGAGTAGTTTGGCACATGCAGAGGGTGATTTGTTCTCCAGGGGAGGTTGGTGGTGGTTTGGACACCATCTTCTTCCAGCTCCCTGATTAGGCTGTACATGTTCTAGGGGGTTTTCTCCTTGAAACAGCAGTGTCAGAGGACCTCTCTGAGGAGTTAAATTAAGGGTGGCTCAGGTGTATCTGTGCCCTGGCTTACCAAGCCTTGAGGGGCTTCTGTGGGGGCCCCTTGCTGGGGAGCCCTGGGTACCAGAGCACCCACTGGTACCCAGTGGGTACAACACCCTGCTGGTGTTGGAGCTGTGCTGGGGACAGCCAGGATGTTCCACGTGCTCAGAAGTGTCACAGGAGCTTCCTGACACCCTTCTTTCCTTGAAAATACCACACCAACACAAATGCTTGTTTTGCTGAACGGGTTTCTTATGAAAATGATCTTGGTGAGAGTTTTGCAAGCGCAGCACTGCTTCCAGAGGGAGCTCATGAGATCTTGGGATGAACGCTGCCTTTCATTGTTACAGAGTGTTTGAGTTGAACCAAGAATGGTGAATTTTTCTTGCTTCATCTCAAATTGCTGGTACTGCTGGCTAGCATGTCTGAGTGTAGCATCTGATGCTGTTTCTTTTGGGAGAAGGGGTTCCTTTCTCCACTAGGAGCCTGTTCTTTTCCATTTCAGCTGAATGTAGTGATAATGCTGTGAATATTTAGCTGCCTTGTCAGAGCAGCAGGGATACAAAGGCCTTTCCCAGTGCAGCTTCATCCCAGGTGTGTCTCACTGCTTGTTTCAGTCCGGGCACTGCCAGAATTCATGGCTCTCCCTCAGGGATGCCAGATCAGCATCCCAGGGTTTCCATATCCCTACCAAGCCGAGTCCTCAGCAGCGAGGTCTCGTGCTCAGACTGAATTGCTGACCTCGTGCTGCAGGTAGGTTTCTGTGACGCCTCACGCTGTGCCTCAGACACCCACCTGCTGTTTGCAGCAAACACTTGGAACTGGCTCCCACCCAGCCTGAAAGGCTTGGGACAGATTCAGTGGCAGGTTTGTGTGTGTCTAATTAGTTTGCTTACAGTTCCTCACATCTGTTCAGTTCCTTAAACTTCACAGAAGGGACAGAGCTGTAATGCTTTCCCTTCAGCAGCACTTGTTCTATATTCAGTGCGGGAAATAACTTGTTCCCAACTTGGGCTTTGGCCAGGAATTGTTCCCCTGAGGCAGAGATGTATACAACAGCTCCTGGAGTATCTTACACCTACCATGGGAAAGAAGGTTCAAAGGCACACAGTTGTGATAAAACCAGTATTTAAATTCTGCCCACTTCATTTACTCATTTATTAACTCCAGGAGACTTCCTGAGAGACTGACATGTCATCACTCTCACTGGATGGTGAAACTAGAATGGCTGCTGTCTGGCTCAGGGACTTGAGGAAGCAGTTCCTAAATCCAAGGGCTTGCTCCTGCACAGCCAGTGCCTTTTCCCTGTGCTGGGAGGAGAGGAGGAAATGTTTTCAGAAACATGAAAAATCTGTAGATCCCTGCCCGTGCTTGTTCCTGTCTCCTGCAGCCACACTGCTGCTGCCAGTGCCCAGCTGTTGGTCTGGACAGCAGCATGTTTTTGTTGTCTGCAGTAGTAATAAATATTTTTCTTTTTTTCCCTCCACCCCAAGTTTTGTTTTTTCTGAATACGTAACAAAACTGTTAAGTGGGAGTGTGCCATCAGTGAGTGTGTGTTTGTGTGGAGGGTGTATCTTAGCTCTCCTTTCCATTTGCAGAAATGTCTTGTCTGAAATGCCTGTCTCCTGTTTGGAAAGCACTTCAGGCTCCTGTGTGCAAATCCAGAAACAAGGAGGAGCATTCCAGCTGTGTAGGGCAGGATTGTGCTTTTACTGGAGTGTAATAAACACTGAGCTTGAGTTTCTTTCAGAAAGCAAAATGTCAGTGTCGGAGGTAGTGAAGTCGTCAGCCCTTCTCTCCCTTACACTCACTGGGGATCTGGGGGTGTGAGAAACCCTGGAAATGCCTCCGTGTGTCCGGTCCTGTGAACAAAAGTGCCTGTTCCGAGCTGCCTTGGCAGCCACCATCCCCACTGGCACTTGGGCTGAAGGGCTGCAGGCTGGGACTGCTAGTTCTGATCCTGAAAGAAAAGTATTTTAAGGAACACTTGATTACAGTGCAGGGTGCTGTGCTGCTAGAAATGCCCATGGGATTAATGTATGTGAGAACATGGATGGGAGAACCCTGCCTGCTTGAAGGATCAGGCCGTGCCTCTCTGGGGGACATGGGACTGGGCTTTGCAAAGCCAAGGTGTAGGGGGGTGTTTGGAGATGGTGCCGTCGCAGCCCTGGGTTTGGGAGGTTGCTTTGGGCTGACGGGGTGGTTTTTGTTGTTGTTCTAAGAGCAGAGTGTGAATTGGGATTGTCACTGACCTTCGTGGAAAGCCCAGAGCTGAGCCCTTTGTCAGATGCGTTTGGCCACCGTTCCTTCCCCCTGCCTGCAGCGTTGAGGGGTGGCTGTGCAGCACCCAGGGCTTGCTCAGCACCAGCAGGACGGTGCCTCTGTTCCCCTGGGAGGGCTGCAGTCCATTCCAGAAAACAAGGAGCTGTACAGAATGCCTTGGAATGATCATCACCTTCCTGCAGGCTTGTGCAGCACAGTTGTGAATTGCTGTGTCTCTTCCACAGGTGAAGGAATCGGATGGTGTGGTTAACGATGAGCTGCCGAACTGCTGGGAGTGTCCAAAGTGCAACCATGCAGGGAAAACTGGAAAAGTGAGTTTAATGGGAATAAGTGGTGCTGGAATGAGATACAAAATCTTAAGCATTCCCTCTGGCTTGTAGATAGACTTCAGCCCAATACCAGCTTTTGGTTTTGTGCTTAATTCAGGTTTTGTTCTTAATTACTCATGGTGGGGGATTGAAATAAGGTGATCTTCAGGGTCCCTACCAACCCAAACCATTCCTGGGTTATGTGGTTCATTCCATGATGATTCTGTGTGTTGAAGGAGACAAACTCACAGCTTTCTGTTCTTCAGTAATTTTTGTATTCCTGTACCAGCACTTCACCCAGCACCTGGGGAATATTTAGGTTAGTTCTGTGCACTGCTGCACGTTAATTTTCACAAAGAAAATTCCTTAAATTAAAAATTCACAAGCAATTATGCAAAACCTGGAGTGTCTGTTGGAATTAGCGAAACATTATTTCTTTGCAGATTGAGACAGACACTTGCAAGTGTGTAGTTAGAAAAATAACTTCAGGAAAATTAAAACTTTTAACTCCTTACTAATAATTTTGTGTGTTGAAAAGTAATCAACCTACCAGCATTGGAGTGCTGGTGGCAATGTAAAGAGCTGGGAGATGCATAAGGTATAAAGTTGGTTTGTGTTTTGTGTCTCTCTGGCGTACAAGCAAAAGCGCGGACCAGGATTTAAATACGCGTCAAATCTCCCGGGCTCGTTGCTGAAGGAGCAGAAAATTAACAGAGACAACAAGGAAGTGCCAGATGCTGCCAAACGGAAAGGGGACTGTGAGGAGACTCCCAGGCGGAAATCAGAGGAACATTCCAAAAAGGCTCCAGTTGAGTCAATCCTGAGGAGAAAGTCTGATGAAGTGCATCTGTGGAGGAAACGGAAATTCGAGAAATCCCAGGAACCCACGATGAGAAAGCGGGTAAGGCACAACCCCCTTCTCACGGGTCTGCGCAGAGCCTGGGCTGGCTGGGGCTGGTGTCTCTGCTCTCCTGGCTTAGAGCTCATCCCAAATCCCAGATTGTTCCCAGAGGAACCTGCAGTGTTTTACCTTTCTGGTAAAAGCTGCTGGTCTGACGGGACAGTGGCTTGAACAGCCATACTCGAGTTGATGTTCAGAGGCCAGAAACACTGGGCTATGGCTGTTGTTTTATTCAAGGTACTGGAAAACCCACTTTAACTGAAAAGTCTTTACAAGGTGCTCACAGTAGGAGCAAGGTGAAAATCAATTTTTCATGGAAACCTTTTCATGTCTCTCCACGTGGTGGCGCCTGGCAGCTGGTTTGGGGCTGTGCCAGCCTGGGAACCCATGGGAGCCTTTGGAAAGGACACCTTGGGGTGGCTGCAGAGAGCAGGAGCTGCTCCCAGCAGTTGTGTAGATAATCTGGCCCTGAACGTGACAGGTGGGGCTCTCAGGCCAGGCAGGGACACTCTGAATTGGTGGATTTCAAAATGTGGTACTTGGGATATGCAGAAATGCTGGTTTGCAGAAGCAGAAATGAGGGCTCAGATTTACTGTGTCTCACAAGTAAGTGGCTGATGGCTGTAAAATCAGAATCTGTGGCTGGAGTGGTGTTGCATGTGCAGCTCACCAGGGGTGGGAGTCAGTCAGTCCTGCAAGGCCAGACAGTGGGAATGCTGCAGGACGGCAGATGGAAGGATTTTGCTGCTATGGTGGAGAGAGAGCAGAATTCACAGTACCAGTTCATGCATACCTGCTGCTGGCCATGCTTTCCTTTCCCCATCCCTTTGGACTCCCCCCAGTGAGGAAGGCACTGTGGGTCACCACATTACCACACAACACAACAAATGTGTTTGGGTTTTTTACTTTCTTCCAACAGTTAAAACTTGGAGAAGAAAACAAGCTATCCCATTTACATCTTGAAATTACAGAATCTCTCATGGAAGCCTTTAACTCCAGAATAGTTTAGCTGCACTGTCTCATTTTATATTTTCTGTTTAGGTGTCCCATATTAAAATACAGCAACCAGTTGAGTTTTGATGACCCAGGGAATAAAAGTCTGTTTCAGTACTGATGTTTGGCCCTTCCTGTGTGGTTGAATATTGCCCCTGCCACACAGCACATCCTGGAGTCCCTGCTCCCCCCAGGGAGCCAGGGGTGTCCTGGCACACTGCTCCCCTCTCACAGCCTGCCATGATCACGGAATTCCAGTGCCTGGAAGCAGAGCACCCATCAGTGCCCTGTGTGAGGGGTGCTGGAAGCTGCACTGGGCTGGTGTTGTAATGTTTTTATTCTAACCTGTCATTAACTTACTGTGACCTCTCCCTTTAGAGTATGTTAATTTTAAGGCAGGGTGATCAGTTTTCTCTGCCATGTGCCCCGGGCTGAAACTTGGGAACACAGCCACTGCCTTGATGGAATTAGTTCATTGGGAAAGAGAAAGCACGGGTCCTCTGACACAACAAGTGTGCTCACAGCAGTTGCCTCTCCTTGCCAGTCCAGATCTCCTTATTAGAGCTATTTCATTTTAACAGCTGGTGGCTTCTTTCTTGCTTGTGGTGATCAGATTAGGCTTGAAGCCTTCCCGGGCCTCAGTTTGTGTCTCTCACACAGCCTGATGAATCGGAGGATGAGTGGGAGCCAGTGCAGAGCAGTTTGTTGGGAGCAGGGACCAGGGCAGGAGGAAGGTGCTGGCTGAGCCCTGTGGTGTCACATTCCCTGTTCTGCAGGCATTGGAGGGGATGGCCAGGGTTTGGTTGGGTGGAAAGGAGCATCTAAAGTGTGTAAAAGGGGGCTGTTGGGTGTCCAGCAGCTGGGATGGCAGCTGCTATTCCAGAGGTTTTGGGAATGGCCCTTCTGGCCATGGCGTGAGGGCACTGGGGCAGTGTTTGATGTGGGTGCCCAGTGGGTGTGGCCCGAGCCTGGGTTCCTGTGGCCTGCTGGGGACAAAGCTGTCCATGGCATGCTGCTGATCTTCTCTGTGTAAATGATCGACTTGGAGATGGGAAGGCCCTGGAATGTGCAGGATTCTGCATGGTGAATCAGTACCTTTATCACTCCTGGAGTCCCGTGAGCCAATAGCTGGACTCCTCATCCCTGCTGGCACTTGAACTCGATACCTTTGGCTGGTGGCTGTGCCCCAGTGCTGGGATGGTGCTGGGATGGGTGGGGCCTGGCACTGGCAGGGGGCCCGGCCAGGGCAGGGCTCCTGTGCGGAGCATCCACATGGGAAGCACTGCTGGGAAGTGCTGCTGAGCATGGCCTTGCTCCCACAGTCAGCCCTTGTCTCTTCCTTCCAGCGGCGATCGTGGAAGGCTCCGGATGACCGAACTGCCATGATCAAACCCCTGAGGCGCCTCAAGCAGGAGCCCGAGGATGAGCTGCCAGAAGCACCCCCCAGGTCCAAGGATAGTGACCAGTCTCGGTCGAGCTCGCCCACAGCAGGGCCCAGCACGGAGGGTGCCGAGCCCAGGGACAAGAAGAAGTTCAAGATGAGGAGGAAAAGGCGGCTTCCCAATAAAGAACTGAGCAAGGAGCTCAGCAAAGAGCTTAACCAGGAGATCCAAAAAACCGAGAACAGCCTTGCCAATGAGAACCACCAACCCATCAAATCTGAACCGGAGAGCGAGAACGAGGAACCCAAGCGTGCGTTGAACAACAGCGAGAGACTCCATAGGTTCAGCAAAGGGTTGAACGGGACTCCCCGGGAGCTGAGACACCACCAGCTCATGCCCAGCCTGCGCAGCACCCCCCGGGGAATAGCCCGGCCCCCGCCCTCGCTGTCGCCCCCCAAATGCATCCAGATGGAGCGGCACGTGATCCGGCCACCTCCCATCAGCCCCCCTCCGGACTCGCTCCCCCTGGATGACGGGGCAGCCCACGTGATGCAGAGGGAAGTCTGGATGGCTGTCTTTAGCTACCTCAGTCATAGAGACTTGTGCATCTGTATGAGAGTTTGCAAGACCTGGAACAGATGGTAAGGAGGGCGGGATGTGAGGAATACGGGATGGGCACGGAAGGGCAGCAGGTGATGGAGGCGCAGGTGTTTCCTGGGAGCGGGGTGTGGGCTGTCCCTGGAGCTCTGGTGAGCCCAAGCAGAAGGGGTGACCAGCAGAAGTGGCAGGTCTCACATTGCTTTCTCAGAAACAGCAGTTCCCAGCATTTCTGATGGGAGCTGTGTGTCTCAGCCTCTGCGTCAGCCTGCTGGGCTCCGGAGCAGCCTGTGCTGCAGTCAGACACCGCCGTGTTCCTGCTGCTGGAACGCCAGGCTGGGGCAGTCTCGGTGTCATTCTGCCCCAGGACTTCCTGACTGCCAGCAGGTAGTCAGGAATTTGTGCAGTTCAGCTATTAAATATCTCTTGAGATAGCAAGGATCCCACCCTGTGCTCCTCACAAGGGCTGTGCTGATTGTCCCCCTGTGAGGGTACACGGAGAGCCAGCCTGTTGCCTGTGCTCTGTGCCAGCAGAGCACGTTACAGAGGAATCCTTTGTTGATGGTATTTGCTCACAGCGTGTCCCTTGTGCTCGGTACCGTGTGGCCCTGACACAGCTGTGGCTGCACAGCAGCAGCAGAAGCTTTAGTGCAGATTTACAGGTTTCAGCGACCCCTCAGCAAAGCCTTGTGGCTCTGGTGACTCTTGCCCCGTGTTCCTGCTGTGCACAAGGACGGAGAGACTGGAACAGGCTCCTTTCCAGCAGGCTGGTAACAAAGCGTGCACGAAGTATAGAGGCTGATAATTCAGTGTGAGGTGATGTGTGTGGAGTGTCTCCTCCATGGGCTGCTTGGTGTCACTGAAACCTGCTAAATGCATTTTTACTTAAATACAGTATTTTCTAACAAAAAAAAAAAATCAAGAAAATGCAGACTCCTGCACACTCATCAGGACTTGGTGGTGTTGTCCATAGAGAACCATAAAGAGCAAAAAGACACATAATCCACATGGATAGGGATAACAAAAACACAGAACAGGAGAGGGAGGATCTGTTTTCCCAAATCCACTGGTTTTAAGTAAGGAAAACACAGGGGAAATGGGGGTATTTATTTAAATCAGACTTCATAGTCAAAATGTAAGGAAGAAGTGGTGACTTGTCTTCAGGCTATAGAATAGATTTTAGTAAGTGCTGGGATGACTTAAAACGGGATCCGAAGTTGTTGACGCTTGTAATTCTGTGGAAATAATTCCATGCTTTATTGCAGGATATATTTGATGGAGAAACTAGAAACTTACATAACATCATGTGAGGTTGTGTTTATCTTTGCAATACTTGGCCTTATTTTTGCAATTTTCAGTTAAATGATGTCGTTTTTCCTACTGTTTAATGACACCTTTTAAAGCCTTACCAAAATTCAAACAAGTGCCAAATTAAGTGCTGTTGGCTTTTTTTCTTTTTGGGTAGGTGCTGTGACAAAAGATTATGGACCAAAATAGATTTAAACCATTGTAAATCCATCACTCCACTTATGCTTAGTGGCATTATTAGGAGACAGCCTGTAACCCTTGATCTTAGCTGGACAAATATATCTAAAAAGCAGCTGAGTTGGCTTATCAACAGACTGCCAGGTAAGTGATGTGTTTTGATCACCAAATCACAAACCAGTTTGTATAACAAACCAGTCTGTATCTAAATTGCAACCTGTGGGGAAAGTCTCCAGGGACTGGGGTGTCCTAGAAGTGGAATAGACTCTCCTAGGAGGGCTGGAGATGTGTAAAACTGAAGCATCAGCGGGTTAAAATGGGCCAAATTATTTTTTGTGACTACTTGGTGTGTTCAGTTAAAATAATTTGAGGCAGGTCTTGGCCAGCAGGTAATGCTGCTGTGGAAAGGGCTGAGGGGACTGGGGGAGGGAGTGGTGTGAAGTTCCAGGTGGTGGGAGACATGGAGAGCTGGGCAGGAGGAGGCTTCGTGGGGTCCCAGCTGGCTCCGGAGCGCTGGGACCGTGGTCAGAGCAGCCTGGGGGTGCCAGTGGAGGTCACTGGGATGTCTCTGGGAAGGTCACAGTGCTCCAACCTGTTCTGTATCCGCAGGTCTGCGGGACCTGCTGTTATCAGGGTGCTCATGGATAGCAGTGTCGGCACTTTGTAGCTCCAGTTGTCCCTTGCTGCGAACTCTGGACGTGCAGTGGGCAGAAGGACTGAAAGACGCACAAATGAGAGACCTCCTGTCCCCGCCCACGGACAACCGGCCAGGTAAGAGCAGGAGGAGCCCGGGAGCCCGGTCCCACCCCCGGGGCGTGTTTTGTACTTAGCTCCCCTCGGAGCAAATGGGCAGGAGCCCCCACAGCTGAACCTGGTGGGGCTGGGGCCGTGCTGTCCCTCGGGGAGTTGGAGGTAGTGACTTGCAACACTCCTGGCTGGAGCCCCGGGGTGACAGTGATGTTCTCTGGCTGCTGAACCGTCATCTGAGCCACTGTGCTGGTTTTCTGTCTGACTTTCTTCTCTTCAGGCTGCAACGGGTGTACTTTAGAGAGTATGGAAACACTTTCTTCCAGTTCAGGGAAGGAGCAGTTCTGTGGGTCATGCCACATTCGCCCGGATTTCGGCTCAGGTGAAATTTTGAGCAAATCAGATCTGCTTTCTGGCATGCACTGCACAGCCTACTGCTTATTCCCAGCTTGTAATTCTGCTGGGCCCCTGCAGTTACTTTCATCCCTTTGTTTTGAAATCAGGAGTTGGCTTTGTCCACGTGCCTGTTCCAAAAATAGACAAGTGTTCCTGCTGATACTCCAAAGCTCCAGACAGGCAAAAGCTCTGAAGTTGACCTAGGGCAGCAGTGTTGTGTGTCACGGTGCATTTCATAGAGGCCTGCAGATGTTGGCAGCACGGGGTGGGGCTCCTGGGAGTGACCTGCTGCCTCTGCCTTGCAGGTCAGATCGACAACCGGAGTAAGCTACGGAACATCGTGGAGCTGCGCCTGGCCGGCCTGGATATCACAGATGCTTCGCTGCGGCTGATCATCAGGCACATGCCCCTGCTCTCCAAACTCAATCTCAGT
This sequence comes from Corvus kubaryi, assembly GCF_017639235.1. Classification (NCBI taxonomy): domain Eukaryota; kingdom Metazoa; phylum Chordata; class Aves; order Passeriformes; family Corvidae; genus Corvus; species Corvus kubaryi. The sequence continues at coordinate 5,659,480 of NW_024581124.1, forward strand.
TACTGTAACCACGTGACAGATCAGTCTATTAACCTGCTGACCGCCGTTGGAACCACCACGCGGGATTCGTTAACGGAAATTAATTTATCAGGTAAGGGATGGGGGAGGGGCACTGCCCGTGGCATCAGAGCTGTGGGGGGGGTTTGTCCTGCTCCTGGTGTAACTCCCTGGCAGCAGCTGGACGTGCTGCTGCTGGAAGTGGCCCCGCAGCTGCCATGAGGTGGTGGTGTATCCTCACTCATCCTCCCAGGGGATGTTCCAGTGCTGCTGCTCTGCACATCTGGGCTGCCTGGCTTTATCCCATGGGTTACACAACAGCAGCAGGAATGGGGATGGGCGATGGAGCTGGCGGGGGATTCCTCTGCCGGCACCGCAGGAGGGGCAGAAGGGACTGGCCAAGGTCGGGATAAACCCTCCTGGTGCTGGAGAACAAAGCGATGTTCAGTTCCTCCCCTCTGCTCTCCCCAGACTGCAATAAGGTCACTGATCAGTGCCTGTCTTACTTCAAACGTTGTGGGAACATCTGCCAGATCGACCTGAGGTACTGCAAGCAAGTGACGAAGGAGGGCTGCGAGCAGTTCATAGCGGAGATGTCCGTAAGCGTCCAGTTCGGGCAGGTGGAAGAAAAACTTCTGCAAAAACTGAGTTAGTTAAAGGACTCGTGTAAATACTGGGGCGAGGGGGGGAAGGGACTAAGAACACGTAGGGATTTTATTTTCAATTGGGAACTTGGAATATCAGAAAACGCCGCGATTGGATTTTACAACTCTTGTTGAGGAGAGAACAACGTGAAACTACCCATGTTAAGAATTTCAACTTGTGCCACTAATTCAGTCCACCTGGGATGTCCTGCACTGGCTCTTATGCAAATTCATAAGGCGACTGTTACTGATGATAATTGTTCACACCCTGGAAGAGGACTGAGCTCCAAGAAATACTGTTATTTAAAGTACCACAGCATGTGCTTGGTAGTGTAAATTTGATTTCTGCTTTTCATTTCTTAAGAAAAAAAAAAGTTGGTGTCATTCAAGTGGACCACGCACTGCATTTCTGCCTTCTTAACACGTTTTGTTTTGTTACATCTTACATTATGCAGAACTATTTTTGTACAAAAATTGTTTAAAAATTATTTATGCAATGTTTGAATGCATTACCAGTGTTTCGGTTTTGATTGCCAATTTTTATCTTTACTTATGGTAGGCGAGAACTTAACCTATACTTCGTAGACAGTATCTATCTACAAACGTGCCCAGGTCAGGAAAAGTAGGTTCATACTTTCAACTTAAAGCATGTTTTAATGGAAGTTTATATCCTGCTTTGTATACTTCAGAAGTGACATAAGCATGTTGTGGAAATAAGGTGTAAATTATAGTTGAAGTAAAACACTTTTATCTGTATAGAAATCACCTTTTTCTCAAAATTTTAAAAGAATTCCAATTTCAGCTTTTGCACATAGGAGGGTTTCACTCTGTAGCATGAGCTCTTGTACTCAGTATAAAATTAATTTATACAGTGAGTCCAGCAGTAGAATAAATGGTCAAATGTAGTCTCTCTTTCTTTGAAGTGTGAGTTGAGTTCTCATTTAAGGTTTATAACATGGTTATTTCCTGATTGTAAAATTCTGCATTCATAAGTGCCATTGTTGTACGGTGTTGTTTTCGTAGACCTTCCTGATGCAGTTTTACCTTTGTTGAATTTGTATAAACAATTGTACAAAAACAGGCGCTGCCTCTGTGCGTTTCTGTCAGGGCTGAGGGGGAGTGGCTGCAGGGAGTGCTTGGGCTCTGGCCCGTGGCTCTGAGCATTTTCCAGTGCATTGTTACATCCACATCTCCATTCCTCCAGCAGGCATCTATCTGCCCAGCTCAGGCTCGAGGAGCACTGACAGCTTGAGAACATTAAAGTTGGAGCTGAGTAAGAAAAGAGACAGAGGCTGAGAGAGCCCATCACCCATCTTTATTAAGTTTGAGTGGCTAATGAGCAGCACGGAAACAACAGCGAGGGCATGTCTGTCTTCATTAGCCTCCCCTCTGGACAGACTCCAGGAATTAAGTACCATTAAAAAGTTACTTCTAAAAAATAAAGCCATTGAGAGGTTTGCTCCCTTCTGAAAAATACCCAGTCAAGCTAGGAGCTGTGTCCTGTGTGAGGAGGAGCTACTTTCTCTCTTCCACACCAGCCTAACCCTTCACAGAACAAGAGCAGGTGCCAGTGCAGCACAGGTGCCAGCTCTCAGGTCCTGCACCCTCAGCCAAGCACAGCCTTGGCTCTGGAACTTTGCTGCCACATGGGAAATCAAAGGAGAAACAGTAACTTTGTTAATCAACTCTGCTTAAAGAATAACTGGACACACATGGTCCTTCCTCACCTTTTTTTTTACAGTGAACTTCACCAATCCCAGTCATGGCCATGCTTGGCCCCAGGCATCCTGTTTTCGCCCCCGACACGAGCTACTCTTGCTGCTCCTTTCCGCAGATCGTTCCTCACAGACGTCCTCAAAGGACCATTACAATTCCTGCTCCAAGAGGACTTGTACCCCAGCTCACGGCACAAAGCCCAGCCTGACCCAGGGCCAAGGGCTGGCAGCAATAACAGGGCCCTCAGCAGCCCCTGGGAAGCTGGTTTGGGTGACTTGGCTGTGGGTGAAAGTCTGTGAACAGGAGGTTTTAAACAAAAACTGTTTGCTGTCCCTGCTCCTGCCTCCCCCTCCCCAGTTAAGGTTAGTAACACCATACATTCCATGTTAGCAGCAAGGAGGTGGTGCCCCTGATCAGGATTCACAGTAACATCAGGCTGTCGGCACATGGAGTACAATCATCACAGATTAATAGTTACAACAGGCATGAGTGGATTAAGGACCACGCTAATATGGTTTACTGTAATACCCCTTCTTAAAAAAATAGTTTATTCCTAAACTAAAAACCACTTAGTAACTGGTTTTTGGAGCCCACCAGGCAGAGCCTGCTGCAGCCCCTGAGCCCTGCAAAGTGATGGAGTGTTGCATACACTGACAGAGAACAGCCAAGACAGCACACGTGTCATGACAGACATTCAGAGGGAGCAATCAGCATAAAGCAAGATTGCTTAAGGGCTTCTGTGTGGGAACAGTTCATGGCAGTGCTTCCTAAGCCGTGTCCGACACCGGCACCGCAGCCACGCTGTCGGAACAGATACATTCTATCGTTAGGGAAAAGCTGAATAATCAACTGATATATTCATTGCTTCTAATGCACTAGAGAACACCACAGGCTAATAGGCTCAAGCAGAGGTGTTTGCTGACCACTTGCCGAGTGCTGAATGCGTAAGGACAGGTGAGATTCTTCAGAAGAGAGCAAGAACTGCTGTAAACAGTTTGACTCCAACAATCTGTGGGGCTGTAAGGTCAGTGGGGCAGCGCTGCTGCTGCACGCACAGGCAGCACCTGGACCTGCCCAGCCCCGCACTGCAGGAGCTGCTTGAAAAACCTTTCACCAACTTCTTCTACATCTTGATGTCGAAAAGGCCGAGTTTAACCAAGAACTACAACGCTGCCGTGCGCCCCGGGGCCCAGCACTCCTGGCCACAGGAATCCTGCCCGGGGGACTCGGGGCAGGGCTGGGTTAGGATTTGAAGACGTGCACAGCCCGCACGACGTACTGGCGGCAGATGGGGCACTCGCTCATCCTCTTGCCACACTTGGTGCAGGTGACCATGTGGCCGCACTCCAGCAGCACGCAGTCGATCACGGCGTCCATGCAGATCCGGCACAGGTTCTCGTCCTCGTTCAGCTGCATCTTCTCCCCCTCTGGAAACCAACAGAGAGGGAGGTCACAGCTCTGGGGCCTGCAGAACCAGGGCAGTTCCAGCCCAGCCCCATCCCCTCACATGAGCTTTTTTAATCCCCAGCTACAAATTAATCGGTATTCCTCCAAAAATAAGCAAAGAAATAAGAACTAGAAAGCCTCTCAAGTGAACATCCAATATTTAGCTTCATTCTTTAAACCCAGAAACTATTTTCAATTCACAATGTAATGTCTGTGAAATAATGTGCTGGATTAAGATTCGGAGCATGTTGGTTTTTCATCTTGGAGCTCACTGTTTGGCAGAACGCTTTCCTCAGAAGATTAAACACAATAATAATAAAACAGACTAAGATGTGGAAGCCTTAAGTAGGCCATAAAGGTGGCAGAACTGAATAAAACCTGTCAATTTTCATTGCAAATAGTCAACATCCCCATCAATACCTGAACATGCCATTAGACCGTGGTGAAAAAAATAAACATTGAAGTTTTCCTCCCAAGTTTTGTGTGAGCAGGAATTGGTCTGAGGACAAATTACACAAGTGAAAGATTCCAACTGCTGCATGGAGTAGAGGGTAGAACAACAGCCACTGAGCAGTAGCCACAGAACCACAAAATTTATCATGAACATGTGAACTGAGACCAAAACACTTGGACTTTTGTCACTGTAGATTTTAATTCTGCAGTAACAGACCTGAAGTGCCCTGATCTGCATGGCTACAGCACAGCTGTGGCTAATGTTCTGTGAAACCCAGAAAAGCACATGGAGGTGCCAAGTTTCAGTTCTCTGAGGAACCAGTTCTCAGTTGTGCAATTTTACCTTCACCATGAAGGCTGAGCTCTCCAAGCTTTGGAAGAAAGTCTCAAAAACCCAGCACAGTCCTGGAAAGCTTTGTTTAATCACTACTGTTCAGCTACTCTAGGGGCACCTTGCATTGTTAAAACCCATTTTCCAGGTGTTCCAGCAGAGCAGACCAAGCTCAGACACCGAGTTCTTCCACTGGCAGAACCAAACCAGAAACTGGAAACCAGGAACTCAGTAGTTGTAAGAAAGCGGAAATAAAGTATAAACCTACGTGTCTTGTGGTTCTCCTCATTCTCTCTGTATAGTCTGCTCACTTTTTCCACAAGTTCCCATTTTTCACAGCATCCTGAGTAGTTGACAAAATTACAGGCGAGTATTTCCTTCAGCTGCCGGACACTCAACCCTTCGATGTCTTCCAGACTGGAAATATCGGACAGGGATGCCCTCGCTCGCTTCCTGGACAGCCCCAGGGTCTGAAACACATCAGTTGTGTGGTGTTGAGCACCAGAGCTGGAGCACACGAAGCTGCAGCAGCTTGGCTAAAGTTTAATTCTTTTTGAAGCTAGTGTGTGCAGACATTCATTGCTCGACACAGCAAACTCTGGAAGAACCCAGAGCATGAGGCCAAATGTTGGCAGAGATCTAAAAGACTTTATGGTGTCACATGCCAAAAATCTATTCTTTGGATAGTTCATCTCACCTGCTCTTCTGCACTTTCTTCTTCTTCATTGTTTACAGATGTTTCCATTTGTCCCTGTGTACAAAATGAAACTCATCAGGATAAAAAACCATGTTATTCCCTTATAAAACACTTTCCTTCCTACCAAGGTGATCACAGGTGACAATGAAATGACATTTTGACGTTCCAGTTGCTACTCATCAGTCCAGGTTTAAGTCACCTCTGACCTGAACTAGGAATCTTTGCTAATTATCTCCAGCTTTCAGGTGCAGGATACAAAAGGCATTTTTCCTGCCCCTCCAAACTGTACCAATTGGTGTTTTATTTTAAATCGAGACAGAACTATTAAAAAGAAAGATATAAAGTAATACTATTGCATAAAACTTGTTAATCACTGTACCTGTGAAGGTGTCCCACTTCCTGTGCTTCCTCTTCTGTTGGCAAGTTCTCCTGGATTTGACATGGATACAGACGTGGAAAAGGGATGGGTAAAAAAGCCCGAAGTCTGTGACCGTGACGAACGCAAGCTGCCAGCGTCCATGTCCTCCTCCGACCCCAACCCATGGTGGCACAGCACCAGGTCCACCAGGTCTTCCTTCTCTCTGCAGGTGTCCGTGGGGATGTTTCTGAGGATCAGATACTGACGCAGATCCTTCACTTTCAATCTCATTAGCTGAGGGCGCTGGAAGGCCGTTTCTTGCAGCAAGTGACAAGTGGAACATCTCCTGAGATTCTCTTGTAAGACTGAGCAAACGGAGCAAAAATCCTTCTTGCAGTCACAACACACGTGCTGAGGGAAGAGGAGGGAACCATTCAGCTGTGCATCACAGGAAACAAATCCAGGCCCTGCTCTCTCCTTCTCCAGGCTACAGAATTTACTGTTACTTCTTCCACTGTCAGTTGTGACAGACATCATTTTTAAGATTTAAGTCCAGCAAACTGCCCTGTCAAACAGTTTTGCAGGTGTCCCAAGAGAGTCCCTCGCTCTTTTGACACTACTGAAGCTGATTTGTGGTTTTAGTAAAAAATACTATGAATAAACAGATGAATAAAGTATTCAAGTTGTAGATTAGACAACAAACAAAACTAAAACCAATGTCATGGTCTGTTAAAATACTTTTGAACATACTGTCACTGCTCCTTTCACATGTGTAACAGTATAACCCCAAACTTTACAGAACCTACTGCTTCCTCAACTGATTCCAAGAACTCAAAGTAGGGCTCGAATGTGAGGAATCACATGGGAGGGACACACTCCCAAAAGCCCAGATGTCACTTCTGAAGAAAGCTTTGTTCAAAAGACTCACAATACACAAAAGCTGGAATAGACAAGACTGTCAGCATTCCAGCTGCTGAACAAACCCAAACTCCTCAAGGTTTTCAGGATTACAGTAAATTAATATTGGCTTCAGCTACGTCCTTACACAACACTTAATTCAACAAAGCCTTGCCATGTGAATAGGACACATAAGGGGAAAACAACACACAAACTGAGGGAAGAGGTTTCATGATCATCTGAAAGAGCTGCAGAGGATTAGGTCACTGGCAGGAGAAAAGAACAATCCTGAACAGTTATGATACACAGAAATAATATAATATTAACAATCTCAATTTTATCTGCATTAACTCACCAACCTGCCTCCTAAGGAAGGAAGAGGCTGTTGGAGCACAACAGCACTGAGCAGAGCGAAAGCTGGTTAGGAAACAACCAGAACTGCATGAGAACTTCCAGAAAGAAGCTGGAGTTTGTGAGTTTTTAACTTTTCCATCACCCAGTTTGTTCACTCCAGTACTCAACCACTGTTTGATGCCATCTTCAAAACCAGATTTGCTTTACTGTTTAAGATTCTGAAGCTAATACGTATCTTACAAATCAGAGTCCATTAATTTTCAGGCCAGCCCAGATCCAACATGCCACTGACTAATGAACATCAGACTTATTAACTTCTAACCCTGGCTGACAGTAATTTCCTGTGACTTCAGAATAAGGCACTTCCTCCCTCCCTGCCTGTATCTGCCTCAGGTTTCTGAGAAACACACATTCATCTCTCAGCATGCCACAGATGCGTTCATAGGGGTAAAAATACTGTGCAATAAGAAATATACTCACTTTTTTCCTAAAAACTGAAAAGGAAAGTCCACAGGCTTTGCAGACTATGTTCGTGCCGGCTGCAGCAGGAGCTGGATATGCTGAGAAGTCTGTGCTTGGTGTAAACCTGAATGGGCCAGCACCTCCCCCAAAGCCAGCCTGCTGGCCACGGACTGCTCCCGTACCCATGACTTCATTCAGCAACCCGCAGCAGGAAGCCCACATGGAAGTAGCTCCCGCCTGAAAACATCACAAAGCAAACGCAGAGAATCAGTATCTCAAAGCCCACATCAGATGTGCCTTGCTGCTGAGGAGCTACTTCACTCCATCTGTCATCATCCCAGGAGCATGTGGTGCAAATTCCCGGAGCTCCAGGATTCCAGCACGCTCACGGCTGTGACAGACCAGCTCCACTCCCAGCTGAAATCCAAAGTGGGAAAGATTTGCCTCTGAAAGGCCAATGCAGGCACAGGGAGCTCACACTCACAACTCCTTTTCTAGAGAATTCCCCACAAAAAGAATCAGCAATTTGAGGAGTGATGCAACAGCAGAGCAAGGAAGGAGTGACTGACAGCCCATTGTAGGTGAGGGGCAAACCCCGAAATGGTGACAGGCAGAAACTGCAACTTCTCATGATTAATGCAGAACTGTCCCTGCAGGATCTGCTCCAGAACTCATCCAGCTCTGGTATGACTCACAACAAAACTCTCTCTGAAATAACATTCCTGGTTTTCAAACTTGAAAACCAATCTTCATTAGAAGATAATTACAGTCCGGTTTCACTGAGAAGGAAATGTTTGTTCAAGACCTCCCTGAACCTCCTTGTTTTGTTGCCTTACAAAATGTTTAACAAAAGTTAAAATAAATCTAAATGAACTTACTTTCTATTGATTGGATTTCAGTTTTGAGTCACAGTCTTAAAACACTGCAAAAAATTCTGAACACATAAACAAAGTGCTACTTTTTATCCTTGGAAGCCCTTAGCACTGGATTCTCTATCAAAAGTGCACAGTCTACTTGAAGGTGGAATTTGGACTCCAAGTTGGGCAAGTCACAAGTTTAATCACTGTCAGGTGGCTCCCTGAGACCTGCTAGAAAAAAACAGGAGGGGCAAACACAATCACATCAGGTTCTCCCTGAAAGGAAGCTGACAGGTACAACTTCCTTTAAATTTTTTCCCACTTTTTTCTTTAACAGCAGTTCTCTTTTTCATTCCAGGACAGCATCTTTTTTTTTTTTTTCCCCCAAAGCACCAAGACAGAAAATAATTGCTTTTGAGACTTGTAATTCTTGCTGTAAAACCCCAACCAACCAGAACACACACTTCAGCTCTGTAACGTGGTGCTTTAATTCCTGTAGTAGCTACACTAATTTCTAGATGAAGTTGCACATTTTCCCTGAACTGAACACAATCCTCTTACATTTTTGGGAACTTAATGCCAGAATAACTTGGGATAGGCCAGAACTTCTCCGTTCAAACCACAGAGCACAAAAGGTAAGAACAAGAGCTTTAGTTACAACATCAAACATACATTCTAATTAAATCCTCTCATCTGTTAAATCCACTCGTCATTATGGGTATTTCAATAGCAGAATTATCATGGTGTAACAAGAACCCTCTGTGCCCTGGGCACCCCACGCACAGGACATCTTCCTCAGCCTCCTCAGGATGAACTCCAGCGGCCCTTCCCTCACACAGCTCACATCCCAGCCTCAAACTAAGGCTTGTTTTACACTCCTCCATTATAAACACTGTGGAAACTCATCAATATTAATTTCTCCTGGACAAAACATAATTATCCTAGCTTATTAGGCAAGAGGAATTAACTTTCCAGAAATACATCCTGAAAACCAATGTCAATCCAACAGAGCTCCGAGTTTTAAAACTTGGAGCTTCTGAAAAATACTTTCTCTCATCTTTAGGGAAAGCTGTAGCACAACCATTCCTCTCATTCATCACCTATTCTTCAAAACTGAGGAGCTAATTATGTATCTACAAGATTTCAAAACAGCCTCACATGCATAACGGAAAAATAAAATCATTAACCAAAAGGATCTTTCAAAATTCAACTTCCTTTATTACACAGCTATGGCCTGTTTAGGGGGTCACAGCAGCAGCAGGACACACAATGACTAAAAGGACGTAAGACATTTGATACCACAACCCCGGCCTGAGAGTTTAACACCTGCTTCTTAGACTTATTTTATTCCAGAGCCTGTAACAACTGTTCAGACATCACTGTCAACAGCAAACATACGTATTTTTAGGAACTTTTTGTCACCCATTTTGGACACAAGAATGCTGTTGATATCTTTATCTTGCTGCCAACCACTCACTTAAGGTGAAAGGTAGGGCTAAGTGGGCATTAATTTTCTCCTTAACCTACATCACCTGTGGATTCCTTCTATGCCCTCAGGTCATGAACTGATAACTGAATTACAGTGTCTAGGCTCTCCATATTGCTCGGTAAAAGAAATGACACCGTGCTGAAAAGCACCAACACAACACGCAAATTAAACACGCTAAAACAAAAAAAATCCCTCTCTTGAGAGTTAATCAAAACAATTCCAATTTCTGCACCAAAACTATCAGTCTCCACTGCCATGGACAAGCTGCCATCGGTATCTTCCCTCCCCATACCTTATGTGCATCTCACAGGAGCAAAATGCTGCGTTCCAACTTCTCTGCTGTTGCTTTTCGCTTTAAGGGTGTTTAGTTACCTGATGAGCATTTCACCTGCTGCTCCTGCCACGCCTGTGCAAGCTGGGTGTGCTACCAAAGCCGCAGAACGACAGGAGAGCGGCGCGAGGGATTTACTTTTAATCATTTTAACCGAAACTTCCTCTTTACACCCACCCTTAGACCAAGCAGAGCTTTTCCGGGACGGCACAACAGCCCCGGGCGCGACGCGGCGCCCCAGCGGAGCGACCCGGGCTCCGGCCCCCCGGGAGCCGCCGGTGTGCCCCTCACGGGCCCGGCCCGGGCCCTGCCCGGCTGCTGACTCAGCGCGGGGGCCCCTCGGCTCGGCGGTGCCGGCCCGGGCGCCCCTCAGAGCGGGGCGGGACGGCGGCCGCGGCCTGAGGCGAGCCGGGAGGGGCGGCCCGGCCCGGATATCCCGCCGGGTCCCCCGCCCCGTCACCCTCCCCGGTTAGCCCCCTCCTCCCTCCTTCCTTCCTCGCAGAGGGAGAAGCGCTCTCCCGGCCGG
>NW_024581124.1:5670437-5728617 GCF_017639235.1 Corvus kubaryi
CGGGCGTGGCCAATGGGAGCAGAGGACACGGCGGGGCCGGGGGGGGGCGCGGAAAAGCCCCCGGCGGGGGCGGGGCCCGGGGGGGGGCCCCGGGGGGCAGCGATGGGGCAGCGATGGGGCAGCGATGGGGTCATTGAGAGTGGCACCGATGGGGCAGCGATGGGGTAGCGATGGGGTCATTGAGAGTGGCACCGATTGGGCAGCGATGGGGTCGCTGAGAGTGGCACCGATGGGGCAGCGATGAGGTCATTGAGAGTGGCACCGATGGTGGCACCGATGGGGTCATTGAGAGTGGCACCGATGGGGCACCGATGGGGCAGCGATGGGGTCATTGAGAGTGGCACCGGGGGGCAGCGATGGGGCAGCGATGGGGTCATTGAGAGTGGCACCGATGGGGCAGCGATGGGGTCATTGAGAGTGGCACCGATGGTGGCACCGATGGGGTCATTGAGAGTGGCACCGATGGGGCACCGATGGGGTCACTAGCAGTGGCACCGATGGTGGCTCCGAGGTGATCTTGCCCTTCCACTCGAGCCTGGGACATCGGCAATGCTGAGTGCAGTCCTGGGCTCCTCAGGACAAGAGGGAAGGAGCTCCTGGAGAGGGTCCAGCGCAAGGCAAGGAGAAAATGAAGGGTCTGGAGCATCTCTCTTACGAGGAGAGACTGCTGGAGCTGTCTGCAGAACAGAAGACTGAGAGGGGATCTCATCAATCCATAAAAATATCTCCAAGGGCTGCCAGAAGGATGGTGCCAGACTCTTTTTGGTGGTGTCCAGTGACAGGATGAGGAGGAATGGCCATAAACTAAAACACAGGAAGTTTCACCTCAACATGAGAAAGAACTTTCCATTAAGGGTGGCAGAGCACTGGAACTGCCCGGGGAGATGATGCATTCTCTCTCTGTGGAGCCCATCCAGCCCCACTCCCTGGCCTTAGACACTTCCAGGGGCAGAGCAGCCACAGCTTCTCTGGACAACCTGTGCCAGGGCCTCCCCACCTTCTGAGTAAAGAATTTCCCCCTAACCCAAATCCACCCTCTTTCAGTTTTATTCTACCAAGCCCTTTGGTGAGAATCATTACATTTGAGAAAAGATTTATTATTTAAAAATCCACTTCCAGCAAGCTCCTAGATGCCATTATTATCTTCTCTAGGCTTTGAGTGGGGTATATATTTAAAATAACAATCATAGGTTGCAAGAACTGAAAGCTTTTAACCAGATTACATTAAAGAAACCCCAGCAGTACAAACCTGACCAAGGCTTCAGGAAAGCTTTACATAAGAGCACACAGGGCCAAGAATAAGGCAGGCCTTTGCCAAAAAGAGGAACAGACGAAAGTGGCTGAAAATAAATATGGAAAACAAATCAAATTTACCCCTAGAAAGGGTTGGATGCAATCTGCTAATTTCTGCAGGAATTATCTATTTTTGGAGCAAATAATATACAAGAACTGGGTTAAAAAAAAAAGGTGTGTAATTGGCACGTGAATGGCACAGTCCTGGCAGCTTCAGGAGTAAGAGCAGATACTTCACACAGCCCAACTTCTGGATTTGCATTGACACCATATTTTAATTCAAAATCAGGTCACCTTTTTTTCAGAAATGTTTATGCTCCTTGACAAGCTTTAGATATGCTCTGAACTTCTACACACGACTTAATAAAAAATGCCTTTTTTTTTGCAATGATAGCTTGCCATTTTAGTCAAAGCAACTGAAAAAATTGAAGAGACTTGTGAATACAACATTGGAGCTTGCAATGGCACATTCCTCATGCTTCTCATGCAAGAGATTGCTTTAAGACACCTTAAACATATCAGTACAGTTTGGTTTTTAAAAAGTTCCGTCATCTAAACTCTGTCGATTCAGAGTCACCCTTGAAGTACCAAGTTATACACATATTCTTGTTAATAAAATTAAATTAAAACATGAGAACTCCCCATGCAGTCACTGTACTGGGGTAAAAGCTGTCCCAAACCAAGCAAAACCCAACATTTTCCCTTCTTCTCTGTTAAGGATTTGCTAACAAGAAATCCTCCCAAACACAGATGTTTTAGGGAGTAACGTGGGACTGACGGAGCTGAGATCTGGTGACAGTGCTGGCAGCTGCACTTGCCACTCCTGCCTTAATTTGGGCAGATCTGGATGAATCATGTCCTTAACATGTGATTTGAGATGACTTTTACAGCATTAGTGTGCCCAGACAGTAACCACGCCAAGGGTTTTAAATGAGGATCTTTAACTCTGCCAGCTACTCCGTGGGTGAAAAGGAGCATTTCAAGAGGTTCTATTAATAAAAGCCTTGCCCTCGCTGAGCCTTCTGGACTGTGCCAAAGCAGCATTAAAAGATTTAAATCTATTACTGTGAGATGTCCCATTTCCTTCTGCCACCAAATAACAAGTGACAACGACTCGCTGCAGCTCCATAATCCCCCAAGGTTTCACACAGCGCCAGAGACAGAGGTAGAGGAGTGATTCTTCCCAGGAATATTAATTTGGTTTTAATTTAGCAATCTGCAAAATTTAATAGTAAAGTTAAAAAAGACAAACTTCATCACTGGGCTTTATCTGGGGATTTCAGGTTGGATATTAATGCCTGTAGGAAGAATCAGGGAATCACAGAATCAGAATGGTTTGGGTTGGAAGGCACCCTAAAGATCATTTATTTCCAACCCCCTGCCATGCGCAGGGACATCTTCCACTATCCCAGATTGCTCCAAGCCCTGTCCAGCCTGGCCTTGGACACTTCCAGTGATGGGACAGCCACAGCTCCTCTGGGGAACCTGTGCCAGGGCCTCACCACCCTCACAGGGCAGAATTTCTTCCCAATATCCCATCTAACCCTGCCCTCTGCCAGCGGGAAGCCATTCCCCCTGTCCTGTCACTCCATCCCTTGTAAATAGTTTCTCTCCGTATTTTTGTCGGCCCCTCCAGGCACTGGAAGGCCACAATTAGGTCACCCCAAAACTTCTCTTTTCCAGGCTGAAGAATCCCAGTTCTCTCAGCCTTTCCTCACAGGAGAAGTCCTCCATCCCTCTGATCATCCTGGTGCCCCCTCTGGCCTCCCTGCTGGGCACAGCCTATTTTAGATAAGATAAAAGATGACTTTTTCAACAGTGTTACCTAATCTTGAATTTAATACAATCAAAGTCATCTCTCACTGCTTTTTTGGAGAGCTGGTTTTTAGGCGTGAGAGCTGATTTAAATATATTTTTAAAGTGTATTTTAAATGTTCTCTCTGCACCACGCACTGAAGGATTGGCAGCAGAGTTCACACTTTGGCTTCAGAGCCTTGCACAGAAACATCAGAACCAGATGTTTGTCATTTCCTTTTCCCTCCCAGTCCTGCACAGGCCGGCTGCAGCCCAGCCTTTATGTCATCCCCCTCCCCTCCCTGCCCTGCCATGCCACCAGTTCCGTGTTTCTGCCCAGGCCACAGTGCTTTATTTTCAGGAAATGTCAGCAGATTGACCTTTATAACATAATAGCTGCTGTTACTTCCTGCGTTTTGTATTCAGATACAGCTCAATGAGTTCATTGAGGGCGAGGAAACGATCATTAATTACGCCAGCAGCAGCAAGCTGCAATGTTAAGTTTCTTAAATGTAAATGTATCCTAGAAAATTACTCCCCGCTTGATTTGCCTCCTCCTCCTCCTCTCACCACCCCCAGGCATGAATCAGGAGCAGCGCAATGGAAATCCCCGGGGACATGCAGATGTATAATAATATTGAGTTTTGTTTTGCTCTCACTTACAAAAATGAGAACTATTATAATAATTGGAGTATTTTCTTTGGGAATATGATGCCTTAATGAAGTACTTTAACAAGTTATTGAGAAAATAAAAACTTACATGTGGAAACATCTTTACGGCATCACAATTAACTTGCAGGAAATCCAGAGAAGAGCGAATTTACTCTGTGGTGTTCTCTGTAATAAGGAAATGCTCGTGTCAGAGTATGTAAAGTATTAGATAGGTGGGTTCATCTAAATTTTACTGTATAAAAGACGTAACTTTTTACCCCTTGGGGTGTTTGACTTGTGGAATCCTCCACTTTGCAGCCTGTGCAGAATAAACAATGTATCCTTTTTAAACCAGACTCTGTGTTGGCAACTCCACCAAGACACTGCCCAGGGTCATCTGTACCTCACCTGGCCTCTATTAATCACAGGATCATTAAAGTTGGAAAAGACTTCCAAGATCATCAAGACCAACCTGTGACCAATCACCAAACCCTAATCCAAATTGCCATGTCTACTTGTTTTTTGGACACTTCCAGGGCTGATTGACTCCACCACTTCCCTGGGCGGCCCCTTCCAATGCTTCACCACTCTTTCAGTGAAGAAATTTTCCCTAAAATGTCCACCCTGCCCCTGCCCTGGCCCAGCCTGAGGCCGTTCCGTCTCCTCCTGTCCCTGTTCCCTGGGAGCAGAGCCCGACCCCCCCGGCTGCCCCCTCCTGTCAGGGACTTGTGCAGAGCCACAAGGTCCCCCCTGAGCCTCCTTTGCTCCAGGCTGAGCCCCTTTCCCAGCTCCCTCAGCCGCGCCTGGGGCTCCAGACCCTTTCCCGGCTCCGTTCCCTTCCCTGGACACGCTCCAGCCCCTCAATGTCTCTCTTGGCCTGAGGGGCCCAGAACTGACCCCAGGATCTGCGGTGCCTCAGCAGTGCTAGCACACAGGGAAAATGTCTGTTCCCTTATCCAGCAGATAACTCCTCAGGGATGCAGCTGCCCAAGAGCAGCCCATCCCCACGCTGTCCCCAGCCGCGGCCTGGCTGCGGTGCGGGGCGGTTCGGGGGAAGCAGCCCCGCCCCGCGCGGACCCTTCTCTCCCCGGAACGTCTCTCTCGCGCCCGGCACGCCGGGCAGCTCCTCCGTGGCGGCGCACAGTCCCTCCTCTGATTGGCTGCGGCACCGCCCGCGCGCCGGGGCGGGGGCCGGTGATTGGCCGGCGGGGCGGGCGCGCGCGGTTTCCCCGGTGACGGGCGGCCCGGCGCCGCCATGGCGAGCGTGCACGAGAGCCTGTACTTCAACCCGATGCTGACGAACGGCGTCGTGCACGCGAACGTGTTCGGCGTCCGCGACTGGGTCACCCCGCACAAGATGGCCCTGCTCGTGCTGCTCAGCGAGCTGGGCCGCGCCGGCGCTCAGCTCGGCCTGCTGGAGCGGCGGCGGCTCAACCGGCTGCTGCTGCCGCTGCTGCAGGTCGGGGCCCGGGCTGGGGCGGGGGGAAAGGTGAGCCCGTTGTGTCGTGGCCTGTCGCGACATGCCGATGTCCTCCGCAGGGTCCGGATATGGCGCTGTCGCAGCTGCGCAAGGCCATCGAGGAGTGCTGCCCGCACCTGGCCGGCTCCGTCCACATCAGGTGCGGGGAGCGCTCGAGCGGGCGGGGCGGGGCGGGGGAAGGGCTGCCGAGGCCGCTGTGTGAATCCTCTGCGCTGCTTGTGTCCGCTCCGAGCGCTGAAAGGTGGTCTAAAACTTGTGAATGTCAGGTTTTAAAAGCATATATTTGAGCCAAAACTCTACTTCGACAGATTTCTTACTTGTCATAACTAAGTTCTGAAAGGCACGAACAGCAACAGTTCCAAAAATCTAATCAATCAAAAAAATTATATTTTAAAAATAATAAAAAAAGGGGTTCCTATTTGTTTTAAGAATAACCATTTTTGTCTAATTATTCTCTTTTAATAGACACCTGTTTAAAAAGAAAAAAAGCCCAAGCCTGATTATTATTTGGCTTATTATCAGTACTTAATACGATCTTATTTATCTCACTACGAAAACCACCTGGGCCCAAGAAATTAGTTATCACTTGGTTCTGTTTGTGTTTACTCATTTATACAGGAAGCAGAAGAGTTATTTTGTTTGATGTCTATATTAATACCCTAAAAATGTAATTTTCTTCCCCTGTTTAGGTTAAAACTTATGGCAGAAGGAGAACTGAAAGATATGGAACAATTTTTTGATGATCTTTCAGATTCATTCTCAGGGACAGAGCCAGAAGTTCATAAAACAAGTGTAGTAGGTAAGCCATCATTATCCATAAGCTGGTTTTGATGTGATATCTCTCACTGATGTGACTCCCTCAGGATACTGCTTTGTTTTTCTGGGGAGGTGTAAAATTGCACAATGTCATTTTTCTCTTGCTCGGATGTTGCACATTAACCGATAGTTTTGCATGTTGTGGGGTTGATGCTGATTTTAGCAATTTATCTGTGAGATTTGCTGCTAAATTATGACCAGATTTACACCCTGCAACACTGAGTTGTATCATTTGGTAGGCTGAGATAAGACTTAGTAATTTCTATTCTATTTCTCATTAATTTCTATTTAATGAGGAACTAAATGACGTTTAAGCTGCTGGCCATGATTTTAGTCTCCTGTCTGAAGCAGCACCTGACAGACCATGCTCACAGCAGGTGTTTCCCTCTCCAGGTCTGTTCCTGCGCCACATGATCCTGGCATACAACAAACTTTCCTTTAGCCAGGTCTATAAACTTTACACAGCACTCCAGCAGTACTTCCAAAAGGATGAGAAAAAGAACGGAGCCGATGAGAATGAGATGGAGCTGACAAGTCCAGAGGAGCTGGATGGGAAAATGGAGAAAGAAGAACTTGACGGGCCTTTAAGGTGATATATTTGTGTTAAAGTCTTTCCACCCCTTAAGAAAATGAATCTTTTATTTTATTAAAGTCTCCTACAGCCGGGCTGAGATTTGTGGCCGCTCGTTTCCTTGGTGCCACCGTGTGGTAACATTTGTCAGTGGCTCAGTGGCTCGTGAAGGTGGCACTGCCCCATCCTCATCCTTGCTTAGGGAGCCACAGGCTAAAAGGCAGCAGCTGCCAACAATTCCCCTCTGCTGAATGACTTCTCTGGTTGTCACGTGCTAAAACTGTTGGAGAGGCCACTTCTTCTTCCAACAGGGAAAGATTGCTCAATAAGGAGAAGTTAAGTTGAATGGTTTTGTTTCGCTTTTCACCCTTTTCCAAATAAAAGAACTCATGTCTATTTACCTCAAAAAGGAGAAGCAAATACTGAGAGTTTTCACCTGCTAAACAGGTGCTTCACTGTTAGAAGAATCCTGAAAGTATTTTATATATCCATAAATTTAAAATGTACTTTGCAAGCTGTATTTGTATAAACTTTTGCAGGAGTCGCTGCAGCCTGAGTCAGACATTTTGGGGTCTGGCTGTGTGCTGGACTTGCTGTTTTTCCACAGAATAAATGTCTTGCATACCAGCTGTTTCCAGCAGTGATGGATGTGGCCAAAGTGCCAGTTCATCTCCTTGGGACTCTCTTCAGAAGACAGAAAGAACAGAGCAAAGCCATTTGAATATGTCAGCCCCAAATGTTCTCTCTGCTGTTTTTCTTTAGGGTTTTTTAGGATGTATTTAGGGTAACATTGCTCTCGACTACAAGAGCAGGGTTGAAGCTGAACTGTGTGAAATCATCTGGATTGCTTACTTTGATATAGTAAATTTTATTCTTTATTAAGTTTTCTCAGCGTTCTTTCATGCTTTGAGCTATAATATCTCAGAAAACTTTATAAAGCAAAAGTGTGGGGTGTCTGATAAAATGCATTTCTGTGTTGCCTTTCCTTGCCCCTGTTTCTAACCAGAGTGTTTCTTACCAGGGAAGAAGAGATAGCCTGCAGTGGGCCTCTTTCCCAGAAACAAGCAGAGTATTTTCTTTCTCAGCAGGTATGTTAATTCTCATTAAAGTGGAGAAAATGTTCCATAACATGAATTTCACCTTGAATTTCATCCACCATGTCAGCTGTGATGTTTTCTCTGATGTGGTGGAGACTTGTTGATATCTTGCATGTTGTTGCTCAGTATGAGCACTTGGGGCTATGAGTGTTTAATCCAGACATGTCACCATATGCTGATATTTGGTTCTGAGAAGGTCCTTCTGCTCTGCTTGCCTCGTATTTCTGTGAAATGTGCAGTTTTGTTGGTTATTCCAGCTGGTAAATAAAAAAGGGAACGGAAATACACATGGACACAAATGTCAGTAATTCAATAGTCAGTAATGCTAATTTTAGTAACTACATTTTGTAATTTTTTATTAATTGAACAGCTTGCCAAAGCAAACTGTGGATTTAGGGTATTTGTTTTCCTAAGGGTTTTTTTTTTGTATGAGAAGATACATGTAATTCCAGTGAGCAATGTGTGGCATTAGTTCTACAGAATCAAACTGCCACTGTCATAGTAGACAGAGCTGCTACAAAATCTTCTTTAATGTCCTTTCCAAGCAGATAACAACTTGACAATCCTGTACCACAATATATTTTTATAGCCCTCCTTATGGAGTTACATATCTTATTTGTACGGTTCAAATTTTATTCCAGGCTTCTTTACTAAAGAATGATGAGACAAAGGCTCTTGCTCCAGCATCTTTACAAAAGGAATTGAACAACTTGTTAAAATTTAATCCAGACTTTGCTGAAGCAGTAAGTATCTTTTTCTTCATCCAGAATGGTTGTAAAGGGATTTCTTATCTCTAGAATAGGATTATTTGGGAGTAATTTATTCTCTATTGAAATATAAGTACACTATAAAAGTGTGAGCAAGTTGCATGTGAATGTTTAGTAATTCAGACTAAATCTCCTGAAGGTACAGAAACCTTAATTAAGCAAAGTACTTCCCCTTCATGCACAGATGTAAGCCTCTTAATTTTGGTGGGACTGAGTGCATTCTTGTTCAACTATATCTGAAACTTACTTATTTTACCCACATTTTCCTAAGGAGTTTCAGGCCTCATACTCCTGTAGTTTAAAAATCAGTATTAAGTGTAATGTCTGTTAATTTTGCTGGTTGTTGTTCACTTTGCTTCTGGTCCTTAATAGCAATTTATACTGAAAGCCATAGACAACTCCCACTGAGGGGAGTTTCCAGACCTGTGGTGTGAGCTCTTGCTTTGTCCCTCAACAGCTTATTCTTGAGCAACTTCCATAAATTCAACTCTTTCCTGCCTTGCTTTCTACCTCTTCCTCCCAGCAGCCGTGGGCCAAGGTAGACAGGATTTTCCTTGCTGCTGTTTGGAAGGGTATCCTTGAAAGGGCTGCCTTAGTCCCTGGCTGGATTTCACAGCATAAAGGATTATCCTGCCCAGGTCTCAATGCCAAAAAGAAAATATGTAATTTAGCATCTTGTTTCTATCTGCACAGCATATGGAAGCAGTCCTGATGTTTCTTAGTGTCTTCCTGAGGGCAGACACTGTAGGAGTCCTGCCTCCATTCCCACTCTCACTTCACACGTAAATACAGGGATTCCATCTCTGTAGAGATCTCAGACTGGCTGGGATCATTCTGACAGCCAGATCTTGTAATCTTCACCATTTGGCAGATCCTGTTAGGGCAGACAACCAATTTTGTCCAAGAAAGTACCTATTTTTATCCAGAAATTCTGCACAGGTCGTGTCAGTATTGGTGCAACTTCTGATCCAGCATGCACTCCCTGGCCGTGCAGTATTTCATGGTTCCACATGTTGGGCTAAAATACATAACGTTATAAACAAAATTCTGGTTTAATATCTGTACAATTAAAGCTGATTTTGCTTCGCTTTTCAGCATTATTTAAGCTACTTAAACAGCCTCAGAGTGCAAGATGTCTTCAGTTCCACACACAGCCTCCTGCATTACTTTGACCGGCTGATCCTCACGGGGGCAGAGAGCAAAAGCAACGGGGATGAGGGATACGGGCGGAGCCTGCGCTACGCCGCGCTCAACCTGGCGGCCCTGCACTGCCGCTTCGGTCACTAGTAAGGAATTCACCCGGGGGCATCTCAAAATGCTGACAAAGAGACCTTCCCTTCCTGCTGAAAATCCCTTCAGGGGCTTTCTTTAACTTGACAGCCGGTGTGGTTGGGTTGGGAGCCGTCTTTCGGTCTTGATTTGTTTGGGTTCGTTTTTGTTTTGACATTTATTTGGTTTCCATAATAACTGAGCCATCTAAGAGTTGACATTTGTCTGTGTCCTGGGTATTTTAAGTGTTCAATTACATTTCCCTGACCTCAGAGGGGTCAGTGGGCATGAATGCCTATTTTCATCCATATTCTCAAGAAAGTGTGGTTGGTTTTCTGCAAGCCAAGGTAGAACTGATGATCTGGCAAAAGAATAATTAAACAAAAAAAGCCATCTGAGCTTTTAGAATTTAAAATGCCATACGGGTGGGATTTATTTTGTTGATAAAGCTGGCCTACCCATCTTCACTTATGGTTTGCATTTATTGATTGCTGCCTGGAGGCATCATGTGAAAGGACTGGAGAGGGGAAGGATGCTGCGAAGTTGAGAGCAACAATTTCTACACAAGCAGATTCTAAATACTGCCCCTGTTCAACCAATAATTTGGCACCATGGCATGTACAGGGTTTGAAAGCCCATGCAGGGGTTACAGCTGCATTTTGGTTTGCAGATGCTGTCAGGCTTATTGTCCTCAAAGCCAGAATGCACTGCTGAGTGCTGGGAGGAAAACACAGGCTGTTAAATCAGAGATCTGAGTGCATTATGCACAATTCAGATCAATATTCCTCTGGATCAGGATGCTGTATCTTAAGCACTGTGGGAATACTAATTGTTCTCCCTCTGTCTGCTCATAGCCAGCAGGCTGAACTTGCACTTCAGGAAGCCATCAGGATTGCCCAGGAGTCCAACGACCATGTCTGCCTGCAGCACTGCCTGGTGAGAGCTCTGTTCAAATGGGGCTTGAGTCGTTCTGCTCAGTGAACTGTTGCAGAACTTCTCTTACAGCAGCATCTCACCCAGGGCATTTGACTGCCCAGCAGTGGGGTGACATCGCTCCTGGCACACAGGACAACAAGCTGTAGAATCATGGGATGTTTTGTTGCAGCTCAGGTTTAATTTCCTAAGCAGGAATTGTTATCCTAAGGATCTCAGTACTAAGCTCAAACTTTAGTCTTAGATGTTGTAAAAAGAAGTATTTTCATAAGCTTCCTCCTTCCTGCCTGTTGACTTCTCAAAGTGTAACCAGCCACCTTTAGAGCAAGCAAAGTAGGAGGGCAAGACTTGGATTTCTCTTTATTTTTTTTCCCTGTAATTAACACTATAATGAATTTACATCAATGGTATCAAACTCCTGAGGTGCTGCATTCCACAGTTCCCTGTGGTTTTGTGCATCACTGAACCTCCAGTGTTGGCTGATGCCACACCAGCATCCCAGCCTAGCTGCACTTCGGATATGTTTTGCTGTGCAGCATTTAGTAGAAGTTTCATTAGAATCAATCCACAAGTGGTTTGTATTTCTAGTGAGTTTCTGTGCATTCTGTAACAGGAAGCCAAGTTAAAAGTGCTGCAGCCATCAGTTATTTGCAATGAGATTTTGATCTTTTTCCTTGCTAGAGCTGGTTGTACATCCTGGAGCAGAAGATATTCGATAGCTGTGTTCTGCTGGAGCACTCTGTGAACAAATCCTTACATTTTGGGTTGCCAGTGAGTCCATTTCATCAATCCTTAACTTTATTCTGGGACAAACCCATGTGGTGGTGGGGAGTGTGTGTGATCAGAGTTTGGGGTTTTGTGGCTGTTCTCATCAAAATACCTGACTGGATTTAAACAAACATGTTTTAACACTCCAAAATGCAGCTGTTTCTATGACTTTTATTCTTCATATTAACAAGCCAGAGTTCAGTTGCTTTAATGCCAGAGCATTATTGCAAGGTTCAGTGGTTTTCCTTCTAACTTGTTTGATTTTCAGGCAGAAAAGCTCTCTGTGGCTACTGGCCCAGGCACCATTTTGGCACAATCTGGTGCTCAGGGGACGTTCTTAGGCCTCCATCTTCCCTGAAGCTCAGTGCTGATGCCTCTGGCGGGGCTTTGAACACATCTACTTGTACAGCTCTGTGAAATCTTGCAGGGCAGCCCTCCCCTTTGGTAGTTTGTGCGCTGGATCTGTTGTCTGTTAATGTTTATTTCTGTCTTCCCCAAATCTGCAATTCCTTTGTTAAGAGAATTGTTCTAAAATGGACTCAACCGCTGTTGTTGGGAGATAGGAGCAGACATGGCCCCTTTGTGGGAAGGACAGCAAAGGCTGTGTTTTCACAGCAGTTCTGGAGAAATCCAGGTACTGGTCCTGTCCTCCTCCATAAGATTTCTGTGTGGGGGAGTGGAAATTACCTTTCACATCTAACAAAATGACATTCACATATGTGTGGGTGTGCATAAGTGAGTATTTAAAGAAATGCCTGGAGCAGTGGTCCTTTGTCTGTGCTGTCTTTTTGGGATTCTTTTTTAGTAGTTTAGAACTCCGCTCCAGTGTAATTTGCAAGCTTGGGGTGCTCTGTTATCTTCCAACACTGTAGGTATGTTTTTTTCCTTCTTCCCAGTATCTTGCTTCCTTGGGAATACAGTCCTTGGTTCAGCAAAGAGCTTTTGCAGGAAAGGCTGCCAACAAACTAATGGATGCCTTAAAAGATTCCGATCTGTTGCATTGGAAGCACAGCCTGTCAGAGCTCATTGACATCAGCATAGCACAGAAAACAGCCATTTGGAGATTATATGGCCGCAGGTATTTGCTTTGTGTGGAACTCCTGGATTAGTTACTGCACTTGTTAGCACATAATGCATTTATATAGGTGTAACAAGTGACTGTGTCTCTCCAGTGCACTAAAATAAAGCAATCAGACTGTGATTCAGTGCAGGCTGAGTGCAATTATTTCCATTCTCTTGTGTTTCTTTAAAACTCATACTGAAGAAGAGGTAGAGTTTCCATTCAGTAGTGGCAAATAGATCATAAATTGTTCCTGTGCCCCCACTTTCAGCATCTCTGTTCTTTGGCTGTGTGCAGCTTTCAGTCTGTAGTACTTGCTGTGCCTGCACAGTCCAGAGTCCTTGGATAGCAATTGTTTTACAAGTTTTCCTTCTCCCCAGGCCCCTGGCTTAACCAGACAATGTAGACTACTGTCAAAACAAGACCATAGATTAAAAATGGTTGTTGTTTGCCGCTTGAAAACTAAAAGATACTTCTCTTGCACAAGCACCATGGCACTTCAACAAGCCCAGACCTTGCTGAGCATGAACAGTCTGGAGGCTGTGAACGTGGGCGTTCAGCAGAACAACACCGAGTCCTTCGCCGTGGTGTTGTGTCACCTGGCAGAGCTGCACGCCGAGCAGGTGAGCTTAGGGCTACTTGCACTAAGTGGCATTTGGTGAGAGGACGTGTGGGTGTTACTGACAGAGGGTGCAAGACTTGACTTGTGGTTTCTTCTGCCTTTTAAGCCTGCTCTGGGGGCAGAGACAATGCAAGGTGTTTGCTTGGCAAATCCCTTCCCTGAGGGTTGTGCCTAAAGGGAGGGGAGCAGGGCCCGCCCTGGTGCATTAATCAGTGTTGTTCTGTGTTCCAGGGGTACTTTGCAGCTGCTTCTGAAATACTGAAACACCTAAAGGAGAGATTCCCTCCCAACAGTCAGCATGCACAGGTAGAACACTTATCATTCAGCCTGAATTTTCTTCTGTGTGCCTTGGGCTGTACATTTTCTCATTCCCCTTGGCTCGTCCTCATGGGAAGCTGTGTAGCATCGGCTTTTTTACAAAAGCATGGAAAAGCTGTCTGCGTTGTTTTCAGACTGGTGAGACATTTCTCCCACCACAGCCTCCTAAGATGAAACTGTTTAAGTAGAAATTTCATTAACAGAGGAATATACATCTGCTTCATGAGCACATAGAGCAATTAAATGCTCTGCATTGATTTGGAGCTTCAAAGTTCTGTTTAATTAGTGCTGCTTATTTTGATAGATTACAATCCAGAAATAACTGAGATAATAGGCTAATAACCTGGTTTTTGTGTGACTCTGGGAAACATTACCACAGGAGTCTATAAGGTAGTATTTACATTGAAGTGTTCAAGATCCCATTAAATGTAGTGTGGTCCTCTTTTCACTACAGAACAAGTCTACTTCTCTACAAGTCTCAAATCATTAGTAATGATTTAAAAGAGCCTTTTTACTTAAAATGCAGTCAAGTAGGTGAGCTTCGATACTGAAACATTAATCCTGACCTGAGCATTTTTGTTGGGCACAGTAATTCAGTAAATCCAATAATTGGACAGTGGAGTTAGTGTGTCTAGACATAAATACCCAGAGGGGAAAATAAAAAGTAAATTCTAACTTGGGATTAGAAAATGAGCAGGCACAATTTCTAAAACTTGTTTCTGGATGTTCTTTGTTTAGCTTTGGATGCTGTTTGATCAGAAAATACAGTTTGAGCGAGCCATGAACGATGGCAGATACCACGTAGCAGATTCTCTTGTAGCAGGAATTACAGCACTTAATAGCATTGAAGGTGTATACAGGTAAGAAATCATGGGTCTTCATGCACTTGCAGGTGTGTTCCATAAAGATAATGAAAAATTTAGCAAAATGATCACTGGCAGTCACATGTCCTTACATATTTTTTCCCTTTCCAGAAGTAGTTAAGGTCATGTTGTCTAACCTAGAGGGCTATTCCCGTAGAGCATTTCCTGCAATAATAATTTGTAGTTGTTTCTCTGGGCATTTTAAGAACTGGAATAGCTGAAGTTGGTGTTATTCTAGAGCTGTGAATCCATTGTGGTAACTTCTTCAAAATCTGCTGTACTCAAATCTGAGCACAAAGCAGATTTTTATGTCAAATAGCTGGGGAGGGAGCTCAGGTCTTGAGCGAATTCCTCTGTGGCCTGCTTTCTACATCTCCAAAATGGAACAATGTGATTTTTTTTCACTCACCTTAATGGGCTCTTGTTTCTAAATGAGAATGACGTATTAAAAATAGTTACAGTTAAAACTTGTTATTTGATGAGTATGACAACCAGCTTAGTGTTAAAAGAATTTCGTGTTGATTTTCAATGATGCAAAACACCTAAAAGCAGCCAGTGCCAGTCAGCTGGAAGATCAGTATTCAAGCTGTGGGACCTGATGCTTGTCCTTCTGGAATTGGACTGATCATGAATTTCCTGATCTTTAAATATTCTGCTCAGTGTCTGGTTCAGGGTGTTTGTACCCAATCCCTGTTGCTGTGCATTTGGTCCTGACTTCCCTGTTCTCCATTTTCCTGTTGCTCTGTATCCTTGTTAGCACAGGCCAATTTTAGCTGCTTTACCTCATACCTGTTTTTCTCACAGATAATTACTTGTGCTTTCTAGCTTGCATGGCCTTCCACTTCTGCTGCCTGTTTGGCCTTTGGTTTTGGCAATCCCTGGTTTCTATCTAAAGCTGTTTTATGAGTTTGATCCTTTCTGCCTGGGAGTTGTCCAGTTGGCATCAGTGAGATCTGTTTTTCCTCCTGTGTGTGCAGCATGTGTACACTTTGTCCGGGTGCCAGTCTGCAGCTAAAAGAAACACAGGTCACAAAATAGAGACCTGTTTTACTGTGTTCTGAAGAGCAGAATTCTATCTAAAATACAAAAATACAGTGATGTTTTCTTTCTACCACGACAGAAAAGCCATTGTACTGAAAGCCCAAAATCAAATGTCAGAGGCACATAAACTTCTGCAGAAATTGTTGATCCACTGCCAGAAAATCAAGAACACTGAGATGGTGATTAGGTAAGAATGTTTCATTTTCAGAGTATTAAAGCCACTTTTCAGTGATTAGAATCAGCCATTTCAATTTGTCTGTGTTCAGACTTCACTAGTCTTCAGATTACCTGCTGTGATTCAGAGATTACAGAGTCATTTCAATTATTAATCACAGTATGGAGGAATCCTCAAAATATTGTGGCATTGAAACTTAAGTTATTTTCAATACGTAAACTGAAAGGTGATAAATTTAAAGTTCCAGGAAGGTTCGTGGAAGAAGGAAACACTGCATCTAAAATAAATAGGGAATGGAAATGTGTGTGTGCGTAGTTCTACCTTGGTGTAAATCTTGAGAGAGCTACAGTGTTATTTAATCTTTTATATGTCTGTGGCATCTCCTCTTAAGGGTGTAATTTAAATTTATTGTATATGCAGCAGCATAAGTCATAATAAAACCAATACCATTATGGATGGAATAATTCCTTGGGAAACAAGTGGACATTTTTCATCCAGAGTAAAGGTTTGTAACTGTTTGCCCCTGTTTGGTTAGCGTGCTGCTGTCCATAGCAGAGCTCTACTGGAGATCCTCGTGTCACACCATCGCACTGCCGGTGCTGCTCCAGGCTCTGGCCCTCGCTCGGGAATACAGCCTGCAGTACTTGGCTTCTGAAACTGTGCTGAACTTGGCTTTCTCCCAGGTAGGTCTGATTTGTGTTTTCACAGGGCTGCAGGGCAACATTTATTCTGGGGGTCTGGATGCTGTTTTTACTCCTGTGAGATTTAAGAATACAACCTTGCTGGAATTAAATTGTTGATTCTGAAGAAGCATTCTCTGAATGTAAAAACCTTCGAGGAAGTTAATAAAAGTTGAGTTTCATGTGTATTACTAAAATGTATCATTATTGCATATAATCAAGCAGCATAAATTTCCCCTCTCTTAATGTCTTCAGTTATTTTTTTATGCTGGTGTTTTGGCTTCCTAGTAGCACAGGTTGGCTTTTGTGTTAAAAATAATGCTCCTAATGAGTTCAGTTATATTGTTTATTCTGAGAGACATGGCTGTCAGCACTGACTGAGTGGAGAAGCCATTCCCAATCATTTCAGAGAGCAGCTCATTTCTACTGACAAGTTTTGATTTAAAAGAAGATTGTGGGGAAGAAGTTGAAAAAAAAATTGTGTGCATTACATCATGTTATTAGAAACAGACATGGCTTGTGTTGATGTTCCCTGAAGATGCTGCTCATACCAGTGGATTCCAGTGTGAGACCAGCCAGTATTTCTTTTTCAGCTGATCCTTGGCATTCCTGAACAAGCCCTGAATATCCTGCACATGGCAATAGAACCTGTCTTGGCCCACGGAGCCGTCCTGGACAAAGGCTGTGCCATGTTCTTGGTGGCCAAATGTCAGGTGGCTTCTGCGGCTTCCTACACTCCACAAAAGAAGATTGAAGGTAGTGTGAAGAGTAATTCTCTCTGAAACTGTGCTCAGAAGTGCAAACCAGTGTCTGTACTGAAATCCTGCTACACCAGAGTGTGTTACCTGGTTATTATTTATAATTAATTTGGAATTAGTTGTTCAACAGCTGTTTATGATGGAACATTGTTTATCTGCATACTTTCACATACACATTTTGCAGCAAAGGCTGAATAATAGAAACTAGCTGAGAGATCATGTTGCTAAGACACAAATGGTTTTGAAAAGCTGAGGAATTTATAATTGCTCTCCTCAGACTTGAGCTGCCTTGCTTGGAGTTGTCACTGTGGTATTTTCGTAAATATTACTGTCCCCCTTTTTCCCACAGCTTTGGAATCCGCTATCTTGAATCTAAATGAAGCCAAGACTTACTTTGCTAAAGTGGACTGCAAAGAGCAGCTCAGAGACGTTCTCTACTTCCAAGCCCGGCTGTTCCACACCCTGGGCAAGACCCAGGAAAGGAACAAATGTGCCATGTTGTTCCGTCAGTTGCACCAGGAGCTGCCAGCACACGGTGTCCCCTTAATCAATGCCTTCAAGTGATGCATTTAAAGATGAGATTTGTTTGTTTTCCTGGTTTGGTTTTGTTTTGTTTTTTATGAACATCTTTTTATTGTATCCAGTCACCTGTGTTTCAGAATAACTGCCAATAAATCATGGTCTGCTCTTGAACAAACTTGTGTTTTGTAACACAAATGTAGTTTTTCACCCATTTCACTTCTATTCTGTACTTGAAATTAAGAAATTAGTGGGGGAAAAAAGAGAAAAGACTCTCTTGACCATGTTATAAACACACTGAGGGGAGTAGTGCAGTCACGAAGAAGTGTTCTGTTCTTAGTAGTGACATTTCCTGAATCAATGCAGGCTTTATGAACACGGGTACAAAAAATAGTGGAAAATGTTTGTGCTCTTTATAAGTGGTATGGAAGGGGGAGTCTCATTTAAAATGTGTCCTTGCTTTTAACCTGTCTGCAGTTGCTGTTTATGCTGTAGAAACAGATGGTGCTGGCAGAAGGAAAAAAGACCAGGTTCAGTCAGAGAGTTGTAACTGTGCAAAGTCCTGGCACTGTTGTTTCATGTGTCCTTGTGCAGAGAGGGGATGAGGAGAGTCAAAAGTGGGAAACAATAGCCCCAGCTCAGCTGAAATGTTTTTATTGTTTGTATTCTCCCCTCAGCACTGTGTCACTCACCTGCTCTGCTTTTATGGGTGAATCGATGGAGAGCAAAACGGACTGAAGTACCTGGAGGAGCCTTCAAGGAATCTGGAGAGGGACTTTGAACAAGGGCCTGGAGGGCAAGGACAAGGGGGAATGGCTTCCCACTGGCAGAGGGCAGGGTTAGATGGGATACTGTGGGGAAATTCTCCCCTGTGAGGGTGGTGAGGCCCTGGCACAGCTTCCCCAGAGAAGCTGCGGCTGCCCCATCCCTGGAAGTGTCCAAGGCCAAGCTGGACACCGCTTGGAGCAACCTGGGATAGTGGAAGGTGTCCCTGCCCATGAGATGGTCTTTGAGGTCCTTTCTAACCTAAACCATTATTTAACTGACTATCTGATGTGCTGGCACTGGCTGCTAACAATGAGATCCTCATTTTGGAAGAAAATTTCATTTTGGCTGTAGTGTGGGATTTGAGGGCAGGTGGGATTGCACTTCTGTGAGTGTAAACCTTTTGTGGGTGCCAGTCACCTGGTGCCTACATAAAAGCTGAACATCATTAAACACCGGCAGCTACCCTGCCTGGAAGCAGTAGATTTAACTGTGGCATTGTCAGCAACGAGAAAGCCAGACCAGACCTAAACCTGGTTCTGCTGGAGCCTGGCCAGGTAAGGAGGAAGAGAGAAGCATGAAGGTGTGGTTGAGACAAGGATAGTCCGGTGTTAGTTTACACATTCCATTAATTAGTGCTGCATCGGGGCTGTTGGCAGATCATCAGAGACTTGATTTTAAAACGATGTTCCCAACAGCAAAGGGGAACCCAGCTTTGTGGAACGCTGGTGGTGGCTCATTCCCTCTCAGCTGTGTATTAACCGACATTAAGGAGTTCAACCCTTAAAATGTTTGGAGCGCCCACCCTGTTACGGTAAGTGCATAAACCTGATTTTTAGAGTGGCTTTCACGGTTCTGGTCAGAATTACAATATTTATCTACAGAGCTGGTATGGAGGCCTGGCTCTGCTCTGGGGAGCTCTACGGTGTCAGAGTGGTGCCTACAAACGAGTCTTAAAGCAAATTGAGGAAGAGGGTTTGGCCGGCTGTGGCATTTGCATCTGCTCAAGGCTGAAGCTGTTGCTTCACGAAAAGAAAACCGCGGGTGAGCTTGGTGCAGAAACGGTGCTGGATAGAAATAACAAACCCCAAAAAATGGACCGAGGGCTGGTGCCAGCCGCGGTGTTAAAGGCCGTGCCCGTGAGCTCTGTCTCAGCGCTACAGAGCTGCAACTTGTGTGGGAACTGTTTGGTGGTGGCAAACAATCTGACATTTCCAAACAACTGGTTTCCAAACCTGCCCTTTAGGTGATGATTTGGGCAATCGCTCAGTCCGGGGGAACTGGCGCAGGTAACCTGGTTTGCCCCCAGCCGCCCTGACGCTGGAAGCCCAGTGTTTGCACAGGGGCAGGGGGATGAGGGGGGGACGCGGGGAGCCCGCAGCGGGGCTCGGCGGCAGCGGGACCGGCCGGGGCTCCGCGCTGCGTCCCGCGGGGAGGTGAGGCGGGGCCGCGCGGCCCGGGGGGCAATAAAACACTGGGGAAAAAAATTTATAAATAAACAAAAGAACAAAACACACCCCAAGAGCGGCTTACAAGGGGCGGGCGGGCAGGATGCGGCTGCTTGGGGGGAAACCTGCCCCTCCCCGGGGCGGAGCGGGGCCTCCCTCTCTCCCTCCCTCTCTCCTTCCATCTCTCCCTCCCTCCTTCCCTCCCTCCTTCCCTCGCTGCCGCCGCCGGAGCGGAACCGAAAGCGAAGGCGGCGCCGGGCAGCCGCGCTCCGGCCCAGCGCGGCGGAGGCTGCGGGGGCTGCGGGGTCCCGGGGTCGCTCCCCGCCAGGTCGGTGCTGCGGGAGCTGGCGGGGAGGCCGGGCGGGCCCGGGCGGGGGATGCGCCCGCGGTGGCGGAGACAAAGCCGCGCCCGGAGGGACCGGGCGGGCGGGGGCGGCCGGGCCAGGGATGGAGCGGGGATGGAGCCGGGGCTGGGGCTGCTCTCCGGGCGGCGAACGGCATCGCCTCCCGACGGGGCTCTCGTGGCCGGCCTGTGCGGACACTCCCGCGGTGCGGGCTCGGTGCTGTCATTTCCCCATCCCGCTCCGGGGAGCTGCGCCGTGGCCGCCGGGGCCCCGCGGACATCCCGCTGCCGCCGGCCCCGACACGTGCTGCGGCACCCGGCGGGTGCCGGCATCCCGGGCGCGCCATGGGACCGGGTGGCCACACCGCGTGCCCCACAGACCCCACGGGGCTCCTGCCCGGGGATGGAGGGGCGAGATCAGGGGTGCCAGGGAAAGATAGGCCATGGGGTTGGGAAAAGAGGGGATTTTTAAGGTCAAGAGGCAAGTGAGAGTCCAGGAAAAGGTGAAGGGGGTGGAGTTGATGGAGCGGCTGTGTACAGGGGACAGGTCTCATTAGAAGCCACAGGTTGGGTTGCTGCGAGTGACGGAGCGTGGTTAGGAAGTGGGATGCAGCCCTGCAGCCACGTGCACGGCACAGAGCATCAGGAGCATGAAGGTAACATTCAAGACCAAGAGCAGAAGTGAGATGACCACGGGAAGCTACTGTGATGGAGCTGTGGGCTGACTGCAATGCTGCAGGGGCAGAAACCACCCCTGGGAACAGGACCTGGTTGTCCTCAGGGCCAGGGGGACCACACTGGGGAGAGGATGTGTGGTGGCTGTTGGAAGGCACCGGAGTTGCCTTCATGGCCCGCAACCAGAGAGACAGCCCCTCTCCTGGGAGAACGAGCCCCATCCGTCTCCTGGCCCCTCTCCATGAGCACTTTCTCTTGGGAAAAACAGCCAACAGACCCCAAAAGCCCATACCTGAGTGTGCTGTGAGGGGTGTCTGATGGACCAGTGCTGTTCTGGGGAAGGCTGTTACCACTTTGGGGAGGTAATTTGGAGGAGCCTTTGCTTTCAACTCAGCCCTAATGTCTTTTAAAGTGCAGAAGTGCTCTCATTTCCTCTCTTGTGGGCATCATGGGCTGGAGCTGATGTTTCCAGGAAAACTGGGAGTCGCTTGGCAGTGCTGAGCAAGGTGATGGGGATGCCCTGAGCTCATCCTGGCCCGTGCTCAGCACCATCTCTGGAGCTTATGCTCTTTTGGGATGCTCATTATATATTGTTTCAGCAGTATTAGGGAGTATCCTCAAAATTATAAAAAAACCTCGGTAAAGACGTTTTTGTGACTCCTGTTGAAACCTGCTGCTGGGTGTTGTGACACTACAATGCTACCAGCTTGGCTTTGCATTTTTTCCCCAGTTCTTTTTACCCTGTGCTGGCTGGGCCAGGCAGCGCAGGAGGCTCCTCCATTCACCCTGGGGCGATGACAAGCTTTGCTGCTTGGGCACAGCGACCTGTCCTAGATGAGGCATGGGTGCCTGTTTCCAGTATCTCATAAATTTGGGTGTCCTCTTGACTTCTAGAGAAACTGCCGAGAGATTTTTTCCCATTAAAGTCAGGTGGGGGATGCATATGGTCTTTGTATACTACAGTGACTAATATATTTCTGGCAAGGTCTGTGCTCACCCGTAGGAAGGGAAACTGTGATCGATGCCCCCGTTGCTGCAGATGACACCACTCTTGGCACGGGCACTTCCACCGCTGACCCTGACCGGGGAAAGCAAAATAGCCACTGGACTCTGCCCAGGGAGACCAATAACTGCCCCAGGCTGGCCCTGCTTGGCTTTTAACCAACCTTCAGCAATAGCAGGGGAGAATCTCTGCGAGTAAAATCAGCCCTGGTTTTGGTGTTTTGAGTTCAATAAACAGCTTAAGTTGGCGTTTGTGAGCTGACCCCCACGGAAGGATGGATGCAGGGGTCACTGCCGAGCTGCCACCAAGTCTTACCCCCTTAGGAGGGTCTGATCCTGACACTGTGGCTGCCTTGCCACAGGGAAGCACGCGTGGGGAAGGCGAGTGTGCGGCCCCCGCATCTGGGGAGAGAAACAGCTCTGGGGAGGGAAGGGCAGGCTGAGGCATCCGTAGGCTCTGATTTAAATCCGAGCAGTCAGTGCTGCCTGCGAGGTGTCCCCTCTGCACTCGCCCAGAATCGGTCGGCATGTTCCCCTCTGGAGGTGGCCACATCCAGCAGAGCCCAGGCAGGGCCCACACGCTCTCAGCAGAGCTGGGGCGGCCCGAGGGGGCTGTGAAAATCCCTCACCCTCGCGGGGGCTGATTTCACTCCCATTCGCTTCCGCTCGAGCCACGTGGACTCTGAGCGAGAGGGAGAGCTGCTGCCAGGGTTTCGCAGACCTCTTTTCATTTTAATATCCCTCTCCTTGCTGAATTAGATGCGAGACTGATTGCTTCGATAATCCTGCTGCAGCCGCTATGGGTTATATATGGATTGCAGCCAAAAGCTGTGCCGATAAATCATTCCTATACACCAGGCTGTTATATTTCCTGAGGATTTTGTGGGCATGTGCTGCTCCCTTTTACATAAGGATCTGCTGGAGTTCATACCAGAATGTGCTGCTTTTCCCCAGGCAAGGGCCTGGATGGGTTGGTGTAGCCAAAGCCCCCAGGCTGTATTTTCTCTCTTTGGGATTATTGCCCTCATTTCAGCTATTTACTTTTCTCTCTGGCTGCGAATACAGCTGTTCACCTCCTCCTCCTCAGCCTCCTCATGTGCTTATTAAGGATAACAGGGCTGTGTTCAACAGTGTGACCCCACTTTTGGGTTTCTCTCAGGGGAGGTGTCATCTTAGAGGGCAATTTCTGAAAACCCCCATCCTCCAACCCTTTGCACACACTCAGAGGGAAAACCCATCTGATTTCCCACTCCAGCTGATGTTAGGATGGGGCTTGGATGACTTTTAGTTCACAGAGCCTGGGGAAGCCTGCTTGAATTAATCAGACTTGATATGTTTATCCTGGTCAAGCCAATTAACTCCCGCCAGCCAGGACACGCTCAGCTCTCAAGTGTGACTGAGACTTCATAACTCTATTTTGCTCAAGCCTGGCAAAGTTTATCAGGAACGCTTGGAAATCGGGATGCAGGCAATTCTCTGGGGGCAGGATGGGATGCCCAGCCGTGCTGTGGCACCGCTGGGGACCGATGTTGCTACCAGTGATGTTCCTGGGGTGGTTTCATCCCAAGGCTGCCCTGATGAGCTGCCTTTTTTGGTGCGGCCACAGAGCACGGTGAGGGTAGAGGGCACAGCATTCTGGATCAGCTCCGGCTTCAGGGCAGCTATTTATATGTGCCCACTGGAGGGGTGCCCAAAGCAAGCCAGGCAAATGGCCTTGAGATGCATCCCTGTGAATTCAGGATGAATGGGGGGGGCTGCCTGTTTGTTTTAATCCATTTGGGAGTGCATTAAAACACGCTGCCGTGGGCTGCCAGCAGCACTGCGGGGAGAATTTGGCTTGGCTGGTGGCTCCCAGCTCTCTCATCCAGCAGAGCCCCATCCAGGAGCGGATTCAGCCCCACGAAACCTGGCGTTTCTGGAATAGTTTGTCCTTGTTGCTGTTCGTTGGCTTATTTATAGCCTCCCCATCCCTGTGCTTCTCCGTGCCTCGGAGCAGTGAGCGGTGCCGCGTTGGCTTCAGCTCCAGGCCAGTCCCACTTGGGCACAAAAGCTCCGGTTTATAGATCAGTGTTGAAAACAGCAATTAGGCCATTGTGAAGCCTCGAGGAGGGGGAGATGATTTGATTTCTGTACTTGACCCATAATTTCTGCTGGGCTGATTCAGAGTGGTTGTGCTGCGGGTGCAGCACGGAAACTTCAATGGAGATGAGTGGAGCTAATTTTAACTGGCCGCCTCGTCGAGGTGTGGGAACCAGGCAGAAAAACGCCTCAAACCCTGTTCCTGCTTCTGGGCTGGTTGTTTCAGGATATTTTTTTCGCTTCCTTCTGTGGCAACTTGTTAACCTAGAAATTAAAAACAGCACCAGTGTTGGGGCAGGGAAGAGGGATGGTTTAGAGCCAACCAACCACTGAACAGCCCCAGGTGCTGTGGGGTGCCTGGCACGTGTGAATCAACATAATTTTCTCCTCTTTTTTAATTATCACTTAATTATTTGATTTTTTTTTTTTTAATTCTTTGTTGCTAACAGTTTTCTCTACCTCAAGGTTTGGGGACCTGAGTTTTGCACAGAAGGCCACAGGGCGAGGAAGAGAAATCGCTGGCAATGATAGGCTGTGGGAGGAAGCAGTGAGCCAGGGGGCTGGTCCTACACCCCACGCTTGGTAAGTGAGTCCCTGTGCCCCTGAACTGCTTTGTCTGAGGGGGGGGTTGGCAAAGATGTGCTCACTTTGAGCAGTAAAGTAGGGAACTCAGTGGTATTTATGCCAGTATAGTGCAATTCTGGATCCTGCCCTTTAACCCCTTTGGAGTATTTCCATAGTGGAGATGATGGAGTTGTTATTCCCTGGAGGTGTTTAGGTAAAGGGCATGGGAGGAACAGTAGTGACAGCCCTGGGGTTGAGGCTGGCTCTGGCCTGGGGTCTGTCCCATGGCAGGGTGATTGTGCATCCTGGTGCCATCCTGCACCACTGCCCTTGGCTTTGCCATTCCCTATGGAATGAATAAATCAATCTGTAGCACAATGACGAGCAGGAAATCCTGCTTTCCGGAGAGCCTGGCTGACCCACCCTGTGTTTGCAGGCACATCTCCCCGCCACAGCATGGCCAGGATGAGGCCATCAGTCTCTCCACACTGCCACATGTCCCTGGCAGCTTGCCTGCCCCACGGCCCCTCTGCTGCACTGGAGGCTGCGGCCGCCAAGCTCCCGCGGCGCTGCGGGACCCCCCGGCGCTGAGCCCCGGCCACACCAGCATGGCCTCGCTCATCGTGGTGACCGAGCACGACGCCACGGGGAGCGCAAGCGAGGAGGAGATGGACGTGCCCAGCAGTGAGGGCTTTGGGGATGGCCGGAAGCTGCACCTCTCCGGCCGCAAGCTGTCCCTGCAGGAGCGGCCGCAGCCTGCCCGCTCACCTGGGAATGGCAACGGCGCCAGCGAACGCTTCATCTACCCCTCCCTCCCTTACTCCCCAGTGACGTCCCCACACTCCTCCCCACGGCTGCCACGGCGGCCGACGGTGGAGTCCAACCGTGTGTCCATCACGGGATTGCAGGTGAGGGGGATGAACATTACAGGTGAGAAGGGTGAATGCTGCTCCCACAGTTCTCCTGCCCCCATCTGCCTGGATTTCCCCACCGTGGCATTTCTTCTCACTTGTTTTTTTTGGGATAAACCCCTACGGCATGTTTGCATGTGTGTGGCAGAGGGCAGTGGGACATGCTGGGCCATGGGGACAGCCCTCAGGGAGGCGAGATCCCAACTCACCAGTTTTTGTGCCTTTTGCTGATGCCACCAACTCTCACAGCTGTTTGGTGGAAGCCAGGAGTGTACCACAAGTTTCTTTATTCCTTAAAAATAAGAAACAGAGAAGTTCACTGAGACCTAAAGAGAAAACAGCCCTGCCTGCCCCGAGCCTGACAGAAAACAGGCAGCAAGAGGCTGCTTTGCCCAGAAGAAATAAAATTACTTGGCACCAGGTTGCCAGCATTAAACCCCTCAGGGCTCTCCCGGTCCGTTGCTCTTGTTCCACATGAGTGGGCAGGACAGGATCGCCTGCCCGGCCGTTAACGTTTGCAATTAGCCATCTATAAACACACCAACGTGTGGCTTAGTGGGTGGCTTTTGTGGCTCATGAATCAAAGCTGCCCAGCTCCACATGGGTGCTTGGGTAGAGCAGGACGGG
The DNA here is from genome assembly GCF_017639235.1 of Corvus kubaryi. Classification (NCBI taxonomy): domain Eukaryota; kingdom Metazoa; phylum Chordata; class Aves; order Passeriformes; family Corvidae; genus Corvus; species Corvus kubaryi. Next base: position 5,696,327 of record NW_024581124.1, read on the forward strand.
GCGTGAGTTTGCAGAGAAAGTTTTGCTGGAGATTTAAAAGAAGAGCGAACGCGAGCGGTTTTGTGGCTCATGCCAAACTTCCCCGCTCTCTCCCCACAGGACTGTGTGCAGCTCAACCAGTACAAGCTGAAAGATGAGATCGGGAAGGTGAATATTGGGTTTGGGGTGGGATGAGGGGTTTTGGGGTGGGAGAGCGTCGGGCTCGCTTTCACTTTCCAGTCATGGGAATGCTTCAGAATGGGAGCAGTCCATCCACTTGCCATGGGAGTTCTTTGTTGCTTCCTGTTCGGTTCTGAGTGGTGCCAATTGAATTGTATATTTTAAAGATTATTATTAATTTTCCCCCTTCGCTCTCCCTCCCACGCAATGGGGCATTTGAAGCTTTTCTTTGCTGTCAGTGTGATGTCAGACTGTACACCCCCCTGTTCCTCCCAGCATCGCCCACCAGCTCTGTGATCCCTGTGGGGTGGGTTTGCGGAGGAGCCCAGAGCCAGGTTTGGTGATGTGGGTTTTTTGGATTGTCCCTAACTGCTGCCCCATGGCTGTGCCCCCTCTCCAGGGCTCCTACGGGGTGGTAAAGCTGGCCTACAACGAGGACGATAACACCTACTATGTGAGTAGCTCAAGGCCCTAGAGCCCGCAGCGGGGCAAGGTGGGAGGGGGATGGATCCCCTCTGCTGACTCCCTGCCCCATCCCACCAGCCACATTTTATCCTTGACTAGCCCCAAATTCCACATTTGTTCCCCTCTTGCAGGCAATGAAGGTTCTCTCAAAAAAGAAGCTGATGAGACAGGCGGGCTTCCCCCGTAAGTGGCACAAAACCTTTTGGTTGGGGGATGTTTTGGGGATCCTGGGGGATTGTTCCTGACTGGACACATCTTTGCCTTTCCCACAGGCCGCCCGCCGCCCCGCGGGGCCAAAGCTGCTTCTGAGGGCTGCCTGCAGCCCAGAGGGCCCATCGAACAGGTCTACCAGGAGATTGCCATCCTGAAGAAGCTGGACCACCCCAACGTGGTGAAGCTGGTGGAGGTAAGCGCTGGCTTCCTTCCAAAACTCATCCTTGAGTGTGATGGAGCCTGGATGCTGCAGGGATGGGCTACACCTTGTCTTGGGTGAAGGGGAGTGACCCCAGAAGGGAGCAAGGGCCTAAGGTCCTGCCTTAGGGAGAATTGTGTTTTCCTTGGTTTAGAAGGAAACACCTCCTCACCTCCCAAAAGATTTTTTCTTTCCTGCCCAGAAATGGAAATGCAGAAAAATATTGCTTCTGTGGAGGAAGCAAGTGCTGAGACAGGTTTTGGGGATGAACTGGTGTTTCTGTGCAGGTTCAGCTGTGCAGCTGCCTTGCCCTCCACCCACTGCCTGTATGAAACAGTCCAAAAATCAAGAATTAAGGATGAGCAGGCTGGAGTTTATTTGGCTCATGAGTCAGATGATGCTTCCTGTGTGTTTTAAATATTTGCTTCCTTGAAGTACAGCTACATCTCTGTCCTCTTTTTTTCCCTACTCTTGTGGGTAGAAACTCAGAGATGAGCAGACCGTGCTGATGGTGCAGATGGTGCAGAACTGAGATGGCTGCTAAATAAAATATCACAATTTTTAATTTGCAAGGCTTTCTTGGCACTGTTTAATTGCCTTTTTGCTTCCTTTGGCAGGTCCTGGATGACCCCAGTGAGGATCACCTGTACATGGGTAACTGCCCACTGCCCTGGGGTGTCAGAGGGATGGGGCAAAAGGTTCCCACTGTGTTTTAGAGCAGTTTTGTGTGCGGGGCTGGGTCTCTTCTTCACTTTGGGTATAGCCTGGATGTGCTGGAGTAGCAAATAGGATGAGGTTTGGGTAGGGAACAGAGACAAGAGTGCTTTATAGCACTTTATTGGCATTAATTCGGTGCCAGGGCATGTTTTGCCATGAGAGCACCAGCACTGATGTTCTCAGCTTTGAAGCCGGGCTGATAGAAAGTAGTTTTTATTTCTTTGACTTCAGGGAAAAAGGCACGAGTTAATGATCCAAGGTACAAATGAGCCACATTCCAACCTGCCTGGCAGACTGCAGTTGTTTGCTTGATGTAAATACAAAACTCTTGGAGAAGGCATTTCTTTTCCATCATTTATGTTCAGCCTGTACTAGTGGAGGAGTGTGTGAGGCCAAGCGCAGAGGTTCGCTCGGGGTGTGGGCTCTGCTTTTTTGGTGGCAAACTGAGGGTTTTTATGTGCCGTGGAGGGCACTTCATGATGCTGAAGCTGCAGCACTGAGAAGATAGTTGGCAGCATCCCCTTAAGTGAAAATGGGAGCAACCCAAATGCCACATGCCTTGCATAAGACGGCATCTCCTTTTTAAAAATAACATATTATTTTTAGAATTTTTGTCATTAAAATAATTGCTTTTGTGCTGAGACTGCTTGCAGGAGCCATACCCTGTAAGTGATCCGTAATCACCTTCTCTTTTGTGTTGCAGTGTTTGAACTGGTGAAGCAGGGGTGAGTACTGAATTCCAGATTAAATCCTACTAACACTTGAACATGAGATGGGTTTGTGGGTGGCAGAGCTTGGCCACCCAAGGTGGGAATGGGGTACAGAGGTGATGGGGAGGTTCATGGTGGGGCTTGAGGTCTGAGTAGCGTCTCCCCAGCCCGGTTACAGCTGAGTACACCCTGCAGGTGCCTGTGTTTGGGGTTGTGTGCTGTCACCAGCTGGTGACAAAGCCTTCGGGCCCTGTTTCAGCACATCCAGGTAGGGAATGAACTCTGTTCTCTGTTGCCTTTGCAGCCCTGTGATGGAAATCCCAACCTTGAAACCTCTCAGCGAGGACCAGGCTCGGTTCTATTTCCAGGATCTGATCAAGGGCATTGAATACTGTGAGTGTCTCTGCAAAAATGATGGGATTTCTTATTTTTGGGTTTTTTTTCTAAACACCTGGAGCTGGCCTTTCTGCTGATGTGCAGTGCTGTTTCTGGTGGCTTATGCTGCACAGGGGCTTTTAAAGCTGGGGCTGGTTGTGGCATTAGCAGAAGGGCTTAGGCCACATGGAGCCCTTGTGGCTCCTTTGCTGCAGAGCAGCAGACCAGTGCTGCTGCACCACTCGTTGTCCCTCTGGCTGCAGTGCACTATCAGAAGATAATCCATCGGGATATTAAACCTTCCAACCTCCTCGTGGGGGAAGACGGGCACATCAAGATCGCCGACTTCGGAGTGAGCAACGAGTTCAAGGGAGCTGATGCCCTCTTAACCAACACAGTGGGCACTCCTGCCTTCATGGCCCCAGAGACGCTCTCAGAAACCAGGAAAATCTTCTCTGGAAAGGTATTTAATAGCAGTTTGAAGGGTCTTGGACTAACCTTGCACACATTGTCTGTTGTAGATTTAACTATGCTTTCTTCATTCTGCAGGCTTTGGATGTCTGGGCCATGGGGATCACCCTGTACTGCTTCGTGTTTGGGCAGGTAATGAGATGGTTTTTCAGTGCTGTTGGTGTTTGGGGGGGTTGGTTTGTGCCTCCCATGTTACAGGTAAGCAGTGGCACTGGCACCTTGTGTCCCTGTTCGAGCTGAGTGGAGATGAGGATGTGTGGATGGAAATGGGAAACCTTTGCCTGTCCCTTGAATGGGTGCAGCCAAAAGGGTTGTGTTTTTCTTCTTCCCCAGTGGAAAAAATTCTGTGCCTCGGCAGATTTTTTAGGAAGGGAGCTCTTATAGCAATTGGTAATTTTTGGTTAAATGTTTTTTTCATTGTGTCTATAAGTAGACATTGGTGTAATAGGAAATCTTCTGGAATTTCCCTGTAACTGGATCTTTGCTATCGTTCATACCCTATGAGATCCTGATGTTCCTCTGGCTGCCCCACTGCTGCCTCTTAATGGCGATTGTTGCTTTCTTCATTGCTTTTTTTCTTCATGGTAGTGCCCTTTTATGGATGAAAGGATCTTGAGTTTACACAATAAAATCAAGACCCAAACGTTGGAGTTCCCAGACCAGTAAGTACTCAAAAACAAAAACAACCCATCAATCCTTATTTTACAGCTCATTGCAGTTGCTTCTCAAGCACTCCCTGGGTAGGGCTGGCCCTGCTCTTCTGTGGTTTTGCAAAACCCAGGCTTTGAGTTGGCCTCTCCCTGCTCTGCCCTGTGGGATCACACTTCACATTGCCTCATAAGGGGTTATTTTGCTTTTTCGGGGGGTTTGGAGAGGAGGGGGTGTATGAGGACCCGAAGTTGCATCCTTGCTGGGGCTGGGGTCCAGCCCCTCTGCCTGGGAAGGCTCACAGTGGCTGGCACTGAGGTGACTAACAGAGACAGCATTCATCCCTTTCCCCATCTCATCTCTCCCTTCTTCCTTCCACAGGCCAGAAGTTACAGACTTCTTGAAGGATTTGATCACAAGGATGTTGGATAAAAATCCTGAATCTAGGATTTCGGTCCCAGAAATCAAGGTACTGACCCAGCTTCCTGGTGCTGGCTGTGGCTTCACTTCTGTTGGGTTCTCCTTGCTTGGCTTTTTTTGGGAGTCAGTTTGATCGCGCCAGGCTAGGTCCTCCCCCTGTGCCCAGGGCCCCTGGGCAGGTAAGTCCCAGCTCCTTCCCCTGCTCTGGGACCTGCTCAGCTTTGGGACCTTTGGTGCCTATAGAAGTCACAGGCAAAAGGAAATCCCCTGAGTACAGTATTTCCTCTGCTACCAGGAAAGTACTGTGCAACAGCATTTCGCAGGAGATTTCTGGTCCTTCGCCCCTGCGGGAGCCTGGAAGGGGCGAGAAGCTGAGAGAATGGAGACCAAGGTAGGGGGAAAGGATTGCGGGGGAATTGCGGAACCATTTTGTGCTCCTCCTGCAGCTGACCAAGTTACCAGTGTGTGGGCAAGGAGAAACAGGGGTTCTGCCTTCAGCCATGGATTAAACCAGGTTCAGGATGAGGGCTCGGTGGGTCTCCCCATTACTGCTGCTCATACGTATGGACTGGAATAAATCTCTCCTGCCTCTTGATGCTGCCTCATCCATAAGATGAGAGTGAAGATAGGTCTCCTTCCCTAAAGCCCAGAGATCCCAGTGCTGTAGGTCACCAAGGTTATGGCTTGGTTGTGTAGGTGGGGCTAGTGCTGGCTCTGAATGAGCCACACCACGGCATTTTCTGCTCTGGACTGTGCAGTTCCTGGCAGCACCGGGGTGAGCTGGCTCACCAGTGAGATGGCACATCCCTGCCCTGCTCCCTGGCGTTTCAAGGAGCACGTAGGAGCCATAGCTTGGACAAGGAGATGCGTTTGCCAGGCTTGTGTTGTTTGAGTTATGAAAAAGAGGAAATCATTCCTGACAGGCTGTATTATTAATTGAAGTTGCACCCTTGGGTCACCAAGAACGGAGCGGAGCTGCTGCCCACGGAGGATGAGAACTGCACCCTCGTCGAGGTGACGGAGGAGGAGGTGGAGAATTCAGTGAAGCACATTCCCAGCCTGGCCACCGTGGTGAGTACAAAGGAGTTGATGGTCTGTGGATGTACAGCAGGGTCCACGCTGCCTGCTGGGGTGGCCCTGAGCAGCTGGAGTTTGCTGCTGAAGGACAGAAGCATTGGACAGGATTAGAGCAAAGACCTTCCCTCTTTTGGAAACAAGTGCTGTAAGACACTTCAGTGTCTCAGGGTCTCAGCAGCTCTCAGCAGGGTGTGGCTGTATCCCACAGTGCAAGGGAATATTTTAGAGCAGTTCCAAAGGTAACTGTCAGTGGGTTGCTGGTCTTCACACTTGAGCTGGCTGCCCAAATATCACTGTATTTACTCAGGGCAAAAGAGCATCTGGTCCAGAACCTGCCCATGGCTGGGAGCAGGTGTTTTGGCCAGGCACAAGGAGCTCCTGCCCTGTTCTGCCTGTCCAGCCATAGGGGCTGTGGGAGCTTCTTAGGATGGAGATTTTATCTGGGCCACGACATGCATCAGCCCCCGCCTGGAGCTATTCTTGGTGACTTCATCTCATCTCTTTTCAAGCTCATATTTTTACTCTCTGCAACCCACTGTGGTGGTGAGAACCACATTGTAACTCTGTTCTGTGTGGAAGGTGAAAAATCCTTTGTGGTTTTGAACCTAATGATTTCTCTGGGTGCCGCCAGCCCTTGCCATTCACAGTTCCCTGGCATGGTGTTATCTGCCTGTAGGCACCCAGGCTGTGATGTTTTTGAAGAACACGTTTCCCTTTGAAGCCCCTTTTCCATCTCATAGCTGTGCCCACATCTGGCCTTGTTTCTGGAGCTCTCTCCCTTTGGGGTGCGCTGCAGAAATCTCACTGACCACAGACATTTGAATATGCAAATGTACCTTGTGCTGCTCAGGCTGAAAAAGCAGATGTTGCTCTAAAGAGATCACCATTGATGAGGGGTTTACCCCCTTTTTCCTGTTCGGAGGGGACTTGATCAGTGGGCTCAGTGCTCCCAGCCCTGTTGAAATCCAGGTGTGTTCAGCACAGCTCAAGGCAAATGAGATTTTACTGTACCTCTTTGACTCTTAAATAACACACTGGCAGATGTGGTATTTTCACATTTGCATTTGATCTTCAGAATTACCCTCTGGTGCCTGATCGTTGTGCAGCCAAGTGCAGGCGTTGACATTCCAGTATGAAATTCACTCGTGGCTTTGACTCTTGCATAAAACACCCTCCCCTTTGGACATGGAAGGGTTCTCTGTGCGCCCTGGCGAGCAGATGCATGAGGCACAGAGGAATGAGAACAACATCAAATGAAGCTAAGGGCTCTCAGGGATGCACCTGCCGAGACAGAGTCCAGTGCTGCTCACCTTGTCGTCTGCTCCCACCAGCAAAACAAGCTGGGGGATGCCAGGGAAGAACCCTGGCACATCTCTGTTCCCACCAGTCTCTGATTGGTAACTTTGTGGTTTGCAGCCAAAGCTGGACAAATGGCCAGCTTTTCAGTTTGGTTTCAGATGAACATTAAGGTAAAATCATGCCAGTTCTTAACCCTCTCCCTTTCCAGTGAATTATTCTGCCAGGTAATCATGGAGAACTGGGAATTTGCAGATACTGAATGCAGTAATCAGTAAAACCTAATTCTGGGGAGGAAATAAACCTCCCAGACTTGGCTTTGCTCTCCTTTCCAGCCTCTTACACCTAGTGTGGCTCTCACCTGCAAGAGTTTCAGATGAGGATACAGCCCCTGTATTAAGCAGCTGGAGACTTGCAAAGATGCTTCCTTCTGATTTCTGTTCTTTTAATAGAGAACTTTGACTTACTTTCACTAGTTTTTTTAATTACTTGGGCATGAAAGTTGGATGTTCCTGTTGCTCTTGAATGGAGGAAAAGCAACTCTGATGAACTACATTCTGGTTTTGCAGATCTTGGTTAAAACGATGATCCGGAAGCGATCCTTTGGGAACCCGTTCGAGGGGAGCAAGAGGGAGGAGCGGTCATTGTCTTCCTCTGGGAACCTGCTGCCGTAAGTGTCATCACCTCACCTCAGCCCCAAAAGACATTTGCAGCTTTTTCCAATGTTCTGGAGGAGAAATTAAATAGCTGGGCTTTGAAACTTTCATGGGGGCCATGATTGCGACATTCACACACCCTCTGTCTGATCTGTAACTGCTTTATGGGATTTTTGTGACATGGAATAGCCTGCTATTCTGATGGGATGAAAAACATCTTTTTATAGCACTTCCAGCCTGTTATGTGGGGAGAAGTGACACATGCTCAGTGTCCCAAAGATCCCATGGCAGGGAAGGGGCAGAAACTGGTGTCTTGTGGCCTGCTTTGCCTTTTTCTGAGTCACTCAGCAGCTGGTTTATTTCCTTTGAAAACAGGAAACGAAGCAGTGAAGATAACCTGAAATGCAACGACTTGCCCAACGTGGGAGAGGAGGAACTTCTTTCGTGAACGTAGACTTTATGGTTCTGTTGAGCAACTCAATCCAGGGCACGTCACAAAGTGTGCGCTGGGGACGAGGTGACCAGAGCCCACAGCAAACACAGCATGACATGGCGCTATCTCAGTACAATGCTGGATGTAGAGCTCACATAGCAGCATGTTATCACATGTTATCAGACATCCGACTATTTGCCATAAACATGGAACATCTCTGATCACTTGGACTGCTGACTTCTGGTGGGAGAGGCGCTGGCGGACAGCGAAGAGGTGAGCAGTCGTGGTGAGCAGCAACAGGGCTTTGCAGAACAAAACCCACAGCAGCCAAAGGAAAATGTGTTTGGAACTGCTTTTAGCTGGTTTTAATGCCAAATAATTTGCAGGGACTGACGCCGGCGTCCCAGGGGCGCGATGCCCATCGCGTAGCCGTGGGCACGCGCAGAAGGGTGAAGCTTTTGCCAAGTGGGATACACAGCAGTAAAACCAACCACACGTGTGCACTTTGAGAGTTCACGACCTACCAGGAATGTTGTTGCATCTATTTCTTGTCGTTCTGGTTTGTTTTTAATTGACACCTTTTTAACTGCATGGGAACAAAGCAAAAACCCACCTTTTCAGCTTTTTAAAGAATGCCTATCTTTGTGAGCCAAGTTGTATGAAATGGCATCTTCAGGACGTTCAGAAAGTGAGGTTAATTACCTCCTCAGGTAATTAATACCTTTCCAGAGGCCTTGGTGTGACCAGGACTTGGTAAGTTAGGTATTCAGTGTATGAAAGGAAAAGGTATTTAAGGGCTTAAGTTCAGCTTGAACTATTTTTGCTGCAGACTTACGAGTGAAAGGTGGTGTTTAGCTGAATGTTTTAAACAACAGAAAAAGCACTAACAGTTTGTTTCTAAATCTTTTACTTGATCTAGGTAGATATATTATAAAATATAAAATTCAGGGTAAAATCCTTCACTTCCATGTACATTACATGGTTTACTACAATTAAAAATAATACAACTTATGCTGTTTTTTAAGTATAGACTTAGGGCTTGCTTAGAATTTAAGATCTTAATGATTAGCTAGTAATTTTCAAAGAAATGTTTGTTTTCCAAACTCTTAATCTGGATTCTGGGGCCAATGCTATGTATTTTTTGCAAGTTTGTTACCAGTAATTTGTGAATGCCTGTGGGTCAGAGGCTTGTTAGTAAATTAAGTGTATATCTAGTTCATGGATTGTTTCTTACGAAGAGCTCTTTCACCTTCAGTCAGATTACTCTGATTATTTGTGGTGCTTGTACAAAATAATAATCTGTCATGTGGTGGGAGAGACTCTGGTGTCCAGACTCACTTTCCCAAGTTCTCTGTGCTTGAACAAAGCTGGAGAATGAGGAGCCAGGGTTTGCCTAAGGAAAGGGGTCACGGTAAGTACAGTTGTTTTGTGGATGGAGTGTGGGACTAGGGGGAAAAGGTCTGGTTGTTTTCCCTTCTCAGTCTGATGTGGTTGTGTGACCTTGAACGAGGCATTTGATGTACCTGACAGAGAAGGAGGATTTGAGTCTCCCAAGCTTGTGAGGGACTGATAAGGTGTAATTCTTTGCCCTCAGGAAGAAGGCACTAGGAGACTGCCAAGTATTTGGATTAATGGTAAGATCTCTGCCTATTAACCCTGGCCATGGATGCCCTGCCTTTAGAAAGTGACCGTTCCCTTGTCTTCCTTTATCCTGGACAGCACAAGCAGCAGCGTGCCGAGGTCCTTGGCCCCGCTGCAGTCAGACCTGGCCTGGTAATTCCTGGTTAGGACTGGTTTTTGTTAAAGCCAGGACAGCATTAGCAAGGGTGTAGATGCCTACCCAAACTGTCCCTTACGCCTTTTGATCACTTGAAACGATGTTCCCCCTGAATTGCAATTTATTATGGAAACATTGTGCTGCTGGCCTCTCCAAAGCCAGTGAGGACAGGACAGTTGGTGGTTTAGGAGCAATACTATGGAGTCTGGAGCCATAAGACACGCACTGTTTTCCTCCCATTTTAGTCCGAGGCTATGCCAAAGCCCTGCAGCTTCAGCTATGGGAAAACCAAACAGGTAACTTGGGGGCCAGCATGACTACAGCTGCCTGCTCCCTCTTTCCTACAAAGGACTTTTCATTGTGGAAATGTGTGTGAGTGGGCAGCCTGGTTCTCTAACCCTGCAAATGGACTTGATCTGCCAAAAAAAAATGTAAAAAGCTAGGGGATCTGATTCTTTGTAGCTAGTGCATAGTAATGTGTGTGGTGTGTTTGCTAGAGGTGTGTTGTAGAGATCTCTGTGCTGCCCATCCCTGGTTGTGATTTGTCAGGTGAGACAATTTACATTGACCAAACAGGTCTGCCAGGTGTAACGCAGCTTCTCAACAGCTGTACCAGCTCCCTGCTGCCCAGTCAGTTTCTGGGCCTCAGATACTCCCACAGATCAGTGTCTGATTGCCTGCACGGGCTTGGTTCTGAAGGATGCTAAAGCTCAGCACTTCCCCAAGGTGCTCTCCAAACCGAGTATCCCTCAGTGCAGGCTCTGGTGGGGCTGCAGCCAAATGCACGTTTCGGAAAGAAACGCGATGTGGATTTTCCTGGTTGGTCAGCTCTGTTGAAAGCATAAAGCGTGGCCATGTGAGGGAGATCTCTCTAAATGCATGACCTGTTAGAGAAGCTGTACTGTGTATATAAACCTGCTCAGTTCCCCAGCTGCTGTTCCTTAGTAACGCTGGCTTTCTCCTTATAGTGAAGTGAACATTTTGCTTGTGCCTTGGAACTGGGCAATAGCTTGATTTCCCCAACTCCCTTCCTTCCAAGCAAGCCCGGTGCTGACTGTGGGCTTATTGCTGGGTACTAAGCCTTTTTGGCTCCGAAAGCACACAGGAAAGTGCTAAGGGGAAACCAGGCCTCTTGTCTGAGTAGTTTTCCATGGTGGTTCCCTTTTACCTATCAGGCAATCGATCTGTTTCTTTTCTAAGGTCCTGAACTATTCCTGATTTTTATACTGTTTGTTTAATGACAAGGCTTGTGTTTCATTCCTACCCCTTTATTATGCATTTAACTTTATCAGGTGTATCAAGTTTAAATACTGTGTATTTACCACTTTTAAATTATATTACCTAAGAAGAAAGAATAAAGCAACAACTAAGTGTTTTTCCACACAGCTATTCAAGCTTCACTGTACAAGTTGAAATAAATGACATGCAACCAAACCCAGAGTTAGCTGATCAAGTGGAACCATTATTCTGTTTGAGTGGTCTTTATCAAGCTGTAAGAGTTTGGTTGTTGGAAGAGGAATCTGAAAGCACTCTCCTGTGTTAGTGAAGTCTGGTGCTCTACCATTACTGGGGATCTTGGGCTAGGATGAGACCACAGCAGCTCAGGCCACTGTATAATCCAAACTGAGCAATCACATGCATAGACTGGAGCACTGACTCTTGGAAGGGCACTCTTTGAGTTGGGACATAACTTAGTGCTCAGCAGCAGCAGGCACATAGAGAATAAAACAAATTGATAATGCTGTGGTTTATCCACTGTGCTGCTGGAGAAAGGCAGCTAGGATGCTGGAGGTATGGAATAGATCCCAGGGCTCTGTAACACCAGAAAAGATTCAGAGAAAGGGAAGACCTGGACTTTGTGAGTCACTGTGATCACTAGAGGTGCTCGAGGCCATGTGAATATAAAAGCCAACAAATCCACTTCAATCAAATTGTGTAAACCCATTAAATGCAGCAGCCCAGACACAGGGTTGGTGTGATGGTGAAAAGCACGAGAGGTGTGCCAGGGAGTAACAGATCTGTTCTTCCAAGCAGTTGGTACCAGCATTCAGATAAAGACCGTAAGACCTTGGCCTCTGACTTACAAGTCTTCTCCCTTGGAGAGGGTTTAAGGCAACAGACATGGACAAGGTGTCAGGAGAACCAAGGCAGAGCAGCTGTAGTTGCAGCAGCACTTCTCCAGAAAGAATCAAGAGGCAAAGCCCACAGAGCCCTGGCTTTGACAGCCCACCACTAACACTTGGTGTGTGGGGAGAAACGAACAATCAAAACCCAGGTTGCAGAACTTCAAGAAGGAAGGCTGTATTTTATTCAAGTAAATTTTAAAGTAATAGCATAAAAACTAGACAAAACAGAAAAGAAGTTCTGTAACCAGTAAGCCATTTATCACAGCACAATGGAGCCAGACACTGCTTTATCTTGGTCTGTGGCCACTGGAATTTGGAGACCCAATTAAATAGTAGGTACAGGCTTAGCTAAGCTTCACAATCCTTCAGGGAAAGAAAAATGACAACAGCAAGGAGCTGCTGTCCCAAGGTTAGGCACCTCCTGGCAGTGGCCATGTTCACTCTAAGGAAGAATCTGTGCCTGTTGTCCTGTGCCCTCTGTTACCAGTGAGCTCAGGGGTAGAGGACTGGAAAAATGATGATGCCAGAGCTGTCCCTGTCCCAGGCTTGGCCAGTGCAGAGGTCTAGCATAAAGCACAATTTCCCCTCTGTGCTTAGTGCAATTAACCTGGAAAGACAGCAGACAAGGAGCAGACCCAGTTCCTCTCCCTGGGGCTGGCCCCCAAGTAGTAAAGAGTAGTGAAGATGGTCCTTTTCTCAGTTTCGTTCCCCCCTTCCTTCCAGCAAAGAGGGGGGTGGTCTCATGGCATGGTCAAGAAATGTTCCCAGCAGCGGTTTAGAGCAGCAGTTGGTCCTGCAGCATCAGGAGCTCAGGAGTTTGTTCCGTATGTCTCACCAACTCCCTGCAAGGATCAGAGCTCACAGTTCTCTGCCAGAAACTCTTCTTACTCCCGCTTCCAATCACATAAAATCCTTTGCACAGGCAAGCTACTTCCCCTTACTCAGACTTTACTTTTCCAGTGGCACAAGGTGTTTTGATTGAGAAATCTGCCCTCTGCAGCCACACTTCCCACCAAGCACAGGGCTGTAGGGCTGAGCTCTGCCCTCAGCACTAGTCAAGCAACCAATTTTGAATCCTACTGACCAAACAGATCATTTGGACCCTGGAGGGAGCTGTAACTGTGGCTGTCAGCACACTGGTCTCAGAAAATACCAACCCATTGAATGGGTTTTTTCACAGCTGCAGGAACCCCAAAAGCCAAGAAGGAAGGATTTGATGGGAACAGCTGTTCCCTACAGCTCTTAGAAGGCAAATGCCAACGACTGCAACCCAAAAAGGAGGTGCAGTAGGTGCACAACAAGTTCTTGAACATATATTTTCCTCTCCAAGAGTGGTTGCCCAGGAAACATGACAATATTTGTTTCTAGTGCTCTTCCCTGCAACAGCTTTGAGGTAAAAATTAGCTTCTCTGACAAAGACAAAGTTTCCTTAGAACTGTGGTTCAAAATCCCCATTTGATATGGACTTTCTACATCCTGTTTCAGAATCGCTGTGGAGTCAGAGGAGGAAGCAATTTTGCCTTTACCCTGCCTTTGTTGATGCTTACCAGTTCATGATCCTCCACATATTTGTATTTCTTCTCCCGATAGTAGTATCTCTTCTTCATGCAATACAGAACAACAATGTCACACAGCACTGTTGCCTAGTGGAGATTGAAAGAGTTTAAGACAGTGATCCTCAGAACTGAGGCACTAATCCAGAGTCGAGCCCAAGTGCAGACAGTGTCACTTACCACACCAAACAGTGCTAAGCCAGAGCCGATGTTAATCATGGTAGGAATTACATCAAATTTTCCTGCCTAGAAGACAGTTACAAGGCTGAGTATGCTTTTCAGCATCTCTGAAAGCCCTCACTACAAGACCTCCAGCAGCTGTCACCCTACCTTTCCAAACACTATGATATCAAAGCGGATGCCATAAGCTTTGACAAGTGTCCGTGATTCAGTGCCATCACTATTCTTGTAGTATTTTGCAAACCTGCAGAAAAGATAGGTCAGAGCTTAGCTGGAAATTCTGAGGTTGCTTATGTGATCATGCAACATCCAGGTGTGTTCCCCATCCCAAGAGGATGGGCTGAACATTGGTACTTCAGACACAAGCCCCAGGTGATGGAGATTTCATGCAGGCAAGCTCATATAGGAAAAAAGCCCAAACCAGGTGAATTCAAGACAACAGTGAGCACCATAAAATCAGGAAACTTGCAAAGCATAGGAAGGAGAGAAAACAGCTTTAGCAGGGGAGCAGAAGGACAAAGAGGAAGAAATTCAGCTAGGTGAGAGAGGTGGGCAGGCGGCTGCAGGGGACCAGGCAGCCGCGAGAGGGCAGGGCCGTGAGCACCCGCGCGGCTCGGCCGGGCACACAAAGGCTGCTCCGTGTCCCGCACTGGGTCACCCGCAGGCAATCAACAGGGAAAAGGAACGAGAACAAATAAGTGAGATCAGACTTACTCCACCACGTGGTTGACTAAGCCAGGAGGAAGCAGAGAAGAGGGTGGAAGAAAAGAGGAAGGATTGGTAAGGGGCTGTACCACGGTCTGGAATAAGCAAGAGCACTTCAGATCCAGCTGTGATATCCTCCAGACGACCCTGACACCCCAATACCTGCAAGCCTGGCACCTCCCAAACACACATTAGTGCTCTGCACAGCTCCACAGCAAATTTATCCAAGTTTCACCAAAAGATCCTCTGTGCTAAGCAAGATTTTGTGATTCTAAAAACAAAACAGCCCTGAGCCGTGTTTCCTCGCGAGCAGGAATCCTTGGCAAGGTGGCAAATCCATATTATTACAGTCTGAGTCTGGATGCAACCATCTGCTGGCTCTGTGCTGGTGTTTTACTGGAAGTGCTGGACTTAGCTGTACTGGCCAGAATGTGTATGTGGTGGTGTATGCCAGGACACTCCTGGTGCAGATATGGTCTTAAACTGACAGAACCACTTTTACAGGTTAGTTTTTCCCCCAAGCAGAGTGCAGGAGATGCTTTGGTCTCCCAACCCCACCTCAGTCCCCTCAAATTCTGCCCTATCAGCACACCTTGAAACAGTCAATTGTCCCATTGAAACAGTCAGTTGTCCCATTGCCACCCCATTGCCCAAACAGCCACCCAAAAGCTGATGGAAACATGACTCAGGCACTCTGACGCAATCAGTGGAGCTTCACTGACCTCCCCACCCTGCTGTGGTTTGCGCACAGTGAGGATCCCACCTGCTCTGTCTTACAGCATCAGAAAAGCTCTCCAGGTTTTCTTTTGGTGCTCTCCAAGCACCATTGAAAGCCCAAAACTACCACAACTGCCAGTGGCAGATGGAGCTGCAGGGACATCAGGTGCCCTCCACAGCCACATTACCTGAAGTTGTAGCCAGGTGAGACGGTGTGGGCAGAATCCTTGTTGTCGAGGCGCCGGAAGGAATATTTTGGCACACAGTGGGAAGCGGCTCTGTCCAGGTTGCAGTCCCAGTTGATCTGCAGTGCCATGACTCCACCCTGCCAAGTGGAGGAGAGGTGATGGGCCAGCCCAGCACTAGGCTCTCTGCTGACTAGGACCCTGATTTACTGGCTCTAATCCCAGGCTCAGTCCAACACTCTTTTCTGCTGCTACAGAACCTTGCACATAACCTCACCCAAACAAAGCAAGGCCAATGATTTATGTAGCACTGACTCCAGTCCCTCTGGCCAGAGCACTCTCCATCCTGCAGCTGATCTGTGTTCTGTGGCTTATGCCACGAAGCAGAGGGGGCAAACACCTACCACTCCTCCTCTAAAAACAGCTGAAGCCCAAGAGAAGGGTCTGCTAAATACCTCCACAGCCATTTCCTGGAAGTCCTGCCCTGCAGCTTCAACTATTTTCCCTAAACGGAAGATAGGGCAGAAGGGATCTGTCTGGGCATCGTAGATGCAGTTCTTGAGGTAGGTGGAGTTGATAGTGGGGAGGATGTTTCGCCTACAGGAGAACAGAAAGAGAAGAGTTGTTGCATCCCCTTTGCTGCCCATGAGACCAGACAGTGTGATAACCCTCTCACTATTTACTTGCTGAAGTTGAACTTGCGGTACCAAATGTTGTTCTTCACCAGAAGGGTGAAGTTCTCAGCTTCTCGCAGGAACGCTGGCCTATAAAACAATAGGGAAAGTAAGTAAATACAACATGTTTTCACAAACAGGACTCTGCAGAGTCCTTGGTGCTCACCTCTTCAGCTCTTCCCAACAGCATCTCACTGGGAGAAGCATCAGCTGTGTACCACCAGCCCGCTCTCAGGAGGGGCACCGTGGAGTAGGAAGAGAGAGCACTCACTTGGGTATGTGACTGTCATCCTCCAAGGGGCACCATGCAAAGACTTCACAGGTGTTAATGCTGCTGTTGTATGGAATACACTTCCCAGTCTGGATGCCTGGAAAGACATGTGCATGGAGGTACTACTGAGCAAAACCAGGCAATATTTGACCTGTGACATCCCCTCATTCCATATGGTGAAAGTAATTTTCCCAGAGGTGAAGTGCCACTACCAAAACCCACATTATCTTCTATTGCAAGTTTCATTTCAGAGAAAGAAGAATCAGGTGCTTTTCCTGAGTCAAATTCTCATCCATGTGAAATACTGCTTCAGGGACTAAAGGCTATGAAAAAGCCTCACACTGTTTTCTAACTCACCAAAGTCCACATCTACCCAGCATCCACCCAAAACAGAGTAAGTCCATCTGGTCTAAGTCCACCAGAAGAAAAATCTGAGCTTCCCTTTCAGTTCTCTTACATGTGAGAGAATGAGAACAAGGAGACTGAAGTGAAATGCTGCTTCCTTCACAGCAGGGAAGGCACAGCACAGAGGTACCAGAACCCAGACTGAAAGGAGTCTTTGCAGCAGGTTCTTACCACTGCTGTGGGTGCTGACGTATCCTGGAACACAGTTGTTGTTCACCGTGCACTCTGTTTGATCGTCTGGGAGCTGGAGAGGAACAATATTACATAAAACTCTGCAAGCCGTCTCCCCTGCCCTCCCACCCACACAAGGCAGGATTAAAGCAGATCCTGCACCTACCTCTGGGCAGTGGCCTTGGCTCTGGTTCAGTGTGAGTATCACATTGGTCATGACAAACACGGTGTTCTCACCCTGAGCATGCAAAACAAGAAGGAAACTTAAGAGCGACAGTCTGCAAAGAGCATCCAAGGCACTGCACCAAACATCTTTGTTGACAGAGCCCAGGTGGCCCAGCAGAGGGGACTTGCTCTGGACAGTGCTGGTGCAGCAATAAAGGAGCAGATTCCTATGTGTATCGCCTGGTGCTGCTGTGTTTAGCCAGAGGAAGGACTGTGGGAGGGACTGGCAACTCTTTCTGTCCTCCCACTCAGCCCAAAGTTCCTCATTCACATTATGAAAACAGATCACACAGCTCCTCAGGGGAGTCGTAAGGCAGGCGCAGAAATAGAGCTCCAGCTGCAAGTCCGAGCACAACTCCCACTCCTTCTTTTTGCAATATATCAGTTAGGAATTTGCCTGGTCCTGTTTCTTCAGGGAGCACTATTTTCATTACTTTACTTTCACTACTTTCAGATCTGTATGATTCCAGATCTGTCATTTGCTTCTGCTCCACTGATAAGCAAATGTGACCACTCAGCCAAAATCTGGCTAAATTTGTCTTTTTTTCTGCACTGCATGTCATGCAGACAGAGGGACCCATGACCAGCAGCTTGGCTCTGCCTGCTCAGCCTTAAGACCACCACATATGGCCCACACAGCACAGATTCCCACAGATACAGTCAATCAGTAACTACAGCAATCCTTCCTGTTCAGTTCTGGATCAGGTGACTTGCAGGCTATTCCTGTGGCTTCTGCCAACAATTTAACTTGGGGTTGTTTTCTTTAGAAAGCAATAAGACGACATGTGGTTATTGTTGCAGCTTCTTCCTGATACCTGCAAAGTTCTTCCTCCTCTGCCAGGACTGGCTGGGGCTGTTGCAAGTCTTTGTGGGCACCATGGACAGTGGGATCAGTGCACCCTCAGAGAAGCAAAGGCTCCAAGGAGACCTTAGAGCCCATTCGAGTACCCAAAGGGGGGTTATAAAAAGGAGGGAGGGGGAGTTTTTACACAGGCAGATAGTGATAGGATAAGAGGGACCAGTTTTAAACTAAAAGAGGAGAGATTTAGAATTAGGTATTAGGAATTCTTCACTTTGAGTGTGGAGAGGCCCTGGCACAGGTTGCCCAGACAAGCTGTGGCTGTCTCATCCCTGGAAGGGTTCAAGTCCAGGTTGGACAGGCCTTGGAGTAACCTGGGATAATGGAAGGTGTCCCTGCCCACAGCAGGAGGGTGGAACAAGATTATCTTGGTTGCTTCCAAACCCAAACCATTCTATGATTCTACACAAGCACACACACAGACACACTTTTCTTGAAACAAGCTTCCCCAGAACAGGTGCTCAGCATGATTTGCAACAAAGCAAGCTTCTTCATTCTCTCATATCATGGCCACACTGGAGCAAAAGCTGCTCCAGCCCTCAGTGGACCTTAGCAAAGCAGTAGCTATTTTTTAGGTAACCTCCTCTCCGCATGTGAAAGCGATTGGTACCTGGGGAGGGATGACATAGTCAGCTACATCCCAGATCCTGGTTCCCAAGGTGGATGTGTTTGTCAGTGTTACTCCTTTCACCTTTGTGGTTACAGAACTGACCACGGAGTCTGTTTCCTGGTAGCCCTTTTCCCACAGAAAAACCCACCTGAAAGAGAAGGATTGCAAGAAACAACAGATAAACACCATAAACAAGCTCTGGTGGTTGAAATTTCTCCTTCCATATGTCACCTGAAAGGGCCAGCCTAGAGAGTTTCACAGCGTTTCCTTACAAAAGGGTCGCCAGACTGGCAATCTCCTGTCTGATTTCTGGGGGGATATTTTTTATTTTCAGACTGGTTTGCAGGGTCTAATTTCCTTTTACGGCCAGCCCTGCTGGGTGAACGACAATCACCTCCTGAGACGGTCCCGCTCCTGAGGGGCCCTTGGGCCATTCTCTTAAAAGCTGGACTTGATCCTTGCCGGGTCCTTTCCAACTCAGAATATCCTGTGATTCTGTCCTGTCTGCAGCCCCACAATCCCAGCTAAGACTGCCCAGTTACGCAGTGCCACCACGTTCGGTGAGCTCCGGGCTCCCCTCAGCCCCTCGGCCCGCGCCGGCCCAGCCCGGCCCGCGCCGCCCTGACGGAATCGGTCCCGCGGCCCCTGAGGGCCCCTGAAGGAGGGGCGGCTCCCGCCTCAGCCCCGCCGCCCGCTTCCCCTCAGGGCGGCCGCTCCGGGACACCCGCGGCTCCGCCGCCAGCTCACCCGATCACATAGGCGAGGATGCCGAGCTGCACCCCGCGGTTTACGAGCCCCACTTTGCGGCTTCGGATCAGCACGATGCGCGGGGTGTCGTACTCGAAGAGGAAGCTGTGGAAAGCCCCGCACAACGCCATGGCGGCAGCCGGGAAGGGAGGGCGGCCGGGCCGGAGCCGTCCCGGGCCGGGCCGCAGCCCCACAGCGCCCCGAGCCGCCCGCCGCGCGCTCCCGCAGCCCCGGGGCGCAGAGCGGGTGCTCTGCCCGAGGCCAGCGGAGGCAGCGGCTCCGCCGGCCACGGACTTTCCACGGCTTTTTTCACAGAATCACAGAACCCATTAGGTTGGAAAACACCTCTGAGATCGTCGAGGCCAACCTGTGACCAAACACCACGTTGTCAACTAGACCCGGGCACCGAGTGCCACGCCAGTCTTAAACATCTCCAGGCTCGGTGACTCCAACGCCTCCCTGGGCAGCCCGTTGAAATATCTAATCACCCTTTCTGGGAAGAAATTCTTCCTAATTATTCCTAACGTCCAACCTAAACCTACCCTGGCACAGCTCAAGTCAGTTCAAGGAGCAGGCACTCTCACCTTCCCATCCACAATGACCAAATTGTTTATTTATCCTCTTTCAGAATTAATCTTCGCTATAAAAGCAGGGATCTGCCACCTAGTTCATGTACCCTCCACCTCCTGAGATACCCAACACTATCCTAATTGCAGAAACATCATCATAACCCTCATACGAGCAGGTAAATAATCAGGAAGACATGAACTGAATTGACAAAGTGGCAGTGGGAATTTCAGACAGTACAAAACTATTAAGACCCTTTAGTTCAGCTATATATTAGTAAAATGCTTTAATTTTTGCAAAAACAGTCAAAACAGAAAGGACCCAAAAAAGTGGGGAAAGGATAGGAATATGGGTGAATATTCAGTGTAATTTTCAAAAGGAGAATTGGTTCATATGATAGAACAGAAATGCATTAATGCCTATGGTAATATTTTCCCACTCTAGATATTAAGATGAGGCAATATGAATATGAACACAATTAATGCATTTTTCGGTTGGTGATATAAATACAATCAGCATAATCTGCCAGCAATATATCTTAAAATGTATGTAGGAAATGGAAATGGCAAGCTGCTGGGTTAGCTCAGAAAGGACAAAGCTTCGTTGAAAGGAGTGCAGAACATACCTGTTACAATCCTTCTCACCTTGTTTCTACAAAAATAGAACGTGTCTAAATATAACAGAAATGGAGAACAGACAATGTGTTGGAGCACAGATTAATTTACCCTGAATTTGCTGCTCCTTGGCTGTACTCTGGCCTTACACATCATAGCACAAAGCTACTCACACAAGTTCAGGGGGAGGTGTAGGAGGCAAGGCCTGCTTGAAGCTAAGAGCAAACAGGAGGCCAAAGTCCCACATTACAATTCCAATGAGTATGAATGAAATGCCCAAAAATATTACACAAATATGGTAAAAGTACTTTTCATTGTAATTCCTTGGTTCAAGCTAAAAAGAACAATACAAAAAGAACCAGCTGGGCTTTTCAGAAAATGCTTGTTGTCACTGAAATTGTCTAAAATGAGCATGTTTGATCTGGTTTGACCATGAGGCCTCCAATGGTGAGTTATGAAACTTGTTCAGTGGCTTCTTTCTAGAGCCTCTTGATCCAGGGCTGCAGAAAGCTGACAAGGCTGGGGCAGAAAAATGCTCAGCACCACATTTTTTTAGGTGATATATCTTTTGGGCTTCCTTCCTTCAGGGCCATGCTTTGAGGTGAGTCCTGGCTTTCTTCAAGGTGCGATCAGACAGCACCAGGTGCTGAAACCAGTTCAGGTTATGACACACTGCCCTTTTTTCCTTCAGCAAGAGCTGCTCATGGTGCTTCTGAGTTGGCTGGTGTTTGCCACAGCAGCACCACTTTTGGCAGTCTGGGGAACAAGCTCTTTGTCTAAGGGTTAGCCCAAGCTCATATTCTTCATTATGATGGTTCTCATTGGACTCACCAGTACACATTGGCTCAGATTCTTCATTTTCATGGTTCTCTTTGGACTCACTGGTACACATCAGCTCAGATTCTTCATTTTCATGGTTCTCATTGGACTAACTGGTGCAGCAGCTTGCCAGCAGCACAAAATTTCACAGGGTGGCTCTGCAACAATTCCCAGCATAAATCAAAGAAAACAGCATTTGCTGCTTCATCCAACCACAGAGAGAATTTTCAACAGGGATCCTCACCATTGGGTTCTGCACTTGACACAGCACAATGGGGATAATGATGATGGATCAGCAGATCTGGAGGAGGACTGTTTTTCTGTGTTGCCATTGCCCACCCCAGCAGAACCAAATCAACACCTCATGAGTTGTTTCAACACCAACGCACTCCCGCGGGCACGTGCCCACCAGAGGAAAGCAGCAATTTTTAGTTGACTCAAGAAAATACATCCTCTGGTCACAGAGTGCCCATGTTCTGACAGCTTTAAAATCATGTTATTCTAGACCAGCTCTTAACTCCTGAGCACACTTCAGCATTCTGGATATCAGCATTTTCCATTCTCTGATCAGTAGAGAGTGGCAAGAGTCATGGGAGCTTTAACTGACTTCCAGTGTCTCTCAAAAACTTGACTTTCCTCATGCACAACTCACATCACCTTATGGATCAATAAGCAGTCACAGAGCATGGAACAAAGAGATCCTTTAAGTGTGACAATGTAAAGCTGGCAGTGCAGACAAAAATCATTAAACTGAAAGACCTACTACACCATGGTACTAATATCCAAGCTCTGATTAACAACACCCATATGCCTTCTGTCTCAGACATGCTGTCAGGACTCAAAGGGCTGTATTGCTCTTGACTGGTTTACTTGAGTGATCTCTAAGTCCTGTTCTCCTTCATTTAAATAAATAATTTGAATAGGAATTTGCTTAGCTGAAGGGTCAGTTCCAGGAGTGGCAGACATGCACAGATCCCACTGTCATTGCTATTCAAAATTTGTTCTACAGTTGGTTGCCTGTTAAGTACCAAAAGAGGAAACTGTTTAAGAGAATACATCTGGTGTAAAACCCAGCAGCTCAGCCTTCTGCTTGCTACCATCTCCAGGTATTCAGAAGATAGAGACATATAAAGAAAAACTAATTTTCCCCCTTTCTCTTTGGGTTCAGTCCCTGTTGCTCTGCTTTGCCATCTTGATGCCTACAAACTGGTCCAGAGCAAGCTTTTAATTTATTCCATTCTCTCCTGCACATCCTACTGCAAGCTAAGTTTGGGAGACTCTGAGTGGTTTAATGAGAGCTCCTGAGATCATGCAAGTACTTGCTTCCCATTCACCATTATATGATTTGTATTCTCTGAAGGCCGTGAGTCACTCCATACATCACATTGTGATATGCTCTTCTATCTCCTTGCTTGCACAGACATGAAATGCCCTTTTTTTCTGTGTTGAATGGTTCCAGGGATATGTTTTATGGGCCAGCTTTTAGCCTGCAGGTCAGTCAGGTTTTATTTGAGAGTTTTCCTAACTCTTTCCAGGTTCAGAGGTTTTTCTAGCCCCAGGGTAGAGATTAATTCCCATCTGCTCTTGGTGGTATAGAAGCCTTCTCTGTGGCAGCTTTGTGCTCAGAGCTGACCTGTTCAGAGTTGTCTTATCTCTGTCTAGAACCTGTGTTACATCTGCTCAGTTTGTAAACATATGAATTTTTTGGTTTGTAGCTTCCAGATTTATATGTCCCTTACAGGGATCTGGGAATTCAGATGAATTCTTTACTCTTTGGATATTACCGCCAGCAAAATTTTACCTGTGTAAACTAAATACTTTCACCTTATAATTTGAATCACACATCTGTTTGTGCTATAGTGATTTTATCCTAATATAAACCAGTATAGCTGACTAAGCAATTCTGTTGACCTGTGCATGGGAGAAATAGTTATGCTGGGAGGCTGTGTTCCCAAGCTTTCCTTATTTCCCTTGTTTTCTGAAGGACTAATAAGACAAAAAAATTATAGAAACTTTTTATTTTTCACTCAGGCAGATACAGTCCTGAATGCACAGCCTTTTTGAGTAAATAATGCCAATTTACACAATTTTTTCAGAGCACTACTACTTATTCTTCAGAAAGCATTGAGGAATGTTTGCACTTACGTGGTGTAATTAAATTTCGGGAAGTGAATGTTGTGCTTATTGGCACAGTGAAATCTTCAGAACTCCTCAGAACTGCAGGCCAAAAAAGAAACATCAAATCAACTAACTTCTTTTGCTTAAATACATCAGTTAATGTTATGCCACTATATTATTACCTGGAAAGCTGTCAGTGGGAGGAATATGTTGCTAAGAATAACAGGGAGTTAGGTGGCTCGGGAGAGCAACAAAGATATGGGTGGATTTCTTAGTTTTGGGTATCAATTGTTCTCTCTTTATTGTACTTGTTTGTGTGGGCCAAGCCTAACCTGAGTCTCTGATTACAGCTGAAATATGAACTCAGGAGGCTTCTGATATAAATCTTGCTATAGAATAGTACTAAGAATTTACACCATTTGACCCCTGCTGATTTCTGCCCCATGAATTGGTGGTTTCACTGCTGGTCCCCACAGACACGTGGTCATTTACACCAGAGCTGCACAGCTACTAAAAGGGTAAGAATGAGCCATAAGCTTGATCAGGAGTATTTGAACTTCCACCAAGACAGCCATTCCAAGGGGGAAACCCAGTCCTCCAAGCAGTCATCCTTGTAAAGGAGAGTGCTCCTAAGCAGGAAATATTTTTCCTATCATTGTATTTTGAGCAATGCTTCTGCACCAGAGATCTGTGATGACAAGCAGCACATTAGCTGCTGGATGATGTGCAGCTTCCATGAGGGACTTCTCGTGTCTTCTAAACCAAGTTAACTAATGAGACTTAATTGCAAACCAAATCAACCTTTGTGGGTGCTACCTGGGCATGAAAGTCACTGATTAGCTTCACTGTATAATAGGAAAGATATTCATTATGTGTGTTAATTTTTAAAGAACTAAAAATGAATGAACCTATAATGGGAAACTCTTGATCATTATCTACTGGGGAGCATCTGGAACCTTATCCAAAGCTCTTCTGAAAAACGTGTTATAAACACCAGTCCTTCACCCAGCTAATCCAACAACAGTGCCCTCCCTCAGGCAGAAATGAACAATGCAAAATAAGAGAACCTTCTTGCCAACATACAGTGGCTTTGTTCAGCTCCTGCCATAACTACCAGGAAGGAAAAGGAGGCCTCCTGTGTAGCTCATGAGATCTACCTTTCAAAGGAATTTGGTCAATAAAGACAATCATGGGTGTAACCAAAGCCCCACATTGCTACCTCAGTATCTCAACCACATGGCAGAGCTTCCTGGGCTCTGAGCTTGGTATTGTTCTGGTAGAAAATAAACACTCAGCTTTGATTTTTAGTGATTCCTCCATTTTTTTTTCCCTTGCCAATGGAACTTGTGAAGAACTTTATACATCAGAGGTTTGGACCAAACCTCTCATTCATTATTTTTGGTGCCTGTAGTGACCGACTCCTGGCATGTTAGAGGAAGGTTAGGGAACAAGACAAATGTGTCAACTGTGCAATGTAATTGAAAGCAAAACTCCCTCTGTAACATCCCAGCAGGAACCTACACAGGGTGACATTTCAAAATGATTGGCAGTCGCTGAAACTTTATAACAAACCCTTACGATTTCATTAACTCAGGAAGCTCATGCATATCTTTCCCGGATGCTGTATGAACAATTACAGCCTTCCTGTTGTTGGACAAAGCCTTTTTCACATCATAACTCTGTCCACATGAGAAGGGAATGGAATTTGCTCTTAAGTGCTGAAAAACCTCAGCAGAAGGAGCTGTAGGAGGCATTGTGGGCTCTGGAGGGGACCTGGCAGTGGAAAAACTGCTCCATTTCTGCAGAACCCCCCAAATTAGGGAGAAGATGAGATATAAATGTAGAAACTTATATGAATATATACTTACGGGCTTGTAAATGAGCTAATGAAAGTGCTAATTGACCTAGTTTCTTATGCATATATTTCAAAGCTGGTTGAGAGGAGCTAAAATTCATTACAATTTCCTTTCTTAGAGTATCAGTTCCATAATTTCAGTTGAAATAAAATGTTTTATAATTTTTTTTTCATCCTTTGGCCGCTACAGACTAGAAATAGAACATTTTTATCTTGGATATTGTACAGTCATGGGATTACAACAAAAGATGGCTACGCAGCCTTTCCATCCTACTCTGGGTCACAGCAGCATTGTTCCATGGAGTCTTTTTCCTAGAGTTTTCTTATCTCACTCTTTGAGATTGCCAGCATTGAGGTTTTCATCATCTATGTAGGGAGGATGAAGAGATTGTTCTTTGGTCTGAGGAGAATCCCCAAACACCAGCCTGCAGCACAAAGCACACACAACCAATCTACCCATGGGGAAGTGGAAGGAACCTCACTGTGATAAATGAACCCACACAGAACTTCCACACCACAGAGCCTTGCAGAAGAAAACCCGACGTTAGGAAACTTTCTTATTTCAGTCCCTGATTAAAGCTCTCTTACGTTGATGTATTTTCCTTGACATTTGAATTAATGAGCCAAATGTCTCCAGTGAATTCGGGATGAGCCCATGACACCCAAAGCTGTTTCTATGGCAGCTGCATGATGATACAAACTGGAGGCTATGACTTCACTGCAGAATCATACAGCAGGGCAGGTTGGTAGAAGTCAATTATTCAGGTATTATAATGAGTGTTAACAGTATGGCTGTGAAGGAAATAGCTGATTTACATACATGAGATCTATAAGTGCCTAGGCAGAGGGATTATCTTAAAATTTCATTACATTGTCCATGTATCTTTCTTTC
The DNA here is from genome assembly GCF_017639235.1 of Corvus kubaryi. Taxonomy (NCBI): domain Eukaryota; kingdom Metazoa; phylum Chordata; class Aves; order Passeriformes; family Corvidae; genus Corvus; species Corvus kubaryi. The sequence goes on from NW_024581124.1 coordinate 5,722,236, forward strand.
AACATAAAAAAAATGTAGAGATGTCTTTCACTTAGGGAGGTTTTCTGTGGATTCCACAGGATCCCCCCCGACCTCACAGGTTTTTAACAGTTGCATTATAATTCACACATTGTCCTGTTTGAATTCTTGTAAAGAAACAAGCTCTTACTCAAGGCTTTTTGGCTACTTAGAGACAGTTTCAAGCTGTCCTCCTCAAATGTAAGATAGGGAGCTTGACATTTCAGATTGTTGCAGCTTTCTATAGGAGGAAGCAGCAGAAGGAACTACCCAAACCATGGTCCTGCCACACCTCATCAATCCTTATTTAGCCCTTTGCTTGGGTCAACAGTGCTTGTCATTGTTTGGGCTGAGGGTGAAGTAATTTCCTTCACAATTTTATATGAAGTTTCATATCTGGGTCTGGTGATAGATTGAGAGATCAAGTGTTTCAGCTAGAAGTTTAATTCAACAACGTGAGCAAATTAAATGAGGATGTAAAAGTGGGCAGAAAATCTGAATTCTGAATATTGAACTGACATTACCTGAAGACTTGCCTGCATTGGTACAGTGTATTCTGCTGTATGCCAGATCTTGTTTCTTTTGTGAGCCACTTCCTTCACATTGGTACTTACTGAGCTGTTAACTTCATCCTCTCCTGACAGAGTCTGTGAGCAATGGCTATACAACTGTCTGGACAAAACAGAAGGCCCAAAAAAGCCCATAAGAATGTGTCAGCTTCTTTGTATCATTCTTGAACAAAATGCACTCCAAGGTAAAAATCAGATGGACATTTGCAAGTAATTGAGAGAATTTTTGAGTGAGACACATCAGCTGGACCAAATTCTGCCTCGGTTTCACTTTCACAACTTTTGGCTTTGTCAGAAGTGAATCGATGTACACAAGAAGAGAATTTCTATTTTCCCATCCTAAATGATATAGACTACATGAGGTGACATCCTGACCCTTCAGATGCCATTTGGGAAACAGCAATTATCTGCAACAGGCCTTGATGTCATCCAAAAACTTTCCCCCATGCTGCGTTGCTGTGGACCTAGACTTGACTTTTTCTGTCAAAAAAGGTAGTGTCCTGTCCATGTTGTTTTTCTTTAAAAGAGCTTAAAATACATAGGCTTTAACTTTTCAGAGTGACTATTTTTGTCCCTCATGCTGACTGCTTCAAAAACCTTGGCCTAACATTTTCACTTTCTCGTGAATTGAATGTGTTAAGGAGGAAGGACACCGCTGTTTTAAAGCTGACAGGAATGTCACCCAGCTCATCTAACTCATAAAAGCACTGTCAAGTTTGAAAAACTATTGTATGTTCAGAAGATACTTGCTACATTACATAAAAGTGATATAAAAGCTTTGCTTTGAAAAACAAGCCACAAGCACTTGCACCCATTCAGGTTAACAACAGACTTTTCTGGATGAGGATAAAATAGGATCTGAAGAACTGAAATACAAAGCAACTGATCAATGTTCCTTTATTTATATCCTCTATTTTGACAGCATTTCAGCCTTTTCCTTCTGGAGAACAGTGCTTTGGGATAACGATGTTGTTGGAAAGTGGCAGTGGGAACCCAGCTCTGAGCAGGAGAAGGTGGGCATAGAACCTTAGTAAGGGAACTTGGATTTCCTGCAGACTTGATTCTTGGGGCGATTGGGATCAGTGTGCGCAATGTCCTGGCCTGCTGCCCTCCCAGGAGAATGAAACCAGCTCCATGAACCTTGGCAGTCTTTGTTCAGCACACACTTATCAATGAGAACAGCCCTTGCTTGGCAGCACAGAGCAAAATTTGCCCTTTAGAGGCAATCAATTATGGCATATTCCTAAAACATCTTATTGTTCTTGGAATCTGCTGCAAGGGGTGACTCGCCATTTCATCTGACCTTGAACAGGAGACTCTACAGAGCAGGCTTTAATCTCAGAAACGCTGGTGTAAACCTGAGACTAATCAGTGGAGTTATTCTGGATTTTTCAGGCAAGAAAAAAACCAGACAGCATGGCAAGAAACAAAACTGTGAGTGTTTTCTAGAGGAAGCTGAGTTAACTCTGTCCAACCAACCCCACCTTGTTAGATAACATCCTATGCCACACTCCCACCTCAGAGCTCCCACAACCACATCCACCTTCCAAGGTGGTCTAACACCAGATCAATGGTCTTGTTTGCTGCCATGGCACCATCTCTCCTCAGTACTACCAGACTTTGCCAGTCTGAATAATGCTGGGACAACTGAGGCTAAATGGATGGAAGCCAGCATCAGGCCAACCTCCTTTCTGGGCCTGACTCTCCACCCCCAACCCTTCCCACCAGTGCAAAGAAGGTGTAATGCTCTTCTGGGCTGGGCAGACACACACAACACTCACTCCACAGGGCTGGCGATGCCATGGAAGGTACAGGGCAGTGGTAAAGCAGACTCTGGGGTCATCAATAGCCACAGAGATCTCCAGCTTCCTATCTCACATTGCATGGGATGCCATAGTCTTAGATTGGTCTTGCATCAAAAAGGAGTGGTGAAGTCACTAGTCCTCTCAGCAGAGCCAATACCTTGGCACATACCTTGCCTGTGCCTCTCCTGCTGCACAGAGCCACACAAAGCTGCAGCTGTTTTCCAAGCCAACAGTGTGCATCTGGTCCAGGGGGCAGGGAGAGGTGTGAGGCCACCACTGGCACTGTACACACAGAAGGTGGGGCTTGAAAGATGCAGAGCTCTCAAAGTCGGACCTGTAAATCCCAGGCTCAGAGTCTGAAAGACACACATTTGGATCAGAATCCATTAGACCCAGACTTAAAGGACCAGAGCCCTCTCTCTTGGAACAGAAGACTCACATAAAGCACAAAATATACAAACCCTTCAACACAGATCTAACGTTTTTCTTCCAATCCTTTAGTACTTTAAATCACAACTGTACACATGACAAACATTCAGAACCAGACAGACTTCTTGGCTGTCAGTATTGTCTTAAATGCCTCAGCTCACAGGAACAGGCCACATTCTGCACAAACAGGCTTAATTTTTGAAGATGTCTGTGATCGCTCCTTAGGCTTTAGCTCACCACAGTACAGCTCCAAGTGGGAGCCAGAAACAGGCTTGGGATGCATTTAGGTACTAGAATAGCCACAAAGAAATTAACTTTTAATAGAATACAGTCAGACCTATGTGTACATACAGCACAATATTTATAATAACAGAAACAAACAAACAGGAGGGGTCAGATTGCTTGAGCAAAGCAGAACTATTGTTTTCTCTTCCTAAATGCTCTTGTTTTCACACTAACATCTTCCCTCTGTTTGGGATCTGACCTCAGCAGCCCGGCTGGACTGTTCATCCTCTTGCTCGTGATGTTCCCATATAAGGTGATCTCTCTTTGCCAGGGGAGCAGGATTCTCATTTGCTCAGGTTTCGTCCCACTCGGATTTGCTTCGCTCTCTGGTCGAGCTCTCTCACAACTTTTGCTCGGCAGCATCTGCACAGCAGTGGCTGTAAAGGGAGGAGAAAGTCAGGAGGGAGGAGAAATTCAGGAGGGAGCAGTGAAGATGTGCCTGCAGATCCAGAGAGCTCTGGATTGTTTATTTCTGTTCTCTTTCTTCCACAAGTTACCTCTGCAGGATGTCTTTGCAATAAGCAGCTTCCACAAGCCTTTCCCAAGCTAAATAAAAGACAAATTCTATCCAGAGAACTGGATGGAACTGTAGGGCTGAACTCTTACAGCAACTCTCATGTCAAACTTTCCTTCAAATTCTGTATCACTCTCCATGCAAACTGATTTGGGAATGTGGAAAAAGTCCCCAGAATTACACAACAAATATACTGGAACACTGGCCCTCAGTTCTGTAAGACTTGACTCAGATACCACATCACCCTAACTAAGATAACTTAAGACAAGTTAAGCATAAACAAACCTCAGCTGCTTCCTGTAATTTACCCAAGGCTGCACTAGATCTCATAATCTCTTTCATGTCTATGAAGATTCTCTTGTGATAAAGAGGTCAAGGCACTGAGCTAAGCCTTGATTTTTTTCTTTGGGCAGTAATTTTGAGTATTCAGACACCGCTGCAGACTGTAAACACCAAGCAGCAGGGGGGCAGCCTGGGTGCTGCATGTATGAAGAGCACAAAACTGATGGAAGGAAGGATCATGATAACATAAAACTTTGAGGATGACACAGGATCTCTCACACTTTCCCCAGGTTGGAAAGTCCCACAAAACTGGGCTCCAATGTACGATTTTGCTCCTTCCTTCAATCACTTGAGCTTTCAAACACGTCAACAAGTTCAGTCAGTCCAGTTCTAACAATGTCTGGTCATGGAGGTCTCCTTTCCAAGAGTCAGAACAATCAGACTTCATGGATTTCAATCTCACCATCTTTTTCTTCTTATCCTGGCATTTTCTAAAGTTTTCATTCTTCCTCTTCTTTATCTTTAATGTTACAGAGAAATGAGAAGAGGTGAACAGTCCTTTCCTTCTTGGAAGGTGTGAGGACTGGAATAGTCTCATGTAAAGGAAAATCTTAGAACAGCAGCCTTGCACTGTACCCAGCACAGATCCCTCTCCATCCTCACTGCAATTGCCCTCCCCTCAGCACGGAGGAAGGAAGGATATGTATCAGTATTTACAGAAACAGTGTTTCTCTTGGATTAAGTGATGGGGAACTCACAGGCACCTCCATCAGAAATAAAATTCTCATCTGCGGTCAGTGTTCTACATGCTCAAAATACTCATCAGAAAAAACTGTAACTGATACCAGGAAAGCATGACAAGGGAAAGCAGATCTCTTCTGGGAACTTGTAGGTAAATACGACTCCTAAAGGTCAGTATATGGACTGAAAGCACAAAGGAAACATGATCTGGTTTTAAAGTTCAAATCCAGGAGTCAGGAGACTTGGATTATGTTCCTGGCTCTACCACAGCTTTCATGCCCAACCTCAAGGCACCCGCCCATCCCCTTTGTCACTTCATTTAACCAGTTAAAAGCTCGGACACCAATCAGTGTCACTTCTCAGCCTTCCTGTGAAGACCAATAAATTTTATGAAATTATTTTATGAAGCGTTTTCTGTTTCTCAGAAGGAAAAGAGGAGATAATCTAAGATAGTCGCAGTGCTTAGAATTGCAAAGTATTACATTTATGGCTGCTACTTACTGAGTCAAATTCTGCAGTGATTTACAACCTGTGCATTTCAATTGGCACCAATTTAACATGACTCACTGCATATTTTAATCCATCATCTGGGGACTCACATGGGATTCTAAGACTATCCAAGAACCTAATTGAAATAGCATAGAAATCCAACTATTTCAGGCCTAAGCATGGCTTTTGAAGGATCTGCGAGAACAAACTTGCAGACTGAGAGATTTCATGAGCAAGTTTGAGTTTAATTTGTAGTCTGGTTCGGATTGTTTAGTGTTTTTAAAGCTGCTGTCCTTATTTCAGATTTATGCACTACATATTTATTGCTACTTTGAGGCACGCTGACAACTGATGTTCAGCCTCGAGGACATAAATTTGCCATTTGCCCCAGATGAAGCCTGGGCCCAGGACTGGCTGCTCCCGTTCCACACAGATCCTCTGTGCACCTTTCCATTTCAAAGGAATTAAGTAACCGTTCACCTGACACGTACATCAGCCACACTTGACATCCCTTTGTGCTGTCAAAGGCTGCCAGAAATCTTAATTGGGTAACTGCAGCAATCTGTTTGTACATCTCCTACACATGCGACAACAACCTCCCTCAGAAGGAGCCGCAGAGCCAAGTTTATCCTCCAGAGGCTGAATCTCGGACCTATTTCTGCCGCTCCTCGCACTTGTGCTGTGAAGGAGCCCCACCAGAGACTTGCCCTGTGCCGTGTCCGCCCCAACACCTCGCCAGCGGCCTCAGCCGCAATTCCCGGGCTGTTCGCGGCGGGGACGGGACGGGACGGGACGGGACTGCGTTTTCCAGCGGCCCGCCGGGCGCAGCGGGAAGGACTGCCCGGGGTATGCTGTGGGGACACCGGGAGGGCTCCCGGTGCGGCGGGCTCCACGCTGTCGCAGTCGGTCGCGAGGGCAGCGATCCACGATCCGCCGGTCCCGGTGCCGGCCCCGGTGCCGGTCGCGGTCCCTCACAGTTGGGCCGCGCCCCCTCATGACCAAGCCCCGCCCCCTCGTAATTCGGCCCCGCCCCGTCTCCGGTGACCACGCCCCCTCGCCGGCCGGCCCCGGCTCGGTTGGCGCCGCTCAGCCGTAGCGCCGGTAGTGACGTCACCGCCATGTTCTGGCAACCGTCCCCGCGGTAACGGCGCGCGGGAGGCTCCGGTCGAGGCCTCCCCGCTGCCGGCCCGGCCCCCCCGCCCGGCCTGCCCCGCCGGGGCCCGGCCTGCCCCGCTGCCTGCCCCCCGGCCTGCCCCGCTGCCTGTCCCGCT